>NC_134706.1:19651006-20006006 GCF_043290135.1 Rhipicephalus microplus
CAGCGCTCCAAAATTCATTTCTGGGTAATATATGTACAATACTCTGTACATCGTTATGAGCATTGCTTTTATCTCTTAGTAAAATCTCCAGTGCCAATGGGTGCGAGCATTAGCGCTTCATATCAGCTTCTGGTGTTGCTAATACGCAAGTTCTAGTTGACATCATTGCGCAAGTGTAAACAACTCGTTATATAAACATCTCAACTCTTCAACATATCTCTGTGCGTGCAACATTTGTACATATATTTACCGTCATTTCATGACGTGTAGCTAATAAAAAATATTGCAACATGGTCACCTTTCCTCCACATGCTTCGCATAAGGTTGATTCCCAGGTACGTGGGATCTTCCAAACTTTCGGACTCAGCCTCGGACCATTCCTTCGCTCGCTAATCACTCATCCATTCGTTGGAGGCCTTCCTCTTCCAAGTAGTGGTACCATGACGGTGACAGCATTTGGCATCACGTTGTATTTGAAGAATGGGGACTGTTCATCCCGTAGCCTACGACTTTTTGCTGCGTATGGCACGATTTCAGGTGATGCGTTAAAATTTTAAAAATGTCGTCATTTATTCATTGGTTCTTCTGACACCTGCCTAAGTCCCTTTTTCGGTTTTCAAAGAAGTGACCCCATTCGCATTCTGGGGCTTGATTATACTTGCCATGGCATATCAGCCTCCTTGTGGGTTTCAGTAGTGGAAGATGTAAAACGAAACGTCCGGAAAGCACAAGAGTATGATTTAGCGACGCTCGAAAGAAGGTATTTTGCACATACTGTGTTTTGCGGCCTTGGATGGTACATATCACATGTCGTACAGCCCCCATTACGAATCACTATATAGGTCGTTGCATTCCCTCATTGGCTCATTTTTCTGGTCAGGTGGAACAGAGCTTGTTTGTTGAGCAGAACTTGGGCAAACGAGAAACAGCGGTGGATTCGCATTCCCATCCGTCTTGCCCTACGATTCTTACTTCGGTTGTTGCGCGGTGATCAGTGTCCCGCGCGTGATCTTGCCTGCTATTTCTTAGGCACCCAGATACGCTATTTACTTCAGATGCACGACTTAATTCTGCACCGCAAACACTTAACCTGCCTGCATTATACTCAACGGCGGTACCATTTTATCGACACGTGCAGCAGATATGTCCTGATGTGGACATTCTCGAAAGCCGCATTGTAGATACAACGGCGGCTCTTCTACTTCCTATGGTTCCTCCAGCCCATCTAGCGCGATCGAGACATGTCTCGTGGAGCGCGATAACGGCATCGTTTTTGTCTGGTCACCTCCGTGACTTCATGTGGCGTCTTGGATGGAGAGTACCCCCAACAAGGGACAGACTGGAGACGTGGGGCACGGTCCCATCTTCCACTTGTCCTAACTGCCCGTTACAGGAGTCTAACCAGCATATGCTGCAGAAGTGTGTCATTGCAGAGGCGTTTTAAAAGGCCGTTAACAATGGTTTTCGTGGCCAAGGTGTTAATCGCTTTGTCACATCTGGTCGCTGCTCGCGTAGTCGCTTTGCACGCCTTCTAATAGCAGTGGGAGCTTTTTGTTTGTGGCGTAATAGGTGCGAGGCTGTTGCGGCAGGTCATCGTCATCCTGCTCTCTTTCCGATTCTGGAACACTTACACTCTGAACTTCTATCGTTTCTCTTGGAGGAATTGTTCTTCCTTGGGGAGGAAGAATTTCTACGATAATGGTCGTGCCGCTTTCTGTCCGTAGTTAACAGACGCGTTCGATTAGTCTTCCACCTGGCCTGGTTCTTATAGCCAGGTCACCTGTCAGTGTCTAATTAGTGCATGTAATCTGTATGTGTTTACTATTTCTATGTGTTTGTATGTGCCCCGTATGAGTGTTAGTGCTTGTACATATGCACTTCATTCTAACGCTGTAAATTATGTAAATTTCACGAGTCTTGATTACTGTACATACTTTCTAACATCTTCACCAAGTCTTGTAAATTCTCCTTATATACCGTCATGTACGTTGTCCATATTTTCATTAGTGTACATATAGTGTATGTAGTCATTAGCAACATGGGTTAGGGACACCCAACGGACTTGGACACTTTTGTTTCAATGTGTCATGTATGTAGTGCTTTGACATCTGTTTCTTATTGTGCTTGTTGTATAGACGCTCGTTCCATAGGATTGTTGCGTCCCACTATAGAATAAACTTTTTTATAAACACGTGAGCGATCGCCGTGGCTTAATTCTAAAGGACGGCCCACTGCTCTCCGATAGTTGAGTACGAAGTACTCGAAATCGTTAAACACCTTTCTTCTAAACACCAGCAGGCCTTATGAAGACTGATACCTACGGGAAGGCTTTCAGCTCTCCCATTTTAGAGCACCTGGTACTCTAAATCGTTACCCACTTTTTTTAAACACACACACACACACACAAACTGGAGGACCATGAATTCTTTCCTGCGGGCAGAGTTTCTTTTTTCTTTTTAGTTTTTTTAGCCGTCCCGCTAAAGGAAACTAAAAGGTCCACCCTTAACGGTTCCCCAAACAGATGTGTGTTTAGAGATCTTCAGTTGTAAACGATTTAGAGTAGTAGGTACTCCACTATAAGAGAGCCTAAAGCCGTCCCGTACGTCCACCCGTTGTGGAACCGCAGACGTGGCCTTGTAGCACGGGGGGAGGGGGGGGTTAGAAAAAGCGAGTAACGATTTAGAGTACTTGATACTCTACTATGGGAGAGCTTAAAGCCGTCCCCAAGTAACCGTGGCATCAGCAAACGTGCCTAACCTGTGAAGAAATTGTGTACGGATAAGTTAAGCTGGCTCCTTTTTAATCGGTTGTATCATTATGAACACACATGTTGGAGCCGCTGGTTTTTAATAAAAAAGAAACGTTGATTTCCTGCGCGATTCCCGCATAATCGTCTATGTATCTCTGTCAAACGTAACGTTTCTAGCAAGGACGTCAAACATTTAGTCATGATTGCACGTATTTTTAATGTTAGCAGCAGAAAAAAGTACTTATGGTTGCTAGGGAAACGACGCAGCCCGACTTTATCAGACGACTGGCTCGTGAGCTGCAGCTTTGGGAGTGGCACTTGTACTTTTATTTGTACATAAATTCCTAGGGGAGAAGCTTGTTATGCCGTGAGTTGTGCGTCCGCGATGTATGTAGTAGTAGTAGTAGTAGTAGTAGTAGTAGTAGTAGTAGTAGTAGTAGTAGTAGTAGTGGTGGTAGTAGCAGTAGTAGTAGTAGTAGCAGTAGTAGTAGTAGTAGTAGTAGTAGTTGTTGTTGTTGTTGTTGTTGTTGATAGTCGTCATCGTAGAACTAGGTAGCCACCTCTCGTTTAGTCCTTGGAATGTCTGCTGGGTGGTGGTACTTCTACATGATGTTACATGATGGAGAGGTGCGAGACGGCTGTATTTGTAGTGTTCACTAGATGGATGGACCAACGAACGCACAGACGGACGGAAGCGCGGAAACACTGACGGACGCTTCGCCTTACTCATCACATATTCCTGGGTATGCTGTGATTTTTATTCTTATGTAGGTTTAACCGACAATCACGTGTTCTTGCTTACCCTCTAAGATCAGACGCACGCAGCGCGGGCTGTCCGCACCTCCACTGGGTTTGCATGGCCTCCGTGATCCCTTCCCTTTATTGTGACGAAGCAACGTCGCGTGATGACGTCACCATGTGACGTCACGCCACAAGCACGCCACAGTGACGTTTCGAAATATTGTCGTGTGACGGGAAAGGTTACGTCATCGCGCGATGCCTTTACGCATCACTGGTGCGGACTCCGCCGACGCGGGGTGCCTTTCAATTTTCGAGTCTGATCGGACATCGTCAGGGTTGTATGCAGTAATTTTCTGCGGAGGGAGAGTCGGGGCACCTGCTTGATCTAAATGGGGGCCAGCGAATGGCCATTCGGGGTTAATCGTAGAAGGCGAAACAATCTTTTTTTAAAGGGGGGGGGAGGGGAAGGGCCCGGAGTGTCACCTCCTGGCTACGCCACTGTACATCATTGATGCATTCACGGTAAGGCGGGCTTCTGTTTTACCGCTTTGGAGCTGCCCAGTGCGTGTATGAGGTAGCTAGGTTCCCATCAAGCTGCTCAATACACTTTTTTTCCCAGTCATCCTCGCAGCCTTGTAGTCAATACACTCAATTCAATTAAACCTAAGGATTTCGTCTTAACCCTTGCGGCTCTGGTGCTGTCAACTGACGCAATCAGACTTAGTTGTTCCCAGCAGTTCGGAAACAAAATCAAACGCACATAATAAACTCGGAGAGCACCAAAGGCCAGGCAAATAACAAGCCCCAAAAGGTGGTTCCCCCCCCCCCCCCCGAACACGAAACTGCGAACGAAGGTGAAACCGCTGGCATATGAAAGCCGTGCTAACCTTGGAGTACGAACCTAGACAGGAGAGAGTGCACTGGCTTCTCCCGAAGGAAAGAATTCGGTTGGGTGGGGCCGTCCATCCGAACACTGAACTTGACCAAAGAAGGTGTGTGTCCTTTTGTAAGTACGTGCCCGTGTAATGCAGTTTTTAAATGCGAAGCATTTCTGAGCGATCTTCAGCGACATTGAGCCTATCTATCTATCTATCTATCTATCTATCTATCTATCTATCTATCTATCTATCTATCTATCTATCTATCTATCTATCTATCTATGCTAGCCGCTTACGTTTGGGTGCTCTCGTGGCCACCCCCTTTAACTTAGCGTGAACCAAAATCATCATGGCACGGTAAGATGGTTTGACGAATATGATGTGCTGGTCAGTACATGAATAATGTCACAATTCCGTCGCGTACGTCGTCAAACACTTCCCGCCACACAGTGACTTATACCCACGGACGGGTATGTGCCGCTGGTATGCGGGTATGTGCCACAGGTGATTGACACTTAGTAACTACCCAGGAACGACGAGAACACACACGGTATATTTCAACGCGTGAGCGTTAAGCAATATCCGACATAGGCAGCGTCGAGCCAATGAAGGCATAGAATAAATGTCAGTGTCAAAGGGCCACTCACGAGGTTTGACAATTTTGAGCTGACAAGCGCAATGTGAAGACGAGGCGTTCATCATCACGTCTGCCAAACTTTCCAACGCTACGCGCCGCGGAAATGGGTCAAATTTCAAGATGAAAGCTGCTCCTTCTCCCCTCTGCCGGCGAACGCGTATAGAATGAGGGCATGACGTAGGCGTAGGAATGGCCCTACGTACACGGCAATGCAGTGACGTTGGTCCTCTACGTAGGCGAGTCTGCTCTGACGTTGTCAACAGTATACCACGTGACACGGCAAAAATGATTTAGCACAACATGCGTAGTTTATGTATTTGTTGCTTTAAAAGATGAATAAAACTTGAAATAAACAATGAGACGCAATAAAAATTGTGCGCGTTTTTCTTATATTTTTTTTCCCGTGAAATGCTACGAAATGCGGTGCCAGCGTTGCGCATGCCATCGTGTCCCCGCGGTCAGCGCAGTGAGCAGACGACCACCGTGGAACGCTCCTCCTACGCGTTCACGCACTCATTGTGCTCATGTACTCTACCACGTCTAAGCCAGCGTTTCCAAACCATCCCGCAGAAACAGGCAGAAGGCCACAAAATAACGCTGGTCAACAAAGCAACGCTGCTCGCTTGCTCGGTGGCTGGGCTTTTTCGGGCACGTCATGCGCACGTCATCTTTCGTTCGGATGCCGGAGAGGGTGGGGAAGAGATTTGGCTTGCGAAGGCTACGCGGAGGAGCGGCAAGGGTTTCGAGCTCACCTCCTCTCACCCTCGTTTTGCGCCGCTTCAAAAAACCTGTTCTCTCTGCTCGTGATGAAATGATTCGAAAAATTTTTGTGGCAAAACGTTCCCCATCGGACACCCAACAACTTCCACTGTATAACTAAAATTCGGTATGGGGCCTGGTGAGTGGCCCTTCAAGAAAAACCTCACATAGTAGCGTCGAGCCCTCTACGAATGCAAATAATAAATTTCAGGGTCCCAGCAGGAATCCAATAAAGTTTCGCAACCAATTAACCAACCAGCAGGAATCGAACAGAAGCATTCTGCAGTCAAGCATTCTACCACAGAGCTACGCCAGGTCTCGGAATTACTTTTCAAATAGACGCTAATTATTGTTAAACGTCAATAGTGGTTGCAGTGCTTCCTACCCAGTTTTATAAACATTGTATATGCACTCCTGTGATGCAGCCGTCACGCTGGGTTAACGTCAACTGTGGTGTTGATTTATGTAGCAGTGTCAGGGCCTAGCATCTTCGCAAGCATCCTTTTTTTTTATTGATATGATATATAAGGAGATGTTGGGGCACCATTATGGCACCGGCTACTCCTTAGCCGTTGAGTGAAACTTGAACGCGTATCTTGAAGCAAAACATACAAAGCAGTGCATGGAAAATATAAAACTCAGGCACAGATATGCAAAGGCACACTTATACGCACATATTACAACATAATGGTACGGAAATGTTCGAAAGTCAATAAATGAAGTCTCTGATAATGTTCCTCGTTAATATTCGGTCCACCAGCACAAAACAGCAGAGCACACGTCTGGTCCTTATAAAGATGCATTCACTCGTATGTACATAATAGTCGACACGTCATTCATTTCACAACACACACATTATGGGTGTCACATGATACTGTACATATAAAGTACATGTGTTACAAATGAAAGTTCGTTATTTCTTAATACTTGTCAGCAATCCCGCTGTCTTGTAAAAAACGCGTTAATGCTTTTAAAGCGTGTGACTGAAAAAACACCAGTAGGCCACGAGCACAGAAGTTTCTTCATGTTAAACGGTCTGCACTGTAATGCCAACAGTTCGGACTTAAAACGGCGTCTCGGCGTGTCATGATGTGGACAGTCTATGAGAAGGTGACATACGTCTTCATCTATAAATCCACATTCGCATTCAGGAGTTTCAGCTCTGCCGATTTTGTGCAAAAAATGTTTTGTGTATGCGGTGCCTAGCCTCAATCGCTGAATTAGAGTTTCAATACTTCTATCTAATGCCAGCGTAATTTTGAATTCAATAAATGGATCGATGTGATATAAATCGCAGCTCTTTGTACTTTGGTCAAACCAAGCAGTTTTGCTCATTCTGAAAGTTGTATTCTTCATAATACTACACAATTCTATTTTCGAAATTGGTAAAGAAACAGTAACGTCTTTACGATGTGCTTGTCGTGCTGCATCATCGGCAGCGGTGTTTCCAGGAATGTTGCAATGGCCAGGTATCCACTGGAATTTGATCTCATGTTGCGCCTTCTTTGCTTTGGTGAGCTCTTTCAGCGTTTCGTATGTCATACTATCACTTATTACTGTCCTGTTTGTACTAGAGAGTGATCTTAATGCGGCCTGTTAGTCACTTAAAAGTACCCATTTTCTAGCGTCTGCTACCGAGTCTATAAGATTTAGAGCATACATAGCGAAGAGCTCAGATGTAGTAGATGACGTCATGCGACATAATTTAAACGCTTCCTGAATATTGAGCTGTGGTATGATAAATGCCGATGTGGAAGACGTTGTAGTACTTGAGCCATCTGTGTAAATGTGTATGTACCCTGGATACCGCATGTGTATCTGATAAAGCGCTATAGTTGTTAGGCAGCTTGGATGAACATGTCTCTCTTTCTGATAATGCCATCCACTGAGAATTCAATGCTTGGTATTTTAAGCAGCCATAGAGGATAGTCCATTTCAGCGCTTCAAAATTCATTTCTGGGTAATATATGTACATTACTCTGTACATCGTTATGAGCATTGCTTTTATCTCTTAGTAAAATCTCCAGTGCCAATGGGTGCTTTTATCTCTTAGTAAAATCTCCAGTGCCAATGGGGGCGACCATCAGCGCTTCATATCAGCCTCTGGTGTTGCTAATACGCACGTTCTAGTTGACATCGTTGCGCAAGTGTAAACAACTCGTTATATAAACATCTCAACTCTTCAACATACTTCTGTCCGTGCAACATTTGTACATATATTTACCGTCATTTCATGACGTGTAGCTAATAAAAAATATTGCAACATGGTCACCTTTCCTCCACATGCTTCGCATAACGTCGATTCCCAGGTACGTGGGATCTGCCGAAATTTTCGTGCTCAGCCTCGGACCATTCCTTCGCTCACTAATCACTGATCCTTTCGTTGGAGGCCTTCTTCTTTCAAGTAGTGGTACCGTGACGGTGACAGCATATCCTGATGGCATCACGTTGTATTTGAAGAATGGGGACTGTTTATCCCGTAGCCTACGACTTTTTGCTGCGTATGGCACGATTTCAGGTGCTGCGTTAAAATTTTCAAAATTTCGTTATTTATTCATTGGTTCCCCAGATGCCTGCCTAAGTCCCTTTTTCGGTTTTCAAAGAAGTGACCCCATTCGCATTCTGGTGCTTGATTATACTTGCCACGGCATATCAGCCTCCTTGTGGGTTTCAGTAGTAGAAGATGTAAAACGAAACGTCCGGAAAGCACAAGAGTATGATTTAGCGATGCTCGAAAGAAGGTATTTTGCACATACTGTGTTTCGCGGCCTTGCATGGTACATATCACATGTCGTACAGCCCCCATTACGAATCACTGTATAGGTCGTTGCAATCCCTCATTGGCCCATTTTTCTGGTCAGGTGGAACAGAGCTTGTTTGCTGAGCAGAACTTGGGCAAACGAGAAACAGCGGTGGATTCGCATTCCCATTGTAAGATGTGGGAAAGGAAGGTCGCTCGCTGATGGCATCCCACCGCTGCCATCAGTTGTTCAAGTCGAAAGGAGGAACGCAGGAGGATACGGGAAACAAAACAGGGGTTTATGGGACTATTTTCACATATTTAAAGAAAAGAAGGGTTAGTGGTTTCACAAACCACGAGCGTGGTGGTTGAACGTTACATAGTTTAGAGCAAGGTTCAGAGCGACGTCCAGCACTCTGCCGCGTCGTTTTATGCCCTGTCGGGCTCCTCCTCTCCGAGTCGAACACCAATCACGCACACACAGGTGAGGGGGGCGAGCATGCACGGTCCACGTGAACACTGCACTGTGGTGGCGCCAGCAGGGCTCTTCCTCGTCGTGGGTGTGCCGCTACTCGAGATTTCCCACGATCCTGGAAGCATACTTCAAAGGGTCCGCCGATTTTGTTCGCTCAATTAGCGGGGTGATTTGCGGTGGCCGTCGGTCTCCTCCAGGAAGATGCTGTCTTTGTTGGCCTCTCTCGAATGGTTAACAGCGTCTTGGCGACACGACGTCTCGTCCTCCGGCTAGCACGTACAATGCTTGACGAGCATAGGCAGTCGGCCGGTCGGCTTGGTGATTGGGGATCAAAAGGCAGCGCCGCTCCTCTGTCAACTCCGGCGCCGGCCACGCCAGCCCTCCTGTCGCCCGATGAGTCGTCGAGGGCATTAGTCACGCTGCTGCTCGAAGGGACGACCAAAGGGTCCACACTTGTAGAACGGGACTCGCCTCTGCCCGCCGCCTGGTCTGGATAATCACTCAAATACTTGACAGCGTCCGTCAGACTGGGCGCCGAAGGGATTGAGAGGCGAATCCCCAGGCCAAACCTAACAGCTCTTGCCCTACGATTCTTACTTTGGTTGTTGCACGGTGATCAGTGTCCCGCGCGTGATCTTGCCTGCTATTTCTTAGGCATCCAGATACGCTATTTACTTCAGATGCACGACTTAATTATGCACCGCAAACACTTAACCTGCCTGCATTATACTCAACGGCAGTACCACTTTATCGACACGTGCAGCAGATATGTCCTGATGTGGACATTCTCGAAAGCCGCATTGTAGATACAACGGCAGCTCTTCTACTTCCTCTGGTTCCTCCAGCCCATCTAGCACGATCGAGACATGTCTCGTGGAGCGCGATAACGGAATTGCTTTTGCCTGGTCACCTCCGTGACTTCATGTGGCATCTTGGATGGAGAGTACTGCCAACACGGGACAGACTGGAGAAGTGGGGCATGGTCCCATCTTTCATCTGTCCTAACTGCCCGTTACAGGAGTCTAACCAGCATATGCTGCAGCAATGTGTCTCTGCAAAGGTGTTTTGGAAGGCCGTTAAGAATGGTTTTTGTGGCCTAGGTGTTAATCGCTTTGTCACATCTGGTCACTGCTCGCGTAGTCGCTTTGCACGCCTTCTAATAGCAGTGGGAGCTTTTCGTTTGTGGCGTAATCGGTGCGAGGCTGTTGCGGCAGGTCATCGTCGTCCTGCTCTCTTTCCGATTCTGGAACACTTATACTCTGAACTTCTATCGTTTCTCTCGGAGGAATTGTTCTTCCTTGCGGAGGAAGAATTTCTACGACAATGGTCGTGCCGCTTTCTGTCCGTAGTGTACAGACGTGTTCGATTAGTCTTCCACCTGGCTTGGTTCCTATAGCCAGGTCACCTGTCAGTGTCTGATTAGTGCATGGAATCGGTATGTGTTTACTATTTCTATGTGTTTGTATGTGCCCCGTATGAGTGTGAGTGCTTGTACATATGCACTTCATTCTAACGCTGTAAATTATGTAAATTTCACAAATCTTGATACTTGTAACTACTTGCTAACATCTTCACCAAGTCTTGTAAATTCTGCACATATATCATCATGTACGTTGTCCATATTTTGATTGGTGTACATATAGTGCATGTAGTCATTAGCAACATGGGTTAGGGACACCCAACGGACTTGGACACTTTTGTTTCAATGTGTCATGTATGTAGTGCTTTGGCATCTGTTTCTTATTGTGCTTGTTGTATAGACGCTCGTTCCATAGTATTGTTGCGTCCCACGATAGAATAAACTTTTTTATAAACACATGAGCGATCGCCGTGGCTTATTTCTAAAGGACGGCCCACCGCTCTCCGATAGTTGAGTACGAAGAACTCGAAATCGTTAAACACCTTTTTTCTAAACACCAGCAGGCCTCATGAAGACTGATACCCACGGGAAGGCTTTCAGCTCTCCTATATTAGAGTACCTGGTACTCTAAATCCGTACCCACTTTTTTTAAACACACACAAAAAAACAGGAGGACCATGAATTCTTTCCTGCGGGCAGAGTTTCTTTTTTATGTTTAGTTTCTTTTTGCCGTCCCGCTAAAGAAAACTCAAAGCTCCACCCTAAACGGTACCCTACACAGATGTGTGTTTAGGAACCTTCAGCAGTTAACGATTTAGAGTACTTGGTACTCTACTATGGGAGAGCCTAAAGCCGTCCCGTTGTCCACCCGGTGTGGAACCGAAGGACATGGCCTTGGAGCACGGATAGGGGGGGGGGGGGGTAGGAAAGTGGGTAACGATTTAGAATACCAAGTACTCTACTATGGGAAAGCATTGGGGGTGTGTAGAAAAAGGGGGCAACGATTTAGAGCACGAAGTACTCTACTATGGAAGAGCTTTAAGCCGTCCCGAGTTGGAAAGCATGGAAGAAAATTGCTTGCACCCAACGGGTGCTTCAGTGCCTGACCTGTAAAGATATTGTGTACGGAAAAGTGAAGCTGGCTTCCTTCAAATCGGTGGTATCATTATGATCACACATGTTGGAGCCGCTGGTTTTTGATAAAAAAGAAACGTTGATTTCCTGTGCGATTGCCGCACAGACGTCTAAGTTATCTATGTCAAACGTAACGTTTCAAGCAAGGACGTCAAACTTTTAGTCATGATCTCACGTATTGTTAATGTTAGCAGCAGAAAAACGTACTTTTCGTTGCTAGGGAAACGACGCAGCCCGACTCTATCAGACGACTGGCTCGTGAGCTGCAGCTTTGGGATTGGCACTTGTACTTTTATTGGTACATAAATTCCTAGGGGAGAAGCTCCTTGTGCCGTGGGTTGTGCGTCCGCGATGTATGTAGTAGTAGTAGTAGTAGTAGTAGTAGTAGTAGTAGTAGTAGTAGTTGATAGTCGTCATCGTAGAAGTAGGTAGCCACCTCTCGTTTAGTCCTTGGAATGTCTGCTGGATGGTGGTACTTCTACATGATGTTACATGATGGAGAGGTGCGAGACGGCTGTATTTGGAGTGTTCACTAGATGGACGGACCAATGAACGCAGGGACGCACAGACGGGCGGAAGCGCGGAAGCACTGACGGACGCTTCGCCTTACTGATCACATATTCCTGGGTATGCTCTGATTTTTATTCTTATGTAGGTTGTAACCGACAATCACGTGTTCTTGCTCAGCCTCTAAGATCGGACGCACGCAGCGCGGGCTGTCCGCACCTCCACTGGGTTTGCATGGCCTCCGTGATTACTTCCCTTTTTGTAACGAAGGAACGTCGCGTGATGACGTCACCATGTGACGTCACGCCACAAGCACGCCACAGTGACGTTCCGAAATCTTGTCATGTGACGGAAAAGGTGACGTCATCGCGCGATGCCTTTTCGCATCACTGGTGCGGACTCCGCCGATGCGGGGTGCCTTTCAATTTTCGAGTCTGATCGGACATCGTCAGGGTTGTATGCAGTAATTTTCTGCGGAGGGAGAGTCGGGGCACCTGCTTGATCTAAATGGGGGCCAGCGAATGGTCATTCGGGGTTTATTGTACAAGGTGAAACAAACTATTTTTTTTGGGGGGGGGCGGAGTGTCACCCCTTGGCTACGCCACTGTACATCATTGATGCATTCGCGGTACCGCGGGCTTCTGTTTCACCGCTTTGAAGCTGCCCAATGCGTGTATGAGGTAGCTAGGTTGCCATCAAGCTGCTCAATACACTTTTTTCCCAGTCATCCTCGCAGCCTTGTAGTCAATACACTCAATTCAATTAAATCTAAGGATTTCGTCTTAACCCTTGCGGCTCTGGTGGTGTCAACTGACGCAATCACACTAAATGTCCCCCAACAGCTCGGAAACGAAATCAAACGCGCATAATAAACTCGGAGAACACCAAAGGCCAGGCAAATAACAAGCCCCAAAGGTGGCTCCCCCCACCCCCCAGAACACGAAACTGCGAACGAAGGTGAAACCGCTGGCATATTGGCATATGAGAGCCGTACTCACCTTGGAGTGCGAACCTATACACGAGAGAGGGCGCTGCCTTCTCTGCAAGGAAAGAATTCGGTTGGGTGGGGCCGGCCGTCCGAACACTGAACTTGACCAAACAAGGTGTGTGTCCTTTTGTAAGTACGTGCCCGTGTAATGCAGTTTTTAAATGCGAAGCATTTCTGAGCAATCTTCAGTGACTTTGGGCCTATCTATCTATCTATCTATCTATCTATCTATCTATCTATCTATCTATCTATCTATCTATCTATCTATCTATATAGCCGCCTATACGACTTTCAGCTCTCCTGTCCATTTGGATAATGGTATCAATACCAAACTTCGTATGATATACTATGACTGTGAGACGACCATATTTGACTAGTCATAACATGAAGATCATGATATGTATGTCATCAACGTCATGCTTTACAACTCATGGTCTTGCTGCTCTCGCGGTGGCTTCGTTCACATGACATGTTGCGAAACTGACATGGCATGATATGATTGCATGGCAAACACAAGCGAAATACCCGAACGTGAAAATTATCACATGCGTGCCATGTAGCAACATGACTACATGCCACGCTCATAATGCGCTCGCATCCATTTCGCTATCGTCACACATACAAAATTTGGTATTACGGTACGTGAATGGATGACGAAGGTATGAGACTGGTGCAAACACGATAATCATGAGATGTGTGTCATGTAACGACATGACTACATGCAACACTCATGACGCACTCACGGCCGTTTCGCTAGCTGCACATGTACCAAACTCGGTGTTACGCGACGCGAATGGACGCCATCGGTAAATGACACATCTAAACATGAAAAACATGACTTGCGTGTCATGTAACAACATGACCCCATGCCGCACTCATGATGCGCTCGCGGCAGTTTCGGTAGTGCTTCACATTTGCCAAATTTGGTATTACGTGACGTCAATGTATGACTAAGGTATGCGACTGGTGCGAACGTGACAATCATGAGGTGCGTGTCATGTGACAACATGACTATACATGCCAAAGTCAAGGCGCCAATACACTTCGACGTGACGCGCCACGCGTGCGCGCCGGCGTTCGTTTCGTCGCGTCACGCCGGCGTTGCCACGCCAGGCGCCAGTCCTGCCATATTGCTTCGACGCATGCGTATTTCAGCGCGTCCGGCGTCCCTCCGTCACGAAAAGAGGGAGACGCAGTGCTGTCTGGGTAACGCGTCGGCACGAAATGCAGCATGTCGCATTTCGCGCCGGTCGCGCATGGCGTGAGACTGTAGAGTTCTCGCGTTTTGCAAACGTTTGGTTTCGCTGTGCCTGGCGTGCGCGCGCGTCATCGTCACGTTGGAGTATATTGGGCCCTTCGTGAAGCACTCGCGGCCGTTTCGCTATAGCTCCACATATGACACATTTGGTGTTACGTGACGTCAATAGATGACGAATGTATATGACTGCAGTGCAAACATGATAATCATAACGCGCGTGTGATGCAAGAACGTGACAACATACCAAATTCACAACGCGCACGCGGCCGTTTCGTTAGCTTCCCACGTACTAAATTTGGCATCTCGTCTTTCTTGTCCCCTTCCCTAATCCCCCAGCGTAGGGTAGCCAACCGGATGCCTTTCTGGTTATAAGCTCCCTGCCTTCTCCCTTTTGTTGCTTCCTCGTCACTAAATTTAGCATCTCGTCGCGTGAATAGATGACGAAGGTAAAGGACACATCCAAACTTGATAATCATGACAAGTCGTGTACGGCATAATTTACCTCTACTTCGTAACGTTGTGTGGATTTTAAAGTGACATATCAACCTTCCTCATTCGTGCTTCGCATATCGTCGATTCACACTGTACGTGGGATCTGCCAATTTTTTTTATTATGTTCTTACTTTCGTGTAGACCTCGATTATTTCGAACTAGCGAATCAGTTTAAAAATAGACAACACCCGATTACAGTGGCTGCCCTATAAAGTAGACAGAGAGATGGCCACCCCCGTAGCTCATTGGTAGGACACCGGATGCGCTATTCGGAGGTTTCCTGCTCGGTTCCTGTCAGCAAGAAGTTGTCTTTTCGTCAACCTTTCTTTCTTCGCACTTACACTACAATTACTTCCAACAACATCTTCTATAATTTAATTGCCATCTGTTAGTTCTCATTAAAGGGACACTAAAGGGAAACAATGAGTTGTTTTACATTGATAAACTAAACTCAGACAACCCTAATGTCATACGTTCCACTGTCATAAGTTCATTATTAGCGGAGAAAATCAAGGTTAAAATTTCATTTTTTTTAAATTTCGCACCGTAATCTCCGCGCGTGACGTAAGAAATTCCACAATGCATTTTTCGTAATTAATCGACATTAGCTCTATTAACTTTTCTAAGACCTCGTATGATAAGTCTATGGCACCCAAAGATTACAATGTGTTTCAATTTTATGGATTAGAAGCTACGTATGGCCGAGTAGACCCCTTCAAAATTGATGACGTCACATTGCGGGAATCTCAAGATGGTGTCACCAAGCGCAGTTTCTTTTTCTCGCGTTTTCTCACTTACGAAGTGTCGTGTCACGGAGTAGTGTTTTCGGGATTGCGAAAATGTACTTTGCCAATACGATAAAAGGCGTTTTGCTCTTTAGTGTCCTTTTAACATTACATTGCCACTGCCGCAATGCATGCGGGTGTGGCAATACGCTCACAATCCGCCACTACGTACCACTGCGCAAAAGGTAGTGACGCAATGCAAGGTAATGAAGCAAGGTACACGAAAGGGCTTCAACTTGCAACAAGGTTAGAAGTTCTTGTGTATACAATCAGGTGCGCAGATACATTTGAACAGAACAATGACGTACAATGTCACAAATTGTACTACTGCCCAACGTAGGGTTAACGACCTGTCAGTGATACAAAACATTTCGCTTCGCATTGACGAAATAGGCATCCATTAGTTCCCGTGTCGCGGTTTTCTCGCTTGTTCAGAGCACGAGATTAAACGTAAGATCCGGTCCACACATGCACGATTCACAGTGCATATGTACACGATCACCGATATAAAATTTGACGTAATCCTCGTGCAGCCGCTACATCGCACTGGACAGGCTTGCATGATGTCATTGCGAAGAGATCAGCAAGAACAGGGGCGCGGCATCACGTCCCGCTCTAGCAAAGCCATGTGCCTTCCTTCTCCCCCGAATTCTTCAGCTTTTTCCGCCACCTGTACACACACGCCGCAGAGATGCCGCCGGTGCGCACCAGGTGGCAACACCTGACTTTGAAAACAGACGACCGAAAGCAGCAGACGACGTCGTGCGGCGTAGCAGAAGGCGTCCAGAAGACGGACAGAAAGTTTGAGTGAGAGAGAAAGATGGCCGCTCGGGCATTCTCCTCTCCTGCCCTGCAGAAGAGTGACCTGAGAAGGTATTTTCTGCCTCCCCCTTTACTATCCCCCACCTCGTGAAGCCAACTGCGACGTTACCTCCCCTTGCACCCCCTCACTATACTCCCCCCCCCCCCCCTAACCTCCTTGATGCCGCCGCCAGGGTTACTCTCTCTCTTGCAAATACCCTCGTGTTTTCCTTCCTCCTCCCCGAGCCGTACACCATTCCTTCCCCCTTCTTCCACAGGGGAGCGTACAGCCTCCTACGCTATGAACGAGGAAACCTGCCCCAACCGACGCCTCCTCTCCACCGAAATCCGGCCCAAGCACGGGCGACGCCACAGCGGTGAGTCTCGTTCCGCTAGTAGCGTGGTGGCCTGCCAACCCTTGGGAACAAGTGTCTGTGCGTGTGAGGTTACTCCGGCTGAGAGTGAAGAAGACAAGGTTGCTTCCAAGCGAGCGAGGTTCGAAAACCGAGTGTCGAAGCCGCCGAATAGCTCGGCGTTGCCTGCCAGCGAGGGCAGGCTACCACCGGGCACCCCGACCACCATCGAAAATTCTTGTCTCCTTTGTGTGTGTGTGTGAGTGGGGGAGCACGACGTCGACACCAGCGCTGCGGCGAAATTACGAACGACTGTACGACGGGAGCTAGCAGCAGGTGCTCGCCGCAAAGCGGATGTCGTTGTAATTAAATCCTTCGTAAACCAACTACCTCAACGTCCGCGCAAGCGAACTACGACCGTCTGTCTCAGGGTCCTGTTGTTGTGTTGCGTGTCTTCCGAGAATCGGGGCGAAGCGTTCCGCTACTTCTGCTCTGCATCTGTTGCCATAAGTGCCTTCTGCTTCTTCGCCTTCTGCTAGACACCCCGCTAGCAGACGTGCAACAGACGTCGTCTGCAGCAAGCCGTGTATTTAGTGTGCTTCCGTAACAGTGTGTTTCACCCCGCTAAATAGACCCTTCGAGACCACAATGGCCTGTTCAGCGGTGACCCTGTCGATATCGACCATTACGGCCGTACTGGCACTGGCATGCCTGTCCATTTCGTTCGGCACGGATAACTGGCTTGAGACGCGCGTCAACCGGACAGCCATCAGACAGACGCTGCAGAAGGACACCGATGAGTACAGGGCGTACGAGACGAGAGTGGAGTACTTCAGCCGGGACACGGGACTCTTCAGAATATGCTTCCCAGAGAAGAAGCCTAAAGGACGTGAGTAATTGTCGTTTCTTTTGTCGCGAGACCAAGAAGTCATCAGTTCATATAAAGTATTTTTGGCAAGGGCCCCACCGTTTCATGACGTGCATAACGGCTGCCAGTAGTAGCCGTATTAATGCCCAAAGGGTTATTAGTAGCGTCAAGTACAAAGTCATAGGTACACTTCGAACAAAACAGCTGCTTGTGGAAGCCTTATTTATGACCGAGCGGTAAAAATAAAATCCGGATGTTTTTTTTACAGGTGTACTTAGTTCAATGACCACCACAATGGCTGCTAGTAGTGGTCACATTAATAACGCAGTGGCAAAATAAAAACCAGGGTGTATTGTACACATTTAGTGACCAGAAAAAATGGCGCCTTGTAGCCATTTTAATGACCAAATGGTTAGCAGTACTGTGTTGTACGGGCCCGTGCTTCAATGGCCGCAAATATCACTACTTGTAGCTGTCTCCATGGCTCAATGACTTGCAATAATTTGCTTTGCATGCATACAGTTCAAATAACTGCTAGTAGAACCCATTATTATAACCAATTAAACAGACGGAAGCAGCACTTTATGTATGTCTACAGTTTGATAGCCAAACAAAATTTCTAGTAGTAGCTACTTCAATAACAAAGCGGTTACAAGAAAATCGGCGTTTGTTGTACAGCTACCTAGTTCCGTGACCGGCTAAACGGCTGCAAGTAGCCGTTTAATGACCAAGCGCTTAGCATCAGAGTATTGTGGGCACCCATAGTACCTTGATCAGCAGAATAGCTACCAGTGGCAGCCTTTTTAATGACCTGAACTGGTTGTAAGTAAATCGAGGTGTGTTGTACAAATACGCACTTCATTGACCGTCAAAATGGCTGCTAGTAGTAGCTATTTTAATGACCAAACTATTTGCAGTAGTGTCTTGTAAAATCGTGTATATCAATGTCCGTCGATGTAACTACTAGTACTAATCACTGCAACGAGCAAATGGCCAACAGTAACGTTTCACAGGCCTACAGTTACGCCAACAACCAAATGGCTGCAAGTAATAGTAATTCCATTTACCAGAAGATTCACTGTCACGTCTCCTACAGGCCTCTAGTTCCATACACGGGGCTGTGAAGCCCCAGAAAGAGCGTGCATTTCAAAAAGCAGCGTGATACCTGAAATAGCAACAGCAGTCAGGTATGAAAATAGGCCTGTCAAATTTGACGCGTGCAGCTGCATTTTGATAATATGGAATTCTTTCGCTTGCCAGGCTGTGTTATGCAAGCTCCCATGACGAGCACACATGTTTTGAACGATACTGTGCCGACGCAAAATTAAAAAAAAATGAAAGCTATAATATGCGCGCTGTTGCTTCGATAGCCTGCAATCTTTCACTTCGTGATGTCAGTGTGACGTGTGCTTTTCACAAGAACTGAAAAGACGAATTAAAAAACAAACAAAAAAACAGCGACATATTCGAGCACTGGACAACTATCTTTGTCAACTGATTACTTGGAATATATTTGCCAAGCTTGCAGAGACGATAAATTTTTTTCTGTATCAATAAAATATCATTTCCCGATACCAATGGCGCAACTTTGTAAGCGAAAAAACGCAAAAAAAGAAAAAAAAAGGCTTGGGGCGACGCCTCTGCGTGGTTCTCGCACTAACTGGCAGTGACGTCATAGACTGTGACGGCATACGTTGCGGACATGTATGGATAAGAAAATGGGGGCAAAGTATCACACAAAAAGTTTGGACATCAAGATCTGTGACGTCACACTGACATTCGGGTGCTAAAGTTTTGGTGCCGCGGGAGATTTAAAAAAAAAGCATTAACCATCAATTTCTCTTTTAATCGTGAACCTATTGTGGCAAAATTTGAGAAAGCAGTTATCTAAGAATCATCCGAGATTATCCTTCCGAAATATTTTGTTTCGCGTGTGTATATGCATCAGAGGTATATAACAGCCGCATCTTAAGGTACTTATCTACGGAGCAGAAACCTGGAGGATTACAAAGAGGGTTCAACTTAAGTTCAGCACGACGCAGCGAGCAAAATAAATGAAAATGATAGGTGTAACCCTAATGGTCAAGAAGAGAGCAGAGTGTGTCAGGGAACAAACGGGTGTTAAGGACATCATAGTCGAAATCAAGAAGAAGAAATGGTCATCGGCAGAGCACGTAGCGCGAGGGCAAGGTAGCCGCTGGTCATGTTAGGATCACAGACTGGATTCCAAGAGGAGGCAAGCGGGTGACGGGGATACAGAAAGTTCGATGGGCAAATGAGATTAGGAAGTTTGCGGATGGCCGCAGCAAGCACAGGACCAAATGGACTGGCGGAAGATGGGAGAGACCTTTGTCCTGCAGTGGACGTAGTCAGGCTGATGATAATGGATATACAAACATGCGAACGAACATACATAAATGTAGGTTGAACGCCATGTTGTCCAATCGGCCATTTTGCTAACTTCGGTTGGCCCATAGGGTTTACCCGGCCTATCTGATTGTCTTAAAATGCCGCCATCACGCAGTAGGACAACATGGCGGAATTTAACAGCGTCCAGAATTGAACTCGTGCCTTCGCTGAGTAATTGCCACAAGAAAATAAAAACAACACGTATGCACGGGTCACGTGACAGTCACCCGCGTATGCTTGACTCTGGATTCAGTTCAAGTGCCTTGTACTTCCAGAACAGGTCCCCAAGCTTTTGCGTATAAGCTTTAATTTTTTCAAATCAGGCCTCAGAGGATTAATGACTCTTACGTCGGTGGTTCGGCTCGACCTTCCGGATTTTGGCTAGCTGGCGAAAGCCGTATATACTGCGCCGGGGGTTGTCGAACCGCTTCTAATCGCCAACGCGTCGAACTCGTTTCCCAATCGTATTTGTTTGTCTGTGGTTTTGCCTCGTAAAACAAAACTGGAGCGCAGCTGTCTGGCGCCTTTACCGACGCCGTATAGGCGCCGCGGGGAACCGTTTGGATCGGGTCGACCCGTTAACTAATAAGGAGCTGCGACGGCGTGATCACGTGACTAGCGTTCTGAAGAAATTTCAGCGCTGCACAACACAACACGCGAACGACAAAGAGGACAGGGACTGGCGCTGACTTCCAAATGTGCCAGTTTATTGAAGAAACCGTGCTATGCTACGCTGTCTCGATAGGTCGAGGGTCGCTGTCCCGAAGAAGCCCAGGTGCATGCAGTCGCCAGCAATCCTAAAACGAACGCTCTATAGCGTGTGCTGAAGCAGTTTGATTGACCCTAGCGCCGCGTAGCTTGGGGCTCTGTTGCCTAAGTGTTAGCCATGCATGCCAACGTACTTTCATAGCATACTGAGGTGATGTCTCGGTGATTAAGGGTAACTAACTGGATTCCCAGAGAAGGGAAGCGAGTTAGGGGGAGACAGAAGGTTAGGTGGGCAGATGAGATTAAGAAGTTTGCGGGTATAAATTGGCAGCAGCAAGCACAGGACCGGGTTAACTGGCGGAACATGGGAGAGACCTTTGTCCTGCAGTGGACGTAGTCAGGCTAATGGTGATGATGATGATGAGGAGGTGATGTCCCGGCAGTGGCGCCCAACGCTTCGCAGCTAGCATGCCAAAGCAGTCTATATATAGGTGGCGCGTCAGAGCGTTCGTGTTAAGCTTGCTGACGACTGTATACGTGTAAAAGCGGAGAGGAGGAGAGGTGTCATGGCGCCCGCGATAATCACTCAGACAACTAAGAGTCACCAGGAAATCATATCTAGAAACATCACATACGTCACGCGATTTTTCGTGCCTGCTCGCATGTTCGACTAATTGCGAAGTGAGCAACTAACCCGACTAGCAGGTCGCTCTACTTGTTGGTCCCGCAATTAGGGGCAATAATAATTTGTGGGGCTTTACGTATACCGAGACAGCGATATGATCGCGAGAGGCACCGCAGTGGAGGGTTCCGGAAATTTCGACCGTCGGGTGTACTTTAACGTGCACCAACATCGCACAGTTGGTATTGGCACGGGCCGCCATCCATTTCGTTTCCACCGATATGCGACCGCCGTAGCCGGCATCGAACCCAAAACCTTCGGTTCGACAGCCGAGCGCCGTAAAAGCAGCTGCTCCAGCGTGGCGTAGACGGCTGTCTTGATACAGACGATGAATGGATCATCATCATCATCAGCCTGACTACGTCCACTGCAGGACAAAGGCCTCTTTCATGTTCCACCAGTTAACCCGGTCCTGTGCTTGCTGCTGCCAATTTACACCCGCAAACTTCTTAATCTCATCTGCCCACCTAACCTTCTGTCTCCCCCTAACCCGCTTGCCTTCTCTGGGAATCCAGTTAGTTACCCTTAATGACAAGCGATTATCCTGTCTACGCGCTACATGCCCGGCTCATGTCCATTTCCTCTTCTTGATTTCAGCTATGATATCCTTAACCCTCGTTTGTTCCCTAATCCACTCCGCTCTCTTCTTGTCTTTTAAGGTTGCACCTATACCATTTTACATTGCACGTTGCATCGTCCTCATTTCAAGCTCAACTCTCTTTGTAAGTCTCCAGGTTTCTGCTCCGTATAGCTAAGCACCGGCAAGATGCAGCTGTTATATACCTTCCTCTTGGGGGATAATGGCAATATAACTGTCATAATTTGAGACTGCTTGCCAAACGTGGTCCACCCCATTCTTCTAGTTACTCCACTCTTGTGGTTCGGCTCCGCGGCTATATTACCTGTACTAAGTAGACAAAGTCTTTTACAAATTTAAAAGTGCACTATTACCTACCCGGAAAGCGCTGATCTCCTCCGAGGATGAATGGATAAAGAAGTTTTATTAATTGCCGTTGAAAATTAACAATTTTAACTACTAATGTGTGATGAGATTGTCGTTAATTAGCCATGGTTACCTCACATCTAGCCTAACGGTTACGCTACTCGGTCGCCCACCACAAGGTCGCGGGATCGAATCCAGACTGTGGCGGCCGCATTTTCCACGGAGGCGAAAGTTATCGAGGCCCTCGCATAAGTAGGATTGGGTACACGTTAACGGAGGCTTCTCAGTTAACTGCGTTAAGCACTGCGGTGTCCCCCATAACCATATCGCGGTATCGGGACGTCATACACAACTTATTATTATTATTATTATTATTATTATTATTATTATTATTATTATTATTATTATTATTATTATTATTATTATTATTATTATTATTATGTCATATCGTTATAGCTTCACAGCACAGAACTTACACAACAGACGAGGATATATATATACGCGACACGTACAATCGCTAACTTGCATGTCAACGTTGAGGACGTCAGGTGGAAATTAGCACTTATTTTATCTTTCATGCATTTTTGTCTGCAATGCAATTTCCGTGCTATGGAGGTAATAATTAGGCATTTTAACCACTTGTTTTTGAAGTGTATGCTACAAGCTAGAAGTGTATACAATCAGACGCCTTTGTAACTCTCTGCGTTTTCTGCGTACGTATATGTTGTTGAGATAACGACACCACTTTGCAACTCCTTGAATCCTGGTGGAAAAAGTAAATAAGTGAAGAGATAACAAAGTACCTCAATAAAGAACATACAGACGAACAAGTAATATAATATGTAACCTAACTAATAAAGCGAAAGGCAGACGAAATGGGACACACCGAACTTTAAAAAATGGCGGGGCGATGATTTTAGGGATCGACATGCTCATGGGCGGTCGTAACGAACGTATACTTAGTTAACGTGTACCTCTGAGCATGCCGACCTTTCAGAAACTTTGAACTTATGCAGAACACCTACCATAGATCTAGGACTTCCTAATGGTGACACAATGAGAAAAGTCAGGACGAGCGAGAACGAAGGTGCTCGTCCTGCCTTCGCGCTCGTCCCTTCGCACTCAAACTTGCGGCTATGCTACCGCTTCAACGCGACCAGATTTTGAATACTTTTGAATGAGAGAGTACACAACTGACGCTTAATGATGATAAGTGCCCAGTCTACCGATTCCTCGCGCAGACGCAAGAGAAACCGCGAGTCGATTAGGCTTAGATGTCGCTTTCTTTCTCGGTGTTCTCCGCGAGTGATTGCATTTATGGGCGAAACGAGCAGACGACAGATCCGGGCAGGTGCACTTTCTGTATTTGCTGTTATCTCTTTATCGAGCAGACGACGCCGGGAATTCCGCGTATTCGAAGCCTCGGATCACGTCGTCTGTTTCCACGAATCTCCGAAGCCATTCTCGCAATATCTCGCCCGCAGTGCGAAATAAAAAGAAAAGGGAAGAAAGAAAGTAATGAGGGCCTGACGATCGCTCTCGTGCGTGAGATGATGTAGGTATTTCGAGATTTATTATGGGAGTGGGCATGGAGAATCATTTTACAGTTATTCGCCCCTTTCTTACCTTATTACTGATCAACATTATTTGCACAAATGCAAAAATGTACTAAATTATAGAGAGGAAAACATACACAAAACACAGTAATTGGGTGATGTTTAACCAAATAGCTAATTATCAAGGTTTGCTAGAATTTCACGTGCTATACCTGCATTAGGTAAATGGCATTTGGTCTGTTTCCGCTGACATAATGACAGTAGTAAAAGTTATGAAACGAAATTTTTCTGTGCCAGAAAGTTGTTTAAAGATGTAGAGATCGAAGCTTAAACGACATCGGAATTCGCTCAGAATTCTATATATGCTATACCATAATATACATTGCAAAGCTATGCTTGGCTATCCTGACAATAGATAGCGGAGCAGATACGATGCTATTCTGACATTCAAATCGGTGTGTACCGCTCGTCTGTTGCCTTATTTATTGTGGACCACTGGTGAGTAGTGAATTTGCCCAGTTCTTGTGGTACATTCCCGTTTACGATGATTGTAGCTTGTTTGGGGGTGGGGGGGAGGTAATCACTAAACTATAACAGCTACACAGGAACGCAAGTAGCGTCACCAGCATCACCCTTAATTCGGGCATCACCGTGATCCTTTCGTTTTATTTATTACCTTTTATATAATTATTCACCCTCCTCTTCTTTGCCTCTTAGTCGTGTGACATGCGTGAAGTCCGTGCTATGCTCTACTGCAACTTTGAAAACGACGATGAAACAAGGCAGACTGAAACAGCTTCTATGTAATATATGTGTTAATATTAAGTTCCTCCGATATAGGGATGCCGAGATTTTGTGAAAGTGCCACTTTAGCCTGCTAATCCGGCCAGCGTTATTGGACAAACTAAAATTCGTGCCCAGTCAGCGCATATTCGTCGTGCATTCGTGCATAAGCGGAGCGGGCCAAGGTAGACGTGAGAGATTTTCGGTCGGCATGGCGACGAGGAAGTGGCCGCCGCTCCCCTCCCTCCGACACGCTCCAAAAGTAAGGCCCGCCACGCGAAACTTGTTCTTCAAGATTAGAAAAGGATGGGCCCAAAGCGGGCACACCACGTGCGCTTCTTCCTCTTCGGTGAACGAACAACCGCTATGTACGATGCCCTCGGGTTGCAGCGCGGCAGCGGCCGAGTGTCATGGCGGCGCTTTCTCTGCCCGCGCTACGACGCGAAAGAAGCGGCAGACGACGTCTCCGTTTTTGCGTCGTCTGCTCCGTGCCCGTTTCTGCCGTCTGTTCAAAGTTGTTGCAGATACTTAGCATTCGCAGGAACAGAAGCGAATCGGATGCTGCCGTTATTTCGGTCATCTGGCGCATAACAGCGAGCAGGCGACCGCTTTCTGTCTCGTCTGCTCAAGTCGACTGTTCTTACATAGGCTATGTCGTCTGTCAAACGTTGCTACGACGCCACATTTCGTTCCCTACGCGAACTAAATGTCGTATTTCCGGTCGTCTGCTCACTGCATGCTCTTTCGGACACTGCGGGTAGCGTGTGCAAGAATAAGAACACGTCGTATGCTGGTGTTATGTCGTCTGTTGCATGACCTCTGCTGAAGAGGAAGTAGGCGACCGCTCTCTTTCGTATACTTCACACAATTACAGTCTGAGAAATAAATGTCGGTTCCGCCCATCGCTGTCCGTCACTTGTTTAGACCTAATGTTCCACAAGTTTGAGCACGATGCACTCTACAATATGAGAGCAAGAAGCTGTTCCAGTTTCAGTAATAAATGAAATACCGAGATGGGATGTCACGTGTGTATAGAAAAGTGCTTTACGATTCAAAGAGTTTGGTACCCTACTATGGGGCAGTGAAAAGCCGTCCCATTATAGTGCCTAGAATATACTTCTAGGCCCTATAGTCCCATGTAACCGCACACAAAGTTGTGTTCAGAAACAGTGTTCAACGATTTCGAGTACCTCGTACTCAACAACGGGAGAGCAGTGAGCCGTCCCGATGGTAAAAATCGTGTCAATGATGTGCTTTAGGCATAACTTTAACACGCTTACAAGTGTTTGTTAGAAAAAGTGGGTAGCGATTTAGTGCACAGCTACACTGCGATGGGAGAGCATAGAGCCGTCAGGGGGGGGGCGGTTAGAAATAGGAGGTAACGATTTAGAGTACAGGGTACTCTACTATGGGAGAGCTTAAAGCCGTCCCGAGCGTCAACACAACCAACACAACATTTGCTAACACCTTCTACGCCCTAGTACGTTTATGACAATTGACTTATTCGGACAGGCTCATGACTGTGTCACGGGTTTTCGACCTTAAACTCTAACGTGTTGGTAAACTTCTTCAAGGATTCTGACATAAGTGCTCAGCCAAATGTATTGTTTCAAGTAGTAGCGACGAACCTTTTAACCTCTAATATGCGTGGCGCTTACACTAGTTTTGAAAAAAAAAAATGTTAGTTTGAGCGGTAGCGACATCTTTTAGATGCGAAGGGCGCCACGGTTATATACGCGGAGGATGGAAGCAAGCAAAATAGCTTGTTTTGCCCTGCGCATCGCGACTGGGCGATGGAGGGGTGGGGATTGGATTGGATAAACTTTATTTGGTCCTCCAAAACACAGATCACTGTGTTGCAGGCAGCTCCCACGTGGGGACTGAGATGCCAAGCTCTTCAGCCGCCTCGCGGGCTTGGTGGACAGCCCAGAGCTGATCTGCCAAGGACGAGCTGCGGATTGCCGCCTCCCATCTGGCAGAAGTGATGTTCGATAACTGAGCGAATTTGGTGCACTGCCAGAGCATGTGTTCTAATGAAGCTATTTCCCCACAATGTGGACAAAGATTACTTGGGTATAGGTCAGGGTACATGATGTGTAACATTTTCAAAGTAGGGTACATCCGCGTTTGCAAAAGCCTTAAAGTAAGTGCTTGGGGCCGGGTTAGATTTTTGTGAGGTGGAGGGAAAATCCTTCTAGACGGATAGAAATGTTTAGTGAGCTCGTTATATGTCGTAATAATTTCCCGGTTATCCCCTTCACCGGTAGAACGCATCCCCAGGGAGGCGCGGTTGGAGAGTTCTCGCGCCGCCTCGTGTGCTGCTTCATTGAGATTGGGAGGGGAATCGTTGATTTGCCCAAGGTGAGCTGGGAACCAACTCAGAAGATGATGCGTTATGTTCTTGCCTTGCAGTATTCTCAGCGTTAAGGGGTGGGGATGATGATGTGATTTTAAATGAAAAAAAGAGAGAAGTGAGCCCCGTAACTGTCTCTCTGGGGCAGGGCACGTCAACTCACGAGGGATGGGGGTAGAGAAGAGAATTAAAAGATATGATTAAAAGGTAAAGAGATAGAGAGAGAGGAAGGAGGGAGCGAGGCGCAGGGACAGCGAACGACGGAAGTAAGAAGAAGACAGGAAAGATGGACACGGTTGCAGGAGTCCGAGGACGGGGCACCACTGGCGAGAGTTCTTGTCGGCGTCAGGAGATGGAGTAGGGCCAGCCTAGTCGGCCAAAGCTACGCTGATGTCGGAGATCGCGAGGGCACAACCGGTCGGCACGAAATCCAGTGAGCGAGTCCGGGTGATAGAGAAACTTTATTTACACCTAATGCGGAGCATTCAAAATGGTTGGGCCCCTATTCCAGGGCTCTACTGGCCCTTACCATCATCTCTGCCCGTTGGACCAGCCAACGCTGATCATCAGAGGCCGAGCTGGACTGCATAAGAACCTCACAACAATGTAACGTGCGGCATCACGCAGAATCTCAACAAACAAATACACGGACTTACACAGGCTACATGTATTCTACCTCACAGCATACAGAGATACATGTCCATGGGGCGGGGCCACACCAAATCCGTTACACATTACGTGGGAGTGTACACTTCACAATGAAGAACACCACGACATGAACACCACAGAGGAACAATGAAAGGCACTGCTGTCCAGCGCGACTGGGTGACATTTTTTTCCATCTAGGTTGCAACCGAGTGTAGTCGTCTGTACCATGGATTGTCCACCAAGCATTGCTATGACGCTAAGCCTGTAGTGCCTAGAAGTATATATTGGGCACTATACTATGACAGAAAAGCTACCATATCATCTGCTGCTGTTTTCTATGCGAAGAAAATGCCATCTGCTGTTTGAAGATCGCATCGTCGTTTCAGTCATCAGTATATTTGTCGTCTGTTTCGTGCTCGTCTGCTAACGTTGTTTCTGTCCACGACGGGAAAGCAAGACGATCGTATGCTACTGTCCCTGAGGCGAAAATAAATGACGTCTGCTAACAAAAATTGGGACGCCATTGTGGTACCGAGAAAGCAGACGATCCGTCGTCGTTGTGCGGTGCGTAATTATGCCCTACACACCGAGAATTGACACATTTAAAAACACTTTTCTTGTCAGAACGATTGTCGACTGGAACTGTCTTGCCGCCGATTTCTTTGAGAATGTAGACACAGTTGAATCTTTTGTTGGTAACTTAGAATTGTCATTGTATGATGTAGTTCCCACTCTGTAACAGCCCGACAGGGCTTACAGTATTGTGAATAAATAAAAATAAATAAAGGTACAAATGCTGTCCGCTTGTGTCCAACAGGTTACGTCATCTGCTCGGCGGCAGCGTTTCGCCACGACGAGAGCGGCGCTATTGTGTATGCTGTTTTAGAAATCAAGCTTACGTAGACGCTGCTAATTGGACGAGTGTTTGTGAAGGTTCGGGAGTTCAGCGAATCGCGACGTTGGCGTTGTGGTGGCGAGGAGACGAAGAATTACGGTTGCACAAACGGTTTACTCGAGTATAGTTCGCTCCCTTTCTGTATTATAGTTTTCAGAAAGAAATGACCACAGAGCAGTTGAAAGTCGAATTCGAAACTATGTCTCGTCTGTGTGATCACAAAACGAGGCGATCTATTTAGAGATTGGTTTGAATCCGGTTTAACAAAAACACCTCAAATACACCTGCTAAAATAAACATCGCGTTCGACTGCTGACCTGAAGGTCGTAAGATCGAATGCCGACTGTAGCGGCCACACTTTGATAGATGATAAATGTTATAAGCCCGTGTGCTTAGACTTCAAGTTGTAATACGTGCACGACAACCAACCCATGGTGCATGGTCGAAATTTCCTGCGCACCACGGAATCTCTGATAATATCGTGGTTTCGGGAACTAAAACTCTCACAAGTATAGTATTGCTGAGCCGCAACACAGTGATCTGTGTTTTGGAGGACCAAATGAAAGTTTATCCAGTCCAATCCAAAGTTCGGAGTCGAACGAACTACGAGACACTGCGTTATTTACCGACAAACGAAAACAGAGCTGTGCGGAAACTTGTATAGCACCCGGGGACTGCCTGCACGCCTTGAAGACGAGGAATGACCTTTTCTCTTCTTCCTTACCACAGCGTATACAGTTGCACGTTCCAGACAACCATCTATCTTGCTAGTAGCCAAAAACATGTCGAAGGAAATGGCCCAACTGAAATATACTACAGCGGATAGGATTCGGGCACTTCGTATGATTTTGTCTGCGGTTCCCCGTTGGCAGCAGACGGCGCCAAACAGACGGATATTTTGCTGCGTTGATAAGACAGCGCCATCTACTTGCTTTCACCAAGTGTATCGTCTACTTATCCGGCTCGCTGTTCGGCCTGAATTGCGGATCCAATTTGGGCTTTTGAAGTAACGGCTCATTTTGAATGTGACTGGTTCTGTTCCTGTGTGTATTGCTATTTTCATGCGAAGAGTACAAGAAACAAAAAAAAGGCAACGTCTTCTGAGCTATAAGTGGAAAGACAAACCAGTAATGCTGCAGGATGTACAAATCGCCATACAAAATTGTATACGTCATATATCGAGCGACACCTCGCGGGCCAAGGATTTTTTTCATTTCATCGTTCCACCTTCCCCTGAACGTCTGTCTGCCTTAATGAAGACGAAATGTATGCAACACAGAAATCTTCAACAACTTGGAAATTTGCATATTTCACGCGGAGTTCGAATTTGTTCCCACCGCTGAATATGGTCGGTAACAACAGAAGACAATATATGAGCTTCGCATAGCTAAGGTTCGCCTGGTCTTCCCACCCGTGAATTTGCATAAACTATCCATCCTCAAAGGAACGTTTACTCCACCCAATACAGGCAAGTTTTTGGTGCGCTTATCACACTGCACACTTATAAAATACGTAAATATAACCTTTACACATGCAAAACGCCGTCTTACAAGGAATGTGGGTGTTAAAAAAAGTATTTAACGACTTAGAGTACTACGTACTCTACTATTGAAGCCGTCACATCAACGACGATCTTGGCACTAGCTTTCTACATGCATTCTAGCATGTCAACGACCTATTACGACATTTAATACGCCTAGCTACAAAATATAACAACATCAAACACTTCTGATGAGTTTTAAATTGATCACCATACCGACCCACGTTTGTGTCACTGCTTCTGGGTAGAAAACTTTAGGATCCTCGTAAAGTTCGTCGGAGATTCTGACCTTGTTACGAAACCAAATTTATTATTTATAGGCAGTAGCGACGAAGCTTTAGTTCGTAATACGAGTAGTATTTACTATTTACACGAGCTGAGAAAATAGTACTTATGATTTGCGCAGAAACAAGCTAGCACGACTATGTTTAACGGGTGAAGACAGGGGTCAATAGCAGTTTATGCTTATGTTGTAACATAGCCTAGGAGGCTATGGTTGTAACCAAGCAGGTTTGGATGTAACCGACAACAGCGTCCTCTATCCGCCGTCGCAACGACAACGTTGATTTCACCCGATTTCGTTCGAATCGTGGAGTTGTATGCCAATCATTTCTTGGAATACTTGGCGATTGCCGACGTCACGTTAGTGTACGGTTAACGGGTGAAGCTGCGCTCAGGAATGCTCGTCCGCGCTAACGGATGCAGCGCGTTTCCCGTGTCCGTCTACGCGTTTTGCGTGACGCCTAGCTAAGCTCGGTCGACAACGCGATGAGGGAGAGATGTGTCGTTCAAACCGCCAGTGACGCTACGGCAGCTGGGAGCAGACGACGCCGCTCGCGCTGCTGCCAGACGACGAAGCGCGTGTGTGCTCTTCTTGCACGGTTCACTGAACTCGCGCCTGCCTCCGCCGCTTGGGGCGCTTCTCTCCTTTCAGGCGTTTGCAAGCAGACGAACGCCTCTGTTCTCTGGCGTGCTATTCTGGAGAGCGTGGAATTCTGCCGTGTTGTTAGATTCCGCAGTTAGTCTATTCTGGTTGGTCCAGATGGCAGCTGCGGCATGTATAATTGGCTTACAATTCCGCTATTAGGAAATTAGGCAATATGGCGGTATTCGACAGTGCTCAGAATCATCATCATCATCATCAGCCTGTCTACGTCCACTGCAGGACAAAGGCCTCTCCCATGTTCCGCCAGTTAACCCGGTCCTGTGCTTGCTGTTGCCAATTTATACCCGCAAACTTCTTAATCTCATCTGCCCACCTAACCTTCTGTCTCCCCCTACCCCGCTTCCCTTCTCTGGGAATCCAGTTGGTTACCCTTAATGACCAGCGGTTATCCTGTCTACGTGCTACATGCCCGACCCATGTCCATTTCCTCTTCTTTATTGCAGCTATGATATCCTTAACTCCCGTTTGTCCCCTAATCCACTCTGCTCTCTTCTTGTCTCTTAAGGTTACACCTACCATTTTTCTTTCCATTGCTCGCTGCGTCGTCCTCAATTTAAGTTGAACCCTCTTTGTGAGTCTCCAGGTTTCTGCTCCGTAGCTAAGTACCGGCAAGATACAGCTGTTATATACCTTCCTCTTGAGGGACAGTGGCAATCTACTTGTCATAATTTGAGAGTGCCTGCCGAATGTGCTCCACCCCATTCTTATTCTTCTAGTTACTTCAAGCTCGTGGTTAGGCTCTGCGGTTATTACCTGCCCTAAGTAGACATAGTCTTTTACAACTTCAAGTGCACTATTACCTATCGCAAAGCGCTGCTCCTTTCCGAGGTTGTTGTACATTACTTTCGTTTTCTGCAGATTAATTTTAAGACCCATCTTTCTGCTCTCCTTGTCTAACTCCGTAATCATGAGTTGCAATTCGTCCCCTGAGCTACTCAGCAATGCAATGTCATCGGAGAAGCGCAGGTCACTGAGGTACTCTCCATTAACTCTTATCCCTAACTGTTCCCATTCTAGGCTTCTGAAAACGTCCTGTAAGCACGCAGTGAATAGCATTGGGGAGATTGTGTCCCCCTGCCTTACACCCTTCTTTATTGGTATTCTGTTGTTTTTTTTATGAAGCACTATGGTAGCAGTTGATCCCCTGTAGACTTCTTCCAGAATGTTTATATATATTTCATCTACGCCCTGATTCCGCAGTGTCTGCATGACGGCTGATATTTCTACTGAATCAAACGCCTTCTCGTAATCTATGAAGGCTATGTATAGTGGTTGGTTATACTCTGAGCATTTCTCTATTACCTGATTGATAGTATGAATGTGGTCAATTTTTGAGTAGCCTGTTCTAAATCCTGCTTGTTCCTTTGGTTGATTGAATTCTAATGTTTTCTTTACTCTGCTAGCAATTACCTTTGTAAACAGCTTGTATACTACAGAGAGCAAGCTGATCGGCCTGTAATTCTTAAAGTCCTTGTCATCTCCTTTCTTATGTATTAAGATGATGTTAGCGTTCTTCCAAGACTCTGGTACTTTTCCCGTCAGGAGACACCTCGTAAATAGAGTGGCTAGTTTTTCTAACACAATCTGTCCTCCATCTTTCAGGAGATCTGATGTTACTTGATCCTCACCAGCAGCTTTGCCTCTGTGCATGCTCTCCAAAGCTTTTCTGACTTCTTCTATCATTACCGGTGGGGTGTCGTCTGGGTTACTGCTAGTTCTTATAGTATTAAGGTCGTGGTTGTCTCGGCTACTGTACAGATCTCTGTAAAACTCCTCCGCTATGCTCAGAATAGCAACCGTCAAGCCATGTATTACAGCGCTGTATGACTACAGTCGGTTACAACCTGATTGATTGATTGATTGATTGGTTGATTGATTGATTGATTGATTGATATGTGAGGTTTAACGTCCCAAAACCCCCATATGATTATGAGAGACGCCGTAGTGGAGGGCACCGGAAATTTCGACCACCTGGGGTTTTTTAGCGTGCACCCAAATCTGAGCACACGGGACTACAACATTTCCGCCTCCATCGGAAATGCAGCCGCCGAAGCCGGGATTCGATCCCGCGACATGCGGCTCAGCAGCCGAGTACCTTAGCCACTAGACCACCGCGGCGGGGCTCGGTTACAACCTAAAATTTAACGTGAGGTCTTCCACAGCTGCTGCTTTCCCACTACGCGAAAATTTTCACAGACATTCAACCCCACCAAGAGAATTCGCTTATTTTCGTGACGTCAAGGACGTACAAAATGGCCCCAACATGACGGCTTAGATGACGTTGGGAGGCACAATAACTACGCGGCTATGAGCCGGATTCGGTGTCATAACGATGTCGCCAGAACATTTTTCGGCCTCTTAGCACGAAGAACCAAGGAACCAGCGTGCGATGCACTGAAAATACAAACGTGACATTGCAGTATTTGCGTCCAACCATGTCGGTGCTTTAACGTGGCTATTTTAGGGACGTCATTGCAAGTCATCTAAGGACGGTTACAAACTAAGAATAAATGCAAACTCCGCCCACAGCTGTTGCTGTCTTACCCTGAGAAACTCTGCACAGATGCCCCATGCAATCGCATTCACTCATTCCCGTGATGTCAATAGCCAATGGTGAATTTTGGGCATGTGATTTTTCCCGAACCAAGACGTGTTCTTTTTGCTGGCTTTCGGCCAAAAGCTTGGGATTGCTGGCAAACTTCAGCAAATATTCCGACATGACTGCTCGGGGAAGCGCAAAATTTGAGAAGGCGAACTTTAGATTTTAATAATGCGCGTAGTACTGGCATCCGCAACAACAAAAAATTACGTATTATTGCATCAAAAAACACCTGACACAGCTATATTGCACAGATCAATGGCAGAAACGCTGCAGATCCGGGGACGGAACTTTCTTTTTTTTTCTTTGGTTGTAAGAGACTATATGAACCCGTGTATTTTTCCTGCCCGTCAACAAAAGCGTATAATGTCCACCAAAAGTTGGGCAAGTAGTACTCATCACCAGTGCTCTGACCATCAGTTCTTTTTTTAACTTGCATCTTGTCATAAGCGGGTGTTTTTGTATTTCGGTAGTACGCCGCCATGACACGGAATCAAACCCATGCCTTCTATAGTTTAGGAGCGAGAAGCCATGCAAGACGTATAATCTTGAAAACAATGGAAGCGGAAAAATAACTCGGCAAACGCAGCCGAAAAGTTCCGTGCATATGGTGCACACAACACTTCACGCGAAATATGTACTTATTTTTCGCCATACTTCCGTATCATTCGTCGTTTACGGATAGGTTGGGAATGTATCGAACGCGGGGTGTTGTGGGAACTAAGTGCTTCCGAATCGTTCGAAAACGACAGAGTTTCGTAATATATTGAAAATTAGGCTACAGAACAATATGTATTGGCGCATGTAAGCGACACTACCACAGCAGAATTCCAGGGAGATGTAGAGAAGAAAAAAATACCGGGCATACGTCACAAATTTGATCAGTGAATTTGTCTGCCGATGCCATGTGCCCTTGGATGACGGCGTCGTTCTCAGCGATGACGTCACTCGTTGTCTGCTTCGTGCTGTCTGTGCCGTCTGCTTTTGCTGCGACGCTGTTGCAGTATATAGGGGAATCGTCTGCTTATCGTCTGCAGTGTTCCGGATTGTCGTCTGCTTGCAATTGCGACTCCTTTGCAACAGAGCTAGAAGTGTCTGCTTGACGTCTGTTTCGGTCTGTATGTCGTCTGCTTGCATTACTGCGACACCACTGCATATATAAGGCAGACGATCATACTTTTGGGCATATATACTGAGCTCCTGCGAACCTAGTCACCTGTTGGCGCTGCAATATTGCGAGGTCCCTGAACGACGGGCATAGCCGGTACTCTACAGGGGGAAAATGGGGGGGGGGGGCATATTGCACGCAAGAGAGCGATCATTGATCGGAAGGCCCGGTACTCGAGTTTTCAATTTCGAGAGCGTGTAATATGATCGTTGAACGGCACACATTGTTCGAGTTCCGACGGCTGAAAAGGCCCACGTCGAAACAAAACACGGGACGCCGGCGTTCCTGTGATGTAAGCTTCTGGAGCACGTCATGTGCGACCGTAATTACGAAACTGTGGCAAAAAAACTACAAAACTGGCAAGGTGAAAGCGCAGACCGACATGGAGGCAGACAACCTTTCAACGACAATGGGGCCTGCTAGCAACCGTGGCAGCTTCTAATACGTTTCTGAACTCCAAAAGCGTGCAATGGCTATAGGCGTCGACTAATCACGTCTCGCCGACAGCGCGCTCAGTATTATAGAGCCAAAACGAACGGCCGCATCAGCCAATCAGAGGAGAGAACAGAACAACGGGGCGCTCCACCGTGTTATCTCTGCGCACGAAGCCCATGATGTCGGTCCGACAAATGATCGAAACGCCAAGAGCGAGCGGTAGGTTTTATAACTCCAGAAAAAAAATATGTTTTTGAACCTCCCTCCTAGGTTTTTATTCTTCCATCAAGTAAACAACGTTTGGACGTAGAGAAAAAAAATAAAGAAAACACGTTTGTTGGGCGAAACCTTCGCGAAGCCAGCAGAGTCCACCCAACACGCGACTTTATGCGCCGAGATCACGCAGGAAATGAGATCTGCGGGTATACTTCGTGACTTGTTGATCGGCAACTTTCATTCGAAAAAGTGCGGGCGAAGTTCTGTCACTTCACGGAGCAGGTTCCTAAGCAGAACCTAAATGAGTGTACGAACATCCACCACGCCATTTCACGTTTTCTGTTGGACAGTAGGTTTCAATGATACTGCTGAGTACTCATCTCTCCATGACAATAATTCAAAGTAATTCTGAGATTGTGGGACCCGTGATCTCGGAGGCCGTGATGTTAAAAGCCGATCGTATTGCTCGACCAATCGTCGCTGTTTTGCGAACTGTATTCCAGCTCACCAGTTGCATCACTTCGGTGCAGCTAATTAAGACTGGTGTCAACCAATCAGCGGCGGGCACTTCGCCGCTGATTGGTCGACACCAGTCTTAATTAGCTGCACTGAAGTGATGCAACTGGTGAGCTGGAATACAGTTCGCAAAACAGCGGCGATTGGTCGAGATAGCGCCCGCCGCTGATTGGTCGACACCAGCCTTAATTAGCTGCACTGAAGTGATGTAGCTGGTGAGCTGGAATACAGTTCGCAAAACAGCGGCGATTGGTCGAGATAGCGCCTGCCGCTGATTGGTCGACACCAGCCTTAATTAGCTGCACTGAAGTGATGTAACTGGTGAGCTGGAATACAGTTCGCAAAACAGCGACGATTGGTCGAGCGATGCGATCGGCTTTTAACATCACGGCCTCCGAGATCACGGGTACCACAATCTCAGAAGCCGTGCGCACTAATCAGGTAGCGCTAATATTCCTGCACGCGGTGTCAGTATAGTATACACCACTCGACATCGCCATCATTTCAGATATTCCTCTGGCAGCTTTCGCAACGCTGCCCGCAACTGAGCGATTAAAAAAAAATGACTTCGATCCGCTCAGTCAGCATAGTGACCCGTTGAACCACTAATCAACGCGCAAGACTGTTACGTCCGGTGAAGGGCGTGGCCTCTTTAGAAGCTGGCGTCCAATCTCGCAAGCGGGAGGACATGTTACGCCAATGATTGACAGGGGCTTTGCGGTATAGTATACAAGAACGCGGCCAAAGGCCGAGCAGGTCTTGAGATGAATGAAGCCGAGGCACGTCAGAGGGTGCGCCTCACGTTATACTGTGCGAAAATAAAAAAAATAACAAGAAAGATACGGCAAAGCTAGTTACCTGGAGAAAGCTCCGAAAAAAAGAAAAACGGAACAAGCAGAAGTCACGTAGGAGAACCTACATTGTGAAATTTTTACCTGAATGGTTCGGAACAAATCCGGGACACACAGCTGTCCCAAGGGATTACGTGGGACTCGGCACACTGCATCGAAAAAAAAAAACATTCCTGCAAAATCCGGGACGGTTGGTAAACCTAGCCCCAGTAGCGCTTTAGCGACGTACTGAGGCAGTCTCGTGTAAGACTATGCGAAAAAAATAAGAAAAAAAATAATGAAAAGACACTGCAAAGCTTGTAACTTGAAGAAAGCGATCTTAAATAAATGGACAGACGAAACGACCACATAACACTCAAATATCGCGCGATAATACAGCCTCGACATCGCCGAAGACGCCATGTTGCAGACATGTTTCGCGTCTGTAACAACACGCGCAACGTGTCAGCGACAACCTAACAATAATAACAATAATAACAATAACCATCACTGTCCCACTAGGACGGCATTCGCATAGGAGTCCCAATCGCCAACTCACGTGACGTCAAACACTTGAGTAATTTTCGTTTGAAAACATAATCGAAACAAAACGCATAAGTTCACCGTTTCCCTGCTCCCCTGATTGATTGATTGATTGATATGTGGGGTTTAACGTCCCAAAACCACCATATGATTATGAGAGACGCCGTAGTGGAGGGCTCCGTAAATTTCGACCACCTGGGGTTCTTTAACGTGCACCCAAATCTGAGCACACGGGCCTACAACATTTCCGCCTCCATCGGAAACGCAGCCGCCGCAGCCGGGATTCGAACCCGCGACGTGCGGGTCAGCAGCCGAGTACCTTAGCCACTAGACCACCGCGGCGGGGCTTCCTGCTCCCCTGAAGGAACTCGCTTATCGAGGGTGCCGCACCCCAGGAAATAAATCCTGGTGCCACCCCTCGGGACTTGTAATTTGTGTAGCAGGTGTTGTATTCCAGAGGACGACATCGATTAAACATAGCAAAAACAGACGCCATCGTTCAGTGGAATACTGCAATACACGAAATCAAGTGCTGAATTTCGCCTATATTATTGAACGCGTCACTGGTTATGCTATCGGCTGCTATTCGCTCCGCAACAATACATAGCTGACTGGTCGTCGAAATAGCTTGTATATATATCTGCGTGGCGTCACGGCATAAGGTCGCAGCGGTGGAGGGCAGAGGAATGAACCACGGCGAACGTGAGAAGAAAGAGAGAAAAAAAAAGATAAGTTGAAAGAAGGCGGTAAACTTGACCCAGATGGGAAAAAAAATCGAGAATCGCTTCTCGAAAAAGAAGCTCCGTTTCGATTGTTCTCTTCCTCGTTGAGAGGGAAGGAAGTCCGATTTGCTGCGTACGAAACAGGCCCCCTCCCCTTCTGGTCCGGCCTCGGTGGCTCGGCCGGACCAGAAGGGGAGGGGGCCTGTTTTTTAGGCGAAACTTTTCTTTTATCTAAATGGACGACTCTGTGACATCACAGATCGTGGAAATCTGCGACGACATAGCGTCAGTGTGACGTCACAGAACGCGACGTTATGTAATGACTCATAACGCTTGGTGAAAAATGGGCTGATCTCGGAGGCAATGTAAAACAATTACAACGCCCACCGATCTCGGGGGCACTCAGAAACGCGCTTAGTTGAAGAAACCTTTCGGAGGGTGGCGCGGGAGTTTCAATACATCGAATTTGAAGAAAAGGAATCAGAAGTCATAACATAGTACATATAATGCAGTTGAAATGATGCAGTACACATAATCGTCATGATCTGCCTGACTGCATTCACTGCAGGGATAATGCATCTCATATGCTCCACCAATAAACCGGGTCCTGTGCTTGCCGCTGTAACGTTGTACTCGGAAACTTCTTCATCTCATCGGCACAACTAACTCTCTGTTTCCCTCTGGTACTCAGTGCACATAATACGTTACGCGATTCGAAGGCTGTGTGTTCGGATTCCACCGAGATCTTTCGTCCTCTTTCAATCGGGGGTGCAGTCAAGGGGTTGGCAAACCGAAAACGTTCCCCAAGACACCCATTTTTTTTTTCGCCATGGCATACATAGCGTAATATAACCATTTGCCCGCCCGGTCCATTCTTTAGGTAATAAAAGATCTGTCCTCCCCCCCCCCCTCCCGCCACCCCGAAAAACATTTCTGCCTACGCACTGCTTTCAACTTATTTCAGTTTGTTATATACAGTTCTGTTTCCTTAGTTGTGTAAGATATAGTACAAACACATGTGGCTATAAGATTCCTCGACCTTGATGTTTTTTGTTTACACCGTCTCGGCCCATGGCCTCCGAGATAGCCGGCGCGGGGCGGGAAACCCGCCGCGCGCGCCATCACGGAGGCCATGCACGGTTATTACTCTTCTCGCTGTTGTAGAGGAACATTGTAGAGGGCGCTTAGAACGGCGCTCGCTTTGCTCACTGTTTCATTTAATGGTTTCGTCTTTTTTTTGTAGTTTCCTTACTCGCTTGGTGTAATTCCGCAGACGCGCTGAGAATGCATTGTCTTACGTGGAGGCTACCGGAAACGCATTTACTTCGCGGCATTGTAAAGGTCGTTTTGGTTAGTTTGGGGTGAGCTTGAGTAGACTTCTTTCTTTCTTTCTTTCTTTCTTTCTTTCTTTCTTTTTTGTTTTTTTTTCAGCGTACGCTTAGGCTTCCTTGATCGCTGCATTCCGCTAGAGATTTTGAAAAAGGGGACCTCTTTTTTAGAATATTAAAATTATCTGCTCGTGCGCTTCTAGTTTTCGATTAATATGCCCTCGCGCTTCCAATGGCTAGCATCCTGGCGAGCTCTCTGTAGTTAACGAAGGGACCGCCCCGGAATGCCGTTTGGTCCCAGGCTCGATTCCCGGACCAAGAGAAATATTCCGTCAACTGAGTAGATTTCTTTCTGACAAATGTGAGAAAAAGGATTCGTCGTACGAATCCTTGTGGACTCGTACGACGAACTAGCGAGTCAGTTTCCTCTCATGAGTGCATTCTAGCGTAACCAGCTGTTTCACGATGTATCAGCATTGTCGACGACAGGAAATTATGTAAAAAAAAACAATCAAACATGCGGTACTTTGTTTGGTTGTCACTAGAGTGCATTGGTTGCCTAATTCAGGGAACCGCGTTTCTTTTTTTCTCTCTAACGAAGAAACAAAGTGCCACATCGGCGATGGCAGCTCTTGAAGTCGGTATGTACGGTGGCGCGCCCTAGCAGGTGGCGACCCGCTTCCGCAACTCCGTTCGTGGCTTCTGTGCCAGCGCCGAGCCTTTGTTTTCTCGTCGCTCACCCTCCCGCCACTCGTTAACAAAGAAAAAAAAAAACGCGACCCGCTCCTCCCAAAGCTTGCCCCCGTTTTCCTACAGCCGTGCCGAGCTAGGCCTAACACAGCGATACACAAAGCGCAGGAATTTGCATACGCTCACTCTCGCTTCATCTGGCTTTTTCACCTCGTCGCAGACGACGATTGGCTAACCGTGGGCGGTATGCATACGCTCGGCTTTTCACGTCGTCCGCTTTCGCCGTCCCGTGCGTTATTATCGTCTGCTACTGCAGAGCCAGACTCTGTCGTCTGCTAGCTGGTTCCCCTACGTGTCGTCTGCTACGGCCGAGTCAGTTCGTTGTTCGAATATGTTTCGACACAAGCGCCGACATTGTTCCGATGCAGTTACTTACATAAAGGGACAACAGATGCAGTGTTGAAAGGGGCAAGAAGTCTGTGATTTAAACGCAGTTTCCCGGGCCCAACCTGAATCAACACCCTATAGCTAGTCTAGAGGGTGTTGCCTGAACTCGCTACAGCCGAGTTGACTTCGTCTGCTAGTTGGCCCTGTGCGTTATTGTCGTCTGCTCCAGTCTGCACCCTGCTCACGTTTTCATCGCCTTCGTGTGCAGCCGTGAGCCACTTTCGCCGTTTGTCGCCTGCAACAGCACTGTCTCGTGCGTTAACATTATTCTTTCGGCGTCGTCTGTCGTCTGCTACAGTCGATTGCAACCTAAGAATACACTCAAAAACTCCACCTGCAACCTTCACGTTGGCAAATGTCTATGTTTTTCCTAATAAAGAATTTCTCTTTCTCTCTCTGCAACCATCATGCCCCACGAAGAGATAATTCGCACAGACGCCTTATTCGTCGTCTGCTACTAAATTGCGCACCGTCTCCTGCTACTTGCGTGGTTGCGTGCCAACGTCTGCTACTATTGCGCGATGGCGTCTGGCAACACTGCGCGGCTCGTCTGCTTCTCTCGCTCGCTTGTTGTCTGCAACGGGAGCCGGCTGCAGCAAACGCTCTCATTATTATTTTTTTTTTTGTAAGCCTTCCGCCGCGAGCGTTGCTGTGGGTGTGTTGGTTCGAGGCAAACTAAGGCGTGGAATGAAAAAGCGGCTGCGGTGAGATAACAAAACAAACCCACTGCGAAAGAAAAGAACGAGACAAACACGGAAGAAAGTCGCGACTTTCGCTTCGGCTTCGAAGCGCTTCCCAGCGGGAGTTCTCTTAGTCTATACCGTTATTCCAAGTTATGCGGTTAGATAAGGCATTGTTTGGCGGAGGCGGTTGGCGCTGGCGAGTACGCAGGTCCTGTTTCGTTTAAGTTCTTTTTTTTTCACACATCAGCGTCGTCGCGCGCCTTTTTTGCATGTGCATAGGGAATGGCGCAGCTTTCACTGAAATCATCTGTTATCGGCACCGAAAGAGTGTTTGATCAGATACCGCGCTGCACGTTCACCGTTTGCACAAATAACTCGAGAAAGGAGATAAGAAGTAAATAAGGGAAGCACTTACGAGAATTCGAAGTGCTTTCAAGGAACACGGCATTCTGCTTCGCGGAGATTGGTTTCTCGAAAAATTGTCAGCGACCAATTTTTTGTTGCCGTCTGTCGCCAACATTGATTTAAACAAAAAAAAACGTCCGCAAGAAATTGTTGTGTTGTTGTTGGGAAGCGATAGATACAGAACCAGCCCAGGCGATAGAAGAAGTGGAACTGTTTTTTTTTGTATTCTACAAATACAGATTTGGGAGCGCAACGTAGGTGGCGCTAGTTGTTCTTTGTTTGAAGGGCGATGCATAGATGGCAGCACTAGAAGAATAGCTGGATTACTGCACGCATATGTAACAGAAATAAAGGCAACAAAGTGATGAACACACACACACACACACACACACACACACACACACACACACACACACACACACACACACACACACACACACACACACACACACACACACACACCTTTCTACGTCGAAAGATAAGACTGATTGTTGGCCTAGTTGGTACTTGCTTACTGACATGATTTGGCCGCAAATAATACGCACACAAAGTAAAGAAACACTCAACGACAAGCCGCTTGTGCTTGTGGTTGAGTGTTTCTTTACTTTGTGTGTGTATTATTTGCAGCCAAATCATGTCAGTAAGAAAGCTAAGACACCCAAAAGTGTAATGCGAGTGTGTTACGCATTCACCGCAGCTCACCTGCGGACTGGAACTTACTGATACGGTTCACCTGCCTCCTTTACGGAGCCCTGCAGCTGCTTAAATATGCAGTATTGCCTTTATCAAGGATGCGATATATTAATGTGCTAAGATTATGTGCCGTATACGCATGAACTGTTGAAACTAATGAATAAATTAAAAGCTGCGCTCCTCTCGTAAGTCACCGCCGAACTCAGTACCAGTGCCTCAACCCCCCCGCCCTTTTTTTTTTCGTGTTTAGGCATTTACCTACAATTATTTTGTTACATTTATTTTGTTTATGAATAGCGCACATCATCGGTAAAGCGGCGTTCCTTAATTGGTGTCGTGTAATCCATGTACCGGATTATAGATCGAACGCATTAAGGACATTATCAGATGTTGTTGTTGCTGCTGTTGTTTTTTTTTTTTTTTGAGGGGGGAAGGGGCAGAAGGTTACATCAGAAATCCATGATGTCATTATGAGACACGCCGTAGATGAGGGCTCCGTAGTTTTTGACCATCTGGTGTTATTTTACGTGCACTGAGATCGCACAGTATTACACGGGCTTCTACTATTTCGCCTCCGTTCAAATGCGACCATCGCAGCACGAACCGAACCCTCGACCTTCGCTGTCAGCAGCCGAACACCCTAAGCGCCATATAACTGTTACGCCATATAACTATTACGCCATATAACTGTCGAACAGTGTAGGTTAATGTGTGGGTATTACAGTTCAGCCGACACCACGACGCGAATACGAGAGACACCGTATAGTGGAAGGCTCCAAAAATTTCGACAACCTGGTGATACTTAGCGCGCACCCCTATCGAAACGATCCGTGCGCGATGTTCAATAATTCCGTGTGTTTCCGTAAGAATCTTACGGAAATATATGGAAAATATAAGGGAAACAAATGTATTCATACGGAAACATATGGATATATTGAACATCGCATACGGATCGTTTCGATAGGGACCTAAGTCGGTGCGCACGAAATAGCGTTTTTCGTATCCATCTAAATGAGGTTGGGACTCGATCCCGCGACTTTTCGGTCAGCAGTCGGGGCACCGTAATGTGTAGGCTATAAGATAGTAAGGTGTAATTACGTTTGAACTTACTCGCTCGAAATGGTTATGTTACATCGCTAAATTACCGGCCCACGGAAGCAAGTAACTTCATCAGTCATTGCAGCTGGCAGAAAACTGTAATTACCGTTATTTCTTTACCCCTGAAGCCTCAGCATATGTCGGCGTCATCGAAAAGGCAGCGGCTTATATTCGAGTAAACGCGGTTCTATCGAGGAGCTGCTCCAGCGGTCTCTCTTTTTTTTCCTATTGTTACGCAGCTACGCAGCGCTGTTATTTCACGCTCCTATATCAAAGTGGATGTCAATTCCACGTTTTATTAACGATTTTTATTTTTCAAGAAAGGGCTTCATTAAATGAGGCTTTCGTCTACGAATGCATTCGCACGCTTCGGAAGATAACGTGCGGACTCTCCCTCTTTCCTCCCTCTCTCCCCCCCTCTCTCTCTTTCTCGGTCTTTGTAATCTCTGGAGACAATTTAATTTTTTATTACAATCCAATTTCTTCTGAAAAGCTCGGATCTCGATGAGGCCCAATCAATTTCTTCAATGCGGCAGGAATCGAGCGTGAAGAGCCCAAGACCGGAATAGGAAGAAAAAACAAAAAAAAAAACAGGGGAAGTGAAAATCGAATTGTTGCTAATCAATTTTTTTTTCCGTGCACGCATTGACTCTAATCTTTCTATCTCGCATTCGATTCCTTCTTTTCGGGAAAGGCCTTGCTTGCACGTTTCTATCAAACGCATTTCCGTGCACCCGGCATGAATAAATAAACTAAGTCTAGCAAGCGTATACATCAGGATCGAAAACCTTATTTCAGTAGACTGGAGTTGACTATATATTATAGATGACGTCGTCTCTTCTGACTGCGCAACGTGACATGTGGAGAACATTCCGGAACAAAATCATGCTCCTCTTATCTCTTGTTTAAAAGCTATTCAGGAGAAGATTCCCTACCAGGGTGAAAAAAAAAAAAGGGGGTGGGGCGGAGCCAGTGCTTGGCGTGCGCTGCTTGACCTTGTCTTGTCTTGTCGCCTAGATGATCATGGCTCGTACCCACAAGGGGGATGATTGGCCACACTGTACCTTATAGTGGAAATCTTTAATACAACGCCTGCTAATAAATAGGGAAGTTAGATAAGAACAATTACTTTCTTTCTTTTCTTCTTTCTTTCTTTCAACCTGTTAACTAATGGCCAATAATCCACGGCATCGATTCCTTGCGCATAGCACGGCGTTTCGTTGTTGGCACAATCACTCAAGCATTCCATGCTCACACACACACACACACACACACACACACACACACACATATATATATATATATATATATATATATATATATATATATATATATATATATAGAGAGAGAGAGAGAGAGAGAGAGAGAGAACGAGGAGGTATGCACATTATTAAATTAATGAGAAAACGGAACGGGTGAAGAAACCCGTTCGCACGACTGGTTTTCCGTTTATGCCAAAGCGAAGTTAATATGCACAGCAAAAAAAAAAATACATGCACGAGAAAGAAAAACAGGCGAGAACGTTTGACGACCTATAGCTCGTAGAGATGTCTTGAAACCGTGCCAAAAGTTTACATGCACGTATTTCCTGCGTGCGTATTGCGTGTTTCTCGCGTATATCGCCCAGAGTGGTCATACGTTCCAGTTAGGCCTAACAGCGCGCCTCGTACGAAACTGAGGAAGTCGTTGTTCGCGTTCCCTGCGAGCAGACGGCAGATCGACCACTTCGCACGTTGCCGTCTGTTCGTGACGTCACACTGCGATGGCACGTCACCGGAAAGCCGCCGCCCCGTCGGTAACAAAACCAAAAATGTTTTTTTTTAGGGGCGAAGCTCCTTAGGGCGTGGGCTGTGCGTCCCCTGTAGCCTGTATCAGAGTCATTGAAGGACTCTGCCTGTATGTAGCCACCTCTAGTTTAGTTCTTGCTGTGTTCACTAGATGGCTGTACCGTCCCCTGTATGTAGCCACCTCTAGTTTAGTTCTTGCGGTGTTCACTAGATGGCGGTACCGTCTCCTGTATGTAGCCACCTCTCGTTTAGTTCTTGTCGTGTTTACTAGATGGTGGTACTTGTAGCTGATGATGAAAAGATGCAAGATGTTATAAACTAGAAAGCGGTACTTGTAGTTGATGAAAGACGCGAGATTTTATAAAATAGGAATGATGTCACATATGGCGCGTGTCATTGGTTGAAGGCAATCGTTCAATTTATTGCGGCGACGTACGCTAGGGGGAGCGATGTAATAAAATCGAGTGGGCAAAATGTACAGAGGATTCATGGTTTACCAGGTTTACCTCCGGAGCTTCGCCCACTCATCATCATTCACTTCGTGGATATGGCGGAATTTTTTTTTTTAGGCGACAGCATTAAAAATATGTTCACCGAACTCCCAAGCACCAGATTACTCTTGTTAGGGTTCTGTGGACGTATAACGAACTGCTATTCCGTGTTCCTTATTCGGTTATGGCCCCCATTGGCGCTCCCTGATTGGTCGTTAAACCTGTCAGTCAAGTGACGAGCCAGAAGACCCAAATCGTGGTGACGTCAAAATTGCAAGCAAGCGCGCATTATGCAAAAATAAACGCTCCCTGATTGGTCGTTCAACCTGTCAATCAAGTGACGATTCGGAAGCCCAAATTGTGATGACGTCAAAATGACAAGTATGCACGGAAAAAAAGAAACGGAATCGGTGCCGCGCTACGGCGGAACAGCCAGCGCTGGACATTACTGTTTTTACCTAAAGCGAGAATCCTATAATGTTATAAAATTCACGTCAATACTGCTTTCAAGAAATGCGGCTGATTTTATTCTGAACTCTATAACTGTCGGGTGTGCGAAGTATTAGGTGCAGATGCAGTGCTCCGGGAACAGCAACCGACAGTTATTTATGGCATTAAAAGCGTATGAAGTTGAGCGTACTGGTGCGCGATCAACATAAGAAAAACCAACTAAAGATACATTGCAATAGAAACACCACTCGACCAAAGAGGACTAGCGCTGACCAAGGAGAATTAAAAAAATTGCTGGAGTGGAAATGATTGCGCAGAAGTGAAGCCGTTCCTCTGGCAAGATGGCGGCTGTAGCGGCCATCTTACTAGGGGCATGGTACCTTATCACCGTTCAGCGATTAAAAACGAAGCGTTTCCCTTGCACGCCAAACGAGTTTAATGTGGGAACTTTTTGGGGTCACATAGTGCTCCAAGTGCGTCTTACAGTGACTAGTTTTGTTTAGTGAGCCTCTAATTGGAGGCAATGATATTTGAATATTGAGTCATCGATACTCCTTTCTGGGTGTTATTTCGTCGGGAACAACTATCTTTTAGTATAGAACTAACGTAGCATTTACATAACAAACGAAAGCCACTTTATCTTTAAGTGGGCACTATCAGAAAAGAGAATAATTCCGCCAGCTTGGCAGTGGCAAAAGGTGGCTTCACTTCTGCTGGCAAGGCATTGCGGGAGCTTCCACTCCAGCAATTTTTCTTTAATCCTCTTTGGCGCTGACCAACACCGACTGAGCTTGTTTTTGCTTCACAAGTAGAATGTTTGCTTTTTGTTTTTGTTCTGCGCCATGATATCCGATGCTAGTCCACATTAAGACAACTTTTAGCCAACTCTAGCCTACAGTAAAACATCCGTGGTGCACGGGCACTGATGATGTGATTAATAATAATATCAGCGTTCGTCATAATAATATCGTGGTTATTATTATTATTATTATTATTATTATTATTATTATTATTATTATTATTATTATTATTATTATTATTATTATTATTATTATTATTATGTGGGACATTGCCAAAACAACGGCTTCATTATGAGGCCGCGCCGCACAGTGAGGAGTCCGGCTTAATTTCATCCACCTGGGGTTTTCGAAAGTGCCCGTATGTGCGTGCACACGGGTGTTTTTGTTGTCTTTCCCCCTCACATAAATTCGATTGCCGTGACTGGGATTCGAATTTCGCGCCATCGAGCACATAGCAGCGCGGCAGCGTACAGTTGCTATTCTGCTGCCACACGTGAACGCAACGCTTACGCGACACAATTAATTTTCTTTCCTCGCTCGTTTTTCTTTGCGAAACAGACGCGCGATGAAATTGTTATCTTCCTCCGCGATAGCACGCGGGCCTCGCCTATACTGTGATTTTTGTTATTTGTTTCCCCAAGTTGGCTTTGTTAATCCGAGGAGTGTCGCACATCTCTACTTAACATACGGAAAACGCGTTGCAGTTGCTACCAGAGCGTGATGATTCACAACTCTTTCCTATAGGCTCGTTCGTTACGTCACGTGGTTTCGCGAGTTACGTAACGCCGCAGTTGCCAAGGGAAGCTGCATCCGCTCGTTGCCTTATTATAACAGCGTCATGGGTCGTTTCATTTGCGTTCTCGAGTAACTCGCCGCGTGGAACCATTATTGTAACACCTTTCCATCCACCCCTTCTTCCCCCCGCTCTATTTCTCAGAACCACGTGAGGACAATATGCTTCTCCTCGGCCTTTGCGCCACACTCACTTGCGCCATGTGCTTCCACCACGGTGTAAGATGGCTTCCACCGCGGTGTTAGATTGCTTCCGCCACGGTGTAAGGGGGCTTCCACCACGGTGTAAGATGGTTTCCACCACGGTGTAAGATAGCTTCCACCGTGGTGTAAGATGGCTTCCACCGCGGTGTTAGATTGCTTCCGCCACGGTGTAAGGTGGCTTCCACCACGGTGTAAGATGGTTTCCACCACGGTGTAAGATAGCTTCCACCGTGGTGTAAGATGGCTTCCACCACGGTGCAAGATTGCTTCCACCATGGTGTAAGATGATTTCCACCGCGGTGTAAGATGACTTCCACCACGGTGTAAGATTGCCACCACCACGGTGTAAGATTGCTTCCACCACGGTGTAGGATGGCTTCCACCGTGGTGTAAGATAGCTTCCGCCATGGTGTAAGATGGCTTCCACCACGGTGTAAGGTTGCTTCCACCATGGTGTAAGGTTGCTTCCACCACGGTGTAAGATGACTTCCACCACGGTGTAAGAATGCTTCCACCACAGTGTATGATTTTTTTCTACCGTGGTGTAAGATGTCTTCCACCACAGTGTAAGAATGCTTCCACCACAGTGTAAGATTTCTTCCATCACGGTGTAAGATTGCTTCCACCACGGTGTAAGATGACTTCAACCACGGTGTAAGAATGCTTCCACCACGGTGTAAGATTTCTTCCACCACCACGGTGTAAGATGACTTCAACCACGGTGTAAGAATGCTTCCAGCACGGTGTAAGATTTCTTCCACCGCGGTGTAAGATGGCTTCCACCACGGTGTAAGATGGCTTCCACCACGGTGTAAGATGGCTTCCACCACGGTGTAAGATGGCTTCCACCACGGTGTAAGAATGCTTCCATCACGGTGTAAGATTGCTTCCATCACGGTGTAAGATTGCTTCCACCACGGTGTAAGATGACTTCAACCACGGTGTAAGAATGCTTCCACCACGGTGTAAGATTTCTTCCACCACCACGGTGTAAGATGACTTCAACCACGGTGTAAGAATGCTTCCACCACGGTGTAAGATTTCTTCCACCACCACGGTGTAAGATGACTTCAACCACGGTGTAAGAATGCTTCCACCACGGTGTAAGATTTCTTCCACCGCGGTGTAAGATGGCTTCCACCACGGTGTAAGATGGCTTCCACCACGGTGTAAGATGGCTTCCACCACGGTGTAAGATGGCTTCCACCACGGTGTAAGATGGCTTCCACCACGGTGTAAGAATGCTTCCATCACGGTGTAAGAGTGCTTCCACCACAGTGTATGATGACTTCAACCACGGTGTAAGAATGCTTCCACCACGGTGTAAGATTTCTTCCACCGCAGTGTAAGATGGCTTCCACCACGGTGTATGATGACTTCAACCACGGTGTAAGAATTCTTCCACCGCGGTGTAAGATGGCTTCCACCACGGTGTAAGATGGCTTCCACCAAAGTCTGGAGCTGCAGCCGGCGCTTTCCGGATCTCGCAAGCGTCGGCGAAAAATATGTCAGAAGTGTTAGCTCCATTGCCGAACGACACGTGTGTCACGATGTAATTGAAAAAATCTGCAAAAACGAGTTAAAAGCGAGTCAAAGGTGGGGTATGTAGTGTGAGTGATGAAGCGCCACGTTAGTTTACAACGTCATAAGATAAGGAAAAAAAGTCAGTCCCGCCCACGCTTATCGCTGTCGAATTTCGCCGTCTTGTGCAAATATCCATCCTGTATAAATCTTGTCGTAAAAACCATCTCGTTAGCTCAGAGGGCTGGGATTGCCGTGACTCTACCGTAGATACCGTAGCGGCCCTCTAGCTCAGAGGGCCGCTACGGTATCTTTCGCTTCCATTACAGAATGAAATACCGCGACGCCACACTCATTTATCGAAGTATAATATTGTAGCCTAATTCTGTAAACTTGAATTGTGGCTGGTCGAGTGTTTTAGAAGATGGATATGTTTATTTGAAAGTCATCAATGACAACTCTTACAATAAAAACCCTACTTGTTGACGAGAAAACCCATACTTATACGGGCGAATCGTACAGCACGAAGAAAAATAAATCGGTCATCTTTGAGACTGCCGCGAATTTTTTTCGAACTTTCTCAGCGGTAGTCCCTGTGTATAACTCTTCCGATTCGACGTAAATGTTGGAGGTACGCAACCACTTAATGGAATGCAGAAGCGTCAGGTAAGGGGGCAGGAAGTGGCTAGGCGGGGCCAGTCCTCGCCGCCTTGTACTTGCGCAAGAAGATGACCTTGCCCCACCATGCCACATGCCGTAGAAACCCTCATTTGAGGCTGACTTTTTTTTTTCGTTCAAGACACGCAAATAACGCCGCAGTTAATCTGCGTAAAAACAACCTCCAAACACTCGTAAAGTTATTTAAAAATGATTGGATTATATTGTGTTCTTCGCTACTAATGCATAGTTAATCCGGCTTGACTCCCAACTCATTCCAAAAGTGAATGCATTTCATTCTGGTGCAATTTCATTCATTCGTTTATCCATTCAAACCTTCTTATATTTTTTTTTACAAAGTGTCTCACAATGGTGACTTTAAACCTGAAATATGACGTATTCGTCGGGATACGTAGACCAGACATCAAAGAGGAATTTGGCAAACTATGCTATGAGTAAGAAATGTGTGGCCACTGCGGCTGATGCAGCGAGCACAGATTCATATTACGTCAGCGACTGGAACGCCCTTCCTATAGCTGCGTGTCCTTTTATCTACTTTTCTTTTACTATTCTTTGAACGAGCCATTCCGATCCACTGAAAGAAGCCGTTTATTCCTTCTCGTACGTGCCCCCTCGCATACCAAGCGGTGCCCACCCCTCGGTTAAATACCTGCCGGCCGAGCCGCATGCCAAACCAGGAAGCGTCCGCGCATGCGCACATACGTCGCGATGTGCGTACACGTCACAGACCCCGGAATACCGGATCTCTCCGCGATGCTTGCGGCTGTGGGACGCAACAGGGCCTTGTGCTTCTCGGTAATATCTGCGTCGTCTGCTCCGAGGCGATCCAGACGAAATGACGATGCGGAGCACGCGGAACGTAAATAACGAAGAAGCCAAGATGGCGGCTCGGGAAGGACGCGGACGGCAAGGGTGGCGGGAAGAGGCGAGGGGCTTCGGCAGCGCGCGCCCTTTAAGCAGCCATAGAAATGTCAGCTAAAAAAAAGTTTCGTTCGTCTTCTCGTCTGTTCGCTCGGACCGGTGAAGATGCGTAGAACGAGCGTTTGGAGATGGGATCTTCTATATGCGGAAGCCTTTGCTAGGAAGGGGAGCTTGTGCTCATCGCGACGACAGAGTATAGTCCCCCTTTTTGTTAGCTACAGCTGCACCAAGTGTGGTATGTGCTGCAGACGCGTAGCCAGGGAGGGAAAGGGGACTAGCCCTTACGAAGTTTGGATGGAGGTGTGTTTTACCGAGGAGATTTATAAAGAATAAGTGTTTACAAGACCTTCAACAGGTGCCCCCTCCCCCGAAAAGACTTCCTGACTACGGTCCTGCGTATGTGTTGTGTATTTAGCAGTTCTTTCGCCGAAAACAATAAAGTAATTTCCAAGCTTGTTGAACACAGAAAAACCGTAATTCGAATGGGCTTACGCTCAAAGAATTCGGCATCTATCTATCTATCTATCTATCTATCTATCTATCTATCTATCTATCTATCTATCTATCTATCTATCTATCTATCTATCTATCTATCTATCTATCTATCTATCTATCTATCTATCTATCTATCTATCTATCTGTCTGTCTGTCTGTCTGTCTGTCTGTCTGTCTGTCTGTCTGTCTGTCTGTCTGTCTGTCTGTCTGTCTGTCTGTCTGTCTGTCTGTCTGTCTGTAAAACCAATAGAGAAAGTGTTTCACTTTTACTTAGAATTCATAACCGAACTAAGCACACAAAGTGGTGTCCAAACCCACGAACATGTATATCAACTTCACATCAAAAGCGATTCAAAGCTAGCGAGCAAACGCCTCTCGTAGACAGGCTGAGCCATTAGTAACTTTGGCGTCGAGAGTAAGCACGCAAGCACACGTACGCGCATGCATGAGCACATCAAACACACCAGCGCGCGCACACACACACGCGCACGCACGCACGTGACAGCACAACAAAGAGACGTTGGCCGCATTGAAGCCACGAAGCTTCTAATCGAAACTGATGGGCGAGCTAGCTTCAAGGTCCGCCTTGGCGTTTCGACGGCGTATTCCCGTTCTCCGTTCAAAGTCGTCCTGTCCAAATGGACCCTTGTACGAACGCCCCCCCCCCCCCCCCCCACGGGCTGACGTCCAAGAGCCGCAATTATGGTTTGCGACGTGAACTTGGGGCGCGCAGAGAAACAAACCATTGCCTTATCGTGTGTGGTACAGGAGGAAAAGGGGTCGTGTTGTCTAAAGGGAAATGAAAGTTGTTTTGCGTCTATAGGATCTCGCGTGCCAGCGTTCTCCATGCGAAAGTCATGCAAATGAGGGACTTTGTGCCCGGTGGTGCTAGGTTGCTTCAGCGTTTCACATTGCGCAAGTTGTTATTAGAGGAGAGTGCCCACAGACGACTTTACTTAAGACATACCGGTGCCGCCATCTTGAGGTGCTAAACGAATGTTTTCTCACTTCTCTATACCGCGAGGTGAATTTATAAGACCACGAAACGTTGAAAGTGCCAACCCAGCCGTTTTCATACGTATGCACCTATACCCTATAGCACTGTTGTAATAACATGTGGGGTTTATCGTCAAAAAAAAAATAATCACAGCATACCCACGGAGTGAATGATGATGAATGGGGCTGAGCGTCCATCCATCCGTCCGTGCGTTCGTCTGTGCGTTAGTAAAAATATTCTTCGGAAATCTTTGTATGGCAGTCTTTTTCGGGGCAGCTTCGTACACTTTTTCGTTTCGCGAAATACCAGTATGGCCTGGTACCCAGTGAAAAGAAGGAGACCGAAAGGGTCTCGAAACGTAGGCGAGATTTTCAATTTAACTTGAAAAAATACAGATTAAACGTGACTTGATTCGCATCAATGTAACACGATAACACATGCATATCACTATTCATCACAATTCGTCCCGTTATCACTCGAACTAGCAGATAAAACTGACCGCAATGTCGATAATCAGCAGAACTCTTAGTTATGAACGTTTCTGCCAGTCTATCTGGTAGTACAAGTCTACGGCGCAATGTGTCGCTACAAGCATTTATCTAGTGAATTGTCCAGTTCTCTAAAGGATTTACTGCGCGTAATACTTCCATTCAAGGATCACCTTGGGTACACCCACAGAGACGGATTACCCATCACAGGTCAGCAAGCTCAATCATCAGTTGTCGACTCAGACTCAGTCTGAGCCGCGAGTCTCGGTCCGAGTTAGTCCAGCTGGCTTTTATTTTGGCGGCTCATATTAGGCGGTCCGGGTGAGCACGGTTGGCCATAATATTCGTGAGTCTGAGTCTGAGTGAGGCTCATAGAAGAAAAAAAATTCGTGAGTCTGAGTCCGAGCGAGTAGGTTCGAGGAAAGTTTTCGTGATCGACTCCGAGTGAGTCCAGCTTTCGTCTGTGATTCTTAAAAGAGAGAGAATAAGGTAAAAGTGAGCACCGTAACTGTCTGCATCGTAGTGCGACACCTCAACAGTAGCTCACGAGGGATGGGGTTAAGGAGGGATTAAAAGGGTATGTATATATGACATATATATGTCAATGTATATATGAGAGCGCTATCGTTCAATAAACGTTTTTCGACGCACATGACCCGTGCAAGCCACATGGTGTCAGAAGTGGTCGGACCGCAGCCGATGCACGCAGCCGGCGAACGAACAGCGGACGAGTAGCAAGCCAACAGGGGCGGCTCGAAGGTCCCAACCAGCTACAAGCATGCAGAACGGGGAACAGCGCCAGCAGGCCAGCGGACCAGTCACCACGCTATTGCCACCGCCGAAAGCCCTGGACACCACAGGAGACGTATGGCGAAGCTGGAAGACATGGCGGCAAGAGTTCGAGCTCTTCGCAACGGCAACATACCTGAACCAGCAACCGAAAGAGGTACAGGCAGCCACCTTTCTTATGATTATCGGAGAGGACGCACGCAAGACGTACAGCACTCTTGATTTTGCAACTGACGAAGAGAAGTCGGACGTAGAAGTACTGAAAATGAAGTTTGAGGCATTTTACAAACCAGCTCTAAACTTAGCCTACCATGAGTTCCGCTTTGGAAAGTGCGACCAAAAGGACGGTGAAAGTTTCAATGACTGGCTGACAGACCTCAGAGTGCTAGCAAAAAGCTGCGAGTTTGGGCAGCTTGAAGAGCGTATGCTGAGAAGCCGTATTATTCTCGGAATTAGAGATAAAAAGCTGCAAGAAAAGCTAATCTCCGAAAATGCTTCTTTCACGAAGACCGTAGAAATGTGTCGCTCTCGTGAACATGGCAAAGAACAGTGTGAAGAGATACAGGCGCGCCCGAAAAGCGATTACGCAGCCGAGATGAACGCGCTATCTGAAGCGAAAGGTCAGCGTTGTACAAAGTGCGCAAAGGTTCATCAGACCGACCGTGTGTGCCCAGCAAAGGGACGCACGTGCAGGAAATGCGGTGGCAGAAATCACTTTGCGATAGCCTGCAAGAAGATGCAAAAAAGATTTCACTCGAAAGAGCACGCAGTAGCATCTGTCGATGCAGAAGAAGGCGATTTCTGGTTAGAAACGCTATCGCATGCCCGTGGGAAAGACGACCGCTGGACGGCTACCGTTGAGATAGAAGGAAAGCCTATTTTTTGCAAGTTAGACACAGGCGCAACATGCTCGGTTATAGCACGCAGCCAGCTGCAGAAAATAACAAACAAGCAGCCACTTGATTGCAACGTTGTTTTAAACACATTTTTTGGCTTCCAGAAAAAAGCGACGAAACAAGTTCGTCTTGAAGTGGCAACGAGAGAAAGCAAGATTCTGACAGAGTTTTTCGTCGTGGATGACGAAATCGCCGTGACCTTGAGCGGTACAGTTGCCGAAGAGCTTGGCTTGCTCCAACGTGTCTGCTCTGTCGACCAAATAGAGCTTTACGGCACTGCCAAGCCTTACGAAGACGTGTTTGAAGGTCTGGGTCAACTGGAGGGTATTGTCTACCATCTAAAGCTCAAGCCCGGGTCCCAGGGAGTAGTGAAACCAGCACGGCGGATTCCAATAGCATTGCAAAGCAAGGTGAAAGCTGAGCTCGACCGCATGGAGACTGCTGGAGTCATCGTGAAAGTGACCGAGCCGACAGAGTGGGCCAGCAACATGGTCGTTGTTACAAAAGGAGAGAAGGTACGCATTTGTCTTGATCCTTCCGACCTAAACAAAGCTCTGCTTCGCGAGCACTATCCAATGCCAACATTGGAAGACATAGCACCTTCGATAAGTGGGGCCCAGTACTTTACAACTTTGGACGCAGCCTCCGGTTTCTGGCAAATCAAGCTGGATAAAGAAAGCTCTAAGATTTGCACTATGTGCACTCCATACGGCCGTTATAGATTTTTGCGCATGCCCTTTGGAATCTCGTCGGCGCCGGAAATATTTCAGCGGGCCATGCACCGCGTGCTAGAAGGCCTCGAAGGCGTAGCGGTTGTCATGGACGACATTCTAGTGTGGGGCCGATCCAGAGAGCAGCATGATGCAAACCTTGAACACGTCCTACGACGTTGCCGAGAGTACAAACTGAAATTGAACAGAAAGAAATGCCGTTTTTTACAGGAGTCCGTCCGGTACTTGGGACACGTTTTGACGCGCGACGGCCTGAGCCTGGATCCACAACGGCTAGAAGACATCTTGCAAGTCCAGACGCCAAGCAACCAGAAAGAGCTGCAGACGTTCCTGGGCATGGTAAATTTTGTCTCTCGCTTTATTCCGAATATGTCGGACCTAACAGCACCACTTCGAGAATTACTAAAGAAGAATGTCGCGTGGCTTTGGGAGGACCGCCAAGATGCAAGCTTCAAGGCTCTGAAGGAAGCGCTTGCGACAGCCCCTGTACTAAGCTACTACGAGAAGGGGAAACCAATCAGGCTGTCGGTAGATGCCAGTCAGAACGGAGTTGGCGCAGTGATCATACAGGACGGGCATCCACTAGCGTATTCGTCGCGTTCCTTGACAGAAACACAGCAAAGGTATGCCCAGATCGAAAAGGAGATGCTGGCAATTGTCCACGGCTGTGAAAGATTCCGCGACTATCTTTTCGGGCAGCCTGAAGTTGTGGTAGAATCCGATCACAAGCCACTAGAAATTATATTTAAGAAGCCGTTATGCCAATGTCCTCTAAGGCTTCAGCGCATGCGCCTCAGCTTGCAGAGGTACCCGATAGTCGTCAAATACACACCTGGAAAACAGCTGTTTGTTGCTGACGCTTTATCACGGTCCCCGAGCCAAGCAATATTGAAAGAACAGCGCCTGAATTATCAGTTGAACACCATTGCTTGCCTGCAGGTTTCAGACAGACGGCTGAGCCAAGTTCTACAAGAGACCGACCAGGACCCTGTGATGGTGAAACTTCGACAGTACGCAAGCAGTCAGTGGCCGGAGAGCAAAGCTGACGTCAGCAGCGAGCTACGATGCTACTGGAGCTTCCGCGACGAGCTGCATACGCAAGATGGCCTAGTATTCAGGAGCAACCGCCTCATCATTCCGGCCAAGATGCGCAGCGAAGTTCTTGCCTGCCTTCATGCAGCGCATGGGGGAGCAGAAAAAATGAAAGCACGTGCTCGAGCTGTACTTTTTTGGCCTTCTATAAACAGCGATCTAGAAGAAGTTGCTCGACGCTGTGAGACCTGCCAAAAGCACAAGCCACGAAATCTGCGCTTGCCATTGATGAACCATGAAATTCCTAGCCTACCCTGGGAAGTTGTGGGAGCCGACATATGCTATCACAATGCTACCGAGTACTTGGTGGTTGTTGACTTTTATTCTTTCTTTTTCGAAATCAGGCCCGTGAAGACGACAGCCGACAAGGTGATTGCTGCCTTCGCAGACATATTCGCCACTCATGGCTTCCCGCAGCGCCTATGCACGGACAATGGACCGCCATTCAGCAGCCAGGACTTTCGTGAATTTGTCGGTAAGATTAGCTTGCACCATGTTCGCTCCAGCCCCTATCACCCTCGATCAAACGGAATGGCTGAACGTGCGGTGCAAGAAGCCAAAAAATTGCTGAAGAGGTATCGGTACGGCACAGTGGATTTTTGTGCTGCATTGCTTGAATGGAGAAACACTCCTCGCGATTCCTATTTGAAATCTCCAATGCAGAGACTCATGGGCCGAAATGCGAGGACGCTGCTGCCAGTCACGGAAACCCACCTGCGACCGCAGACCATACCGCCGGAGGAGGTTCAACGGCGGCTCCACGTTATCAGAAGTAGACAACGTTCCTTCTACAACAGGGGTACAAGGCCGCTACCAGGACTTCCTGAGGGCTCCCGCGTCACAGTGTACAACGTACCATCAAAGACCTGGTCCCCTGCTACGGTTGTCAAGCCTGCCAACAGTCCGAGAGCCTACATTGTTGAGACCGAAGATGGGCTCCAGTTGCAGCGCACCAGAGAACATCTCCGTCTGGCCCCCACTCCACTGGTGCCCCCCCACACAAGAACATCAAGCTGACGTGGGCCCCGCCGAGCCACAACTACGCAGAAGCGAACGCAATCGCCGGCCACCGCAAAGATACCCCATGCCGGAACTTTAGTCTTTTTGTTTGTTTAAGAAGGGAGATGTGACAGTCATGCACACGCGCGCTAGACTGGCGGCAACGCCCCTCGGCATAGAATGTATATATGAGAGCGCTATCGTTCAATAAACGTTTTTCGACGCACATGACCCGTGCAAGCCACAGGGAGGATTAAAGGTATAGAAATAGAGAGAGGCGCAGGGACATAGAGACCACATACGGAAGTAAGAAGATAGGAAAGATATGCTGCGCACAGTTGCAGGAGTCCGAGGACGGAGCAACACTCGGCGAGAGCTCTTGTCGGCGTCAGGAGATGGCGTGGGGCGAGCCAGTTGGCCATAGCTGCGATGTCGTCGGAGATCCCGGGGGCACAACCGGTCGGCACGAAATCCAGAGAGCGAGTGTCGTTCAGCTGAGGAAATGTGGCAGCTTGAGCTAGTTCGTGTGGCATGACGATAGTTATAGCACGAGAACAAAACGACGACACAGAGACAAGAAGGACACGGAGGAGCTGAGGAAAGCTTTAGCTAGTAACGAGTGTTGAAGATTGGGCGAGTTGGTTCGCCGTAATTGAACTGGTATAGCGCATTACTGGTATAGCGCATTCCCCGTAATGCGCTATACCAGTTCATTTAGCTAGTAAGAGTCCGAGTGAGTTCAAAGCAAAGAACATACTTCTTGAATGAACCTAAGTGGGCTCACTTTATCTGGCGACCAATTAGTTCATGAATGGCAGGGGCTGCCGTGAGGGGGCGGCGACGTGCTCGACGCGCCATCTCTGTTCTTTCGAGGAGCGCGCAGCGGCCATTACGAGTGTACACTCAATGACAAGGCGCAGGACCTTGAACTGAAATGAAAGGAACGCGCGCCGGCCGCGGTGACTCTCGAAGCGACGAGCAGCCACTGAGGAAGCCGCGGTAGAGCGACGAGGCCATAACGACTGCGCATGCGCGCGAGTATGATACTGCATCAAACCGGCCGATGAGTAACGTTGGATGCACTGCGAGGTGTGCAGGAGGCCACATCGAAGGTATACACGGAATCGTGTCTTCCGCGAGGTCGGTGATGAGTAACTGTGTGCAGCAGCAAAAAGAGAGAAAGAGAGGGAGAAAAAAGAAAGAAGGGTGGGGAGTTCGATGATGAGTGCAGCAGCAAAAAGAGAGAGAGAAAGAAGGGTGAGGTAGATGAGAGAGAGGCGGTGCTGAATGACAAGGCAAAACTTAGTAACAAAAAGTCCACAGTGGAAAAAAAAAGAAGAGAGTGGAAAGACTAAATGAGACCAGCGCTATTCTTGTGATCTTTCTGTGGTGATATTTATTTTTCTTCCCTTTTTAAACTATGCAGAAGTACCAGCAAGCTCAATTTCATACTCTTTTGTAGTACATACTTTACCGGAGAATGATGTAGCACTGAGCGAGAGGGAGAGGGAAAAGGACAGGGGGGATTATTTACACATGTACGTGGATGGGTAAAACAGGTTCCGAAATATGTACACGGGCAAAATGAGCACAGGTAGATAGGCATAAAACGAGGGCTTCCAGCGCTGTTTACTGATGTATGTACGTGCGTACGTACGTACGTACGTACGTACGTATGTATGTATGTATGTATGTATGTATGTATGTATGTATGTATGTATGTATGTATGTATGTATGTATGTATGTACGTATGCATGTATGTATGCATGTGTGTATGTATGTGTGTATGCATGTGTGTATGTATGTGTGTATGTATGTATGTATGTATGTATGTATGTATGTATGTATGTATGTATGTATGTATGTATGTATGTATGTATGTATGTATGTATGTATGTATGTATGTATGTATGTACGTATGCATGTATGTATCCATTATACATGTATGTATGCATGTATGTATGTATGTATGTACGTATGCATGTATGTATGTATGTATGCATGTATGTATGTATGTATGCATGTAAGTATGTATGTATGTACGTGCGTATGCATGCATGCATGCATGTATGTATGTATGTATGTATGTATGCATGTATGCATGTATGTATGTATGCATGTATGTATGTATGTATGTATGTATGTATGTATGTATGTATGTATGTATGTATGTATGTATGTATGTATGTATGTATGTGTGTATGTATGTATGTATGTATGTACGTATGCATGTATGTATCCATTATACATGTATGTATGCATGTATGTATGTATGTATGTACGTATGCATGTATGTATGTATGTATGCATGTATGTATGTATGTATGCATGTAAGTATGTATGTATGTACGTGCGTATGCATGCATGCATGCATGTATGTATGTATGTATGTATGTATGTATGTATGTATGCATGTATGTATGTATGTATGTATGCATGTATGTATGTATGTATGTATGTATGTATGTATGCATGTATGTATGTATGTATGTATGTATGTATGTATGCATGTATGCATGTATGTATGTACGTGCGTATGCATGCATGCATGTATTCATGTATGTATGTATGTAGGTGAATTACAGCTTCCCCAGAATACGAGATAATTAACTCTGTGTTATTTCGTATTGCGGTCCTGTAGCATGGGCTGTTTTTCCAATTGGCCCACTGTAGTGCGCCCCTGAGAAACACTAAGCTTCAATAAGGTGTTTCCCAGTCCAGTCCAGCAAAGCTCTCTATTGCTCGTATGAGCTTCGCGGTGATCCAATCTCTTTCTCGCGGACCCCTCTGTTCTGTAAACACTTACGGCCCGTATAGTGCGCTCGTATATTTGCCGTACAGGTGAGAGCGAATACATTAGCATAATCTCCGTGGCTGACCTTTTGACAATCTTTCCGTTGAGATATCTCCATCGCTATTGTCCCTAGACCGGATTTACATCAGCGAGCCCTTGTTCACAGGTACAGACACCTTTGTTTTCCTTCTTGCTTGCTTTCATTTTAATGTCCGCGCTTGTACAGCTTTACCATCAATGCACTGGTCACGTCCCCTCAAGCTTTTCCCGTGGAAATATTTTTGTTACAGTTACGGCTGTAGACAGAAAAAGACCGTGTTAACATTTCCTCCGACCCCCTTTTTCCCCACTTTTTTTTGTGTATTCAAGGCACCTCTCCGAGGCCTTCCTTTATCCGAGTTTGATTAAAAAGGAATCAAGAATCAAGCTTCTTTGAATCGGTCAGATGCAGCGTTTTCTGCTACGCAGGCCTGCGTGAGCAACCTCGCTGGGATACATACATACATACATACATACATACATACATACATACGTACATACATACATACATACATACGTACATACATACATACTTGCATACATACATACATACATACATATGTACGTACATGCATATACATACGTACATACATACATGCATACATACATACGTACATACGTACATACATACATACATACATACATACATACATACATACATACATACATACATACATACATACATACATACATACGTACATACGTACATACATACATACATACATACCGGAAAATATCACAGAAAACACTGGAACTACATTTAGATGTTATAGATTATAAAGACAATTGGCAAGCACATACAAGTTCCATCATAACGCTACATTTTCTAGCGGAGAGGTACCCTTTGCAATGCAATGTTTCCCTTTCGTATCGGTACACCACAAGTCATCCGTGAATAATACACGAATTAGGTATTTCCACTCACATTGCTGTCGACTCTAATAACACACACACGCACACACTCACTCAATAACCCGGGCCTATTTACAAGAGCGCGAAATGAAACTTCAGCAAATGTTTCTTCCAGCTTTATTACCGAGCGAAATGCGTGGTAGCAAAGCAAGAGGTAAAAAGAAATTAAGGGGCTCCACGTGCACCTCGTTTGCAAGGCGGGATAACATAGGATTGTGCCTTTCCGTTTAAATGAAGTGGGGGCCAACTGTATGTAGGACGGAGAGGTACACCTTATGCAAATGTATACGCATAAGACGACTCGCCGAATGGATATTATTCCACCCTCCGAAGCGCAAACACGAGAGAGAGCCCGTCAAATTGAAATACCTGGAGTGTGGTGTTGAAGGCTTTATTTGGAGTGAAAAGAAGGTGTTATCGTACGCTGCTTCAATGTGCTATTTTTTTTTCTTCAGACGTGTGAACAAACACGGAAAAATGAAGCAAAAGTGGCGAACGTGACCCAGATATCGCCAGGTCCTTTTCTTTACTGGAGCGGAAAAATCAAACAGCTTCTCGGCGGCGACGGTCAGTATTAGGGATTTCGAGTCCGTCCTAGATTTCCCACTTCAGGGGCACCATTCTCATTTTGTCGACCGATAGAGCGGCGCCCGCAGTGTCTGAAGCCGCCGCGGGCTGTCACGTGAAGCCGGGACGATAAGTAAACTCGCGAAAGACACGGTTTCTTTCGTGTGCCATCGCATTGGTGCGAACAAAAAAAAAAACCTAATATTTTGTGCAGTTTTCGAGCTATTTTCATGCCGCTTTTCTCCCTACTTTCCCGTCACTGATACTTGAAACGTCTTTGACTCTGCTTTGTTGTCGACGTGTTTAGCTTTCTTGTGCTGCCCATAAGGTAGCAGTAGTTGTGATAGTGGTAGTAGTGCTGGTAGTAATACAGCAGTATAGTGTACTAAGGGTATTGGTAGCAGTATTAGCAGTAGTCCTGGTGGCAGTAGTTGTATAACAGTACCAGAACTAGAGTAGTAGTAGTAGTAGTAGAAACAGTAATACCAGTAATTGTGTATCAGTAGTACCAGGGATGATGGTAGCGGTACTAGTATAAGTGTAGTTGTTGAGGGAGTACTAGTAGAGGTATTGTACTGGTAGTACTAGGGATGGTGTTAGTGCTAGTAGTAGTAGTAGTAATAGTAGTAGTAATAGAAGCAGTAGTAGAGCGGCGCTGTAGTAGTACTAGGGATGGGGGAGAGAGAGAGAGAAACGAGAAAAGAGGAAGGCAGGGAGGTTAACCAGATGCTAGTATCCGGTATGCTACCCTACACTGGGGTTGGGGAATAGGGGGTTGAAAGAGAAAGGGGGAGTTAAAAAAAATAAATAAGAGAAAAACACCGACACACACGCACACACAAAATCAGTTCACTCAGAGGCGTTCCGACAGGCCAGTAGTTCGTAAGAAGCCCAGTAGCGCTTGCACGGCTTTCTTCTGTGACGATGAGTCGTGACGATGGCGCAATATCCTTTCTTCTGACAGCGGCTGGTCATCTAACCTGTTTAGTTTATTAGAAAGGTGTTGTCTCTCCAGGTTGTATTTCGGGCAGTCACACAGTATATGTCGAATTGTTTCTTCATCTCCGCAGTGTGCACAGTCGGCGGTGTCGGCCATACCTATGCGGAACGCGTATGCACGGGTAAACGCGACTCCCAACCATAGTCTGCACAGAGCAGTAGCGTCGCCTCGTCGAATTTTTGTTGGAAGCTGCATGCTTAACGTTGGATCAAGGGATCGTAATCTTGCATGCGTAAAGAGAGGCTCATTCCAAAGAGCCATGGAGCGTTGGCGAGCAAGCATGCGGAGCCTCCTAGCAGCGTCCGTTCTTGATAAAGGTATTGACTGGTCGTTGTCTTCTGTATGGGCTGAACGGGCTGCTTGATCAGCTCGTTCGTTACCGATAATTCCACAGTGGCTTGGCAACCACTGAAATATAACGTGGTGCCCTTTCTCTGCTAGTAGTAGTAGTAGTAGTAGTAGTAGTAGTAGTAGTAGTAGTAGTAGTAGTAGCAGTAGTAGTAGTTCAGTGTCTACGGCGCTCTACTAATGGAGGCTATACGGTAGATCCGCGTTGGCAGAGTGGTGTTAGTGTGCCTTAGCACCAGTTGGTCGAAATTTCCTGAGCCTTCCACTATGGCGTGTCTCATAGTCATATTATGGTAGTAGCACCTGAGGCTGCAGGTATTATTATTATTATTATTATTATTATTATTATTATTATTATTATTATTATTATTATTATTATTATTATTATTATTATTATTTTCCACTTTGGGCACCATTTTATTTTGTCGAGTAGCGTGGGCAGTGTCTGTAGCTGTCGCGGGCTCTCAAATAAAAACCTCGCTGAGAAAGTAAACGGGCTAAAAAAAGCAAAACAACAATAACAACAAAAAAACTCGTTTAATTCGTGTGCCCCCGCATCGGTGCGGACAAAAACACTCGGCCATATACACATTGTAACTGCATGACTGCGCGCAAGTCGAGCGGTTCGAAATTACCACCGCTCGAGAGGATATTCGGACAGGGTTCGCAGTCATGCGAATAGCCCAACTGTAGTTATGGGCTAGCTGTTTACCTAGTGCAGACGAGTTTAATTGAAATCTGCAAGGTTAAAGGAACTCTAATAATAATAATAATAATAATAATAATAATAATAATAATAATAATAATAATAATAATAATAATAATAATAATAATAATAATCAGGCGTTTTACGTCCTAAAAATACGATATGATTATGAGAGACGGCATAGTGGAAGGCTCTAAAAATTTTGACCACCTGTTTTTTTTTTTTTAACGTGCACTGAAATCGTGCAGTACATGGGCCTCTACCATTTATTTCGCCCCCCCCCCCCCAAAAAAAAAATGCGACCACCGCGGCCTGGATCAAACTGTCGGGTATAATTGAGCACCCTAGCCACTGTTCTACCAAGGCGGACTCTAAAGTTAAACAGTGAGTTAGTTTGTGCTGATGAATTAGACACTGAAAACCCTGGTGTAGCTAACTGGTCCACCGTGGGTTATTAAGGCGGGAGCCTCGGGTGCCTAATCATATGCCGAAAATTCACTGGCGTCGGCGATGTCAACACGGGCGATGCAAAAAAAAAAAAAGGAAGTTTCCACGTGATGAGGTCACCGTATTGCCACATTCCTCCCTCAAATTTTGTTATCGCCCCGTTGCACTGTAAGTAATGTTCAGCGCAAACCGCGCCTGCAGTGTTCGAGAAGCTTGGGGACTGTAGTAGATCGTTTTGTTAAGATTACGCGTCCAGGGTGAACGTTACATCTTATTCTGGAACTTACGTGGCCACTAGCGATAACGCTAGAATACTCGACGGCACATGCATAAATGTCGACGCGCTTCACCGCTTATCAGTTGATCGACAGCCGACGCTCCGTTCGCCGCTATCAGTGCCAGTGCGTATCGCTGTAATCTGACTTTCCGTCCACCGGTCACACGTCAGGCCAAATAAGGCTGTGTTCTAATTATAAGGCAGCATGTAGACAGTCTACGCAGACTGCTTTGAAGACCACACCGACCCCATGCTGTCCGAGAATCGGAACACTTCTGGACGGCTTTTGCGCAACGATGCGCCACCTCGCGTCGAGAAGAAAAAGCTAAAAGAAACAAACGTAACAGTTGTAATTTCTGGCTTATTTCGTGTTAAAATCAAAAACGAATAATCGTTACTCACATTGAGTGTCTGGGAAAGCGTCTGCTTGTGTGCAGACGGCCATTCTGGCGAGATTTTCATCTATATGAGCGATTCGCTGAGCCGCCATCTTGTTTAGACAGCAAAATAGTCTGCATCGTATTTGTCTACGATGCGGTCTTCTCGGAGCTGTCTACTTTGCCGGCTACGTTAGAATTGGAATGGGACTTAAGATGGCCGCCGTCCATTTAGCTGTCTATTTAGCCGTCTTCGGTGAGTATTGGAACACAGCCTAAGCAGTTTCATCTTGTATCTACTGTCTGCTCCCTTCGTCGACGTCACTACCCCGTGACAATACGATGTGGTGATGTTATGGTGACGCGACGTGACATCATAACTTCATCGCTGACAATGTCACTTGGTGAGGAAGGGTGGACGTGATCACGGAGGCAATATAAGATGAGGCAGAGAGTTTGCTATGTCTCTGATCCTGAAGGCAGTGCTAAACCTGCGTTGCCTTTGTCACTAGTTCCACTTTTGTATTTCCCGCCGATATCTGCGATAATGATGTCGTGGATTTCAAGGCGTCTTTTCATGTTTTAGCTTAGTATCTTAAAAGAAATTTACTGAAACTTCGTGTGTTATGTCTGACTAGCCACCTCGGAAAATATTGCAAGCACATTTTCTTTTTCGATTAGAGAATACATATACGCCAAAATCTGTGACGTCATGGTGTCTAGTGCAAGAACCTCTAGGTGGCGTCGCCACGCTCGTTTCCTTTATGCGCATTTATTTTCAGTTTACCAATAATCTTCTCGAATCAAGCGTGACGATTTAAATATCACGAAAAAGATACTTTAATACTACGAGAGAACGTCGCAGTTTAGCTACACTGATTCATTTTGCCGTGTGCTCAATGGTTTCAACACGTAGAGTAAAAAACGCGCTCAAAGTCTGCAATTTAATCGAGAAAGGACTTCATTCGTGTGAACGAAATTTGAAAATAGTACCCCCCTCTAAGCCTGAGCTATGCGCGCGCGCTACTACTGCTGGTCTATTCTAAAAAAAGGGCCTTTGTTTACCGAAGTTTTTTTGATACGAAGCAGTTCAGTTTTCCAGCGAACGTGGAAGCGACTGCACGCAGTGGCCTATAGCTTCTCTAAGAGTCGTCGGATTTCGGAAGACGAGCGCATTTTGTTGCATCTGCAGCGAATACCCCTTCATATGTAAGCAAGCCCCCCCCCCCCTCGCCCCCACACCTCCACCAAACTTTTCCGAGGTTTGTTTTCACGGACTCGTTTCCCTTCCACAGATCAGGCACTTTTCGTGAGACACTTCAGTGAAGCCCATATTGTGCGCATTTACATTTTTTTTATATATAATGTGCAGAGAAGCCCTGCGCACGTGCCCACATAGAACCAATCACTACCGTCTCGCAGTTTGTTTAGAGCCAATCATTTACCACAGAGGTAGAGCATGATGGCATGAGCCGCTGCTTCCAATGAGGGAGGTGCCGGGTTCGATACCGTCCCGGTGCCGGCCGAAGGCCACCGGATTCAAAGGCAGAAGGATGGTGTACCCGAACATGAAGCCAATGTTACCCACTTAAGCGATTTTCCGCACCTATCAAAAGGAGAGTAGCGGCGTTTCTATTTATTCTCACTAACAGTGAACATCCATTACAATCCAACAGAACATCGCGACGGACCACAACATCCACAGACACAGCAGTATTGTTACTCACAGATTGAGAAAAGTTTTATTTACTTCAAACACGAGACAATTACAGCACTACTGGTCAATAGCATTGCGCATACAAAAGTGGATCTAATTACAATTCAACACATACTACGTGACGGAACATGCTTATTTCCTATAACACTCAAGCTTGTACAACAGACACGTTTTTCATGCAACTTAACAATGCTAGCTTGTGACAACAACAAAAAAAAACTCACAGATATGTTCACATATGGAACACAACATACTGCAGAAGAGGAATAGACAAATTGAATATAGATAGTTCGAAGTTAACGATGTCGATGTAGCTGGTCGTACCAGACGGTTCGTGACCTCTAATGTAGGCCTCGTTAAAGGCGACGTTTTACGCTTCCTCCTTTCCACTCGACGCTCGCTTCGTTCTTCGACGTTTCGTTCTCGCGGCGACGTATGTCCTTCGCTTCGCTACCTTTATTCATGTCCCAATGCATCTCAATTGTTCATTGTGTTCTTTCAAAATGTGCCAGCTTCAATTTGCCCAGTCCACGCCGTGGTCTCGTGTGGAGATGCTAAGCTGTCGCGTCTACGAGACGGGCAAAAGAAAATAATTTCGCGACGATGTCATATGGTGACGTCTTTATGAGATGTACGACGATGACCACGTGACACTACAAGCCACCGAAATTTGTGACGGCGCCATGACCAGATGTTACGTTGTTGTTACGGCGAAGGGCGCCTATAACTGGAAAGAAGAGCTCGAAAGTTGTACTGCACGCATCACTCGAAGTACGATTGTAACGGCGAGCCCGGTCATCGGTCTTCGATAATCTCAATGACGCCATCGGGGGCGTTACGTGATGAGGTCATCGCATGACATAATCGATTGTTCAAAATTGGGCCGATCACGTATAGGCAATATTAAACAACGCCTGTTTCAAAAAAGCCTCCAATGGCTCCGATCTCGAAAGCAGTGCAAAAGCACGTTAGGCTTGATGAGGAGGGCTCAGTACAGTCCACTGGGTAGAAAAAGATGGCTTGGGTCTTCCTGTCGTCTCGTGCAAATGCACGAGAAACCATGTGTCTTATCCCTGGACTCCTTCAGTACAATATTAGCGTAAGAATCGCTTCTAACCAGGGACTTCTCCGAGGTGTCCGGGCTTTTCGTTAACGAAGCCAATCCGAATCCGACACATCCCAGCATTCCCACGCTTACAACAGCGTGACAATGTCTGTGGGTACCACCATAGTCCTCTCTGGTCTGTTGTTACCGTGCGTGATTCCCCCCCGCCCCCCCCCCCCCAAAAAAAAACTGCAAATTGCACTGCCAATGCCATGACGTCGGCTTTTGTACTCCGCTGCAACATCCCAGAAAGAAAAGGATCATCCTTTTCGTAAAAAACAAAGGGTTTATATGCAATAATAAGAAGCTCGAAGTGTCGAATGCTAAACAGAGATCGGGCAGCGGCCGTCTTAACACCGATTCTAATTACGATGGGTTGGGGATCGCAGCCTACTCGCGTGTATATACATACGAAGAACTTAAAAATAGCGTAGAAGGAGGGGCAACATTTCCTCAGGCTGGCCACGTAATTGAATGTTTTATGTAGGTTTAATTAGCGAGACCACCCAAGTTCAAGGCGAATCATCGTGGTCAACTTGTAGCTTTTTACCCCGCCGCGGTGGTCTAGTGGCTAAGGTACTCGGCTGCTGACCCGCAGGTCGCGGGTTCAAATCCCGGCTGCGGCGGCTGCATTTCCGATGGAGGTGGAAATGTTGTAGGCCCGTGTGCTCAGATTTGGATGCACGTTAAAGAACCCCAGGTGGTCGAAATTTCCGGAGCCCTCCACTACGGCGTCTCTCATAATCATATGGTGGTTTTGGGACGTTAAACCCCACATATCAATCGATGCGAGACACGACATGCATATCAGACGCCTTAAGCAGCACTAAAGTTGCTCCCGCTCGTCCGCTCGTCAGTCAAGGCAAGGTAGCGTGTATATCTGCAGAGAGCAGCGACCGGTAAATACAGGCGCAAGAGACACATATCTGCTGTTCGTTAGTTGCAGCTTTACAGAAGCCACGGATGCGGGAGCACGACTAGATTACTTGCTGCGCTGATGTTGCTTGTTTCTCTGACGTCACGACGCGAAACGTGACGCAGCACCGAAAGGTAATGCACGCCGCTTTCGGTCGCGAACCCTGGCAGACAGAAGAACCGTGCGAAGCAGACGACGTGGTGGCGTTGTGTCGTCTGTTTGCTGAAACCTGGAACAGCGGCAGACAACACCGTCTGCCACTGCTCCCACTAGGTTGCAACGTCAGAAAAAAAAAAAGTCAGCTTCTCCCACAGAGAATTCACATAAGTACTTAGCATCTTTTCAAACGCGAAGCATTTCTTGGCGTACTGCAGGCATGCTTATGAGCATCTATCTATCTATCTATCTATCTATCTATCTATCTATCTATCTATCTATCTATCTATCTATCTATCTATCTATCTATCTATCTATCTATCTATCTATCTGTCTGTCTGTCTGTCTGTCTGTCTGTCTGTCTGTCCGTCTGTCCGTCTGTCCGTCTGTCCGTCTGTCCGTCCGTCCGTCCGTCCGTCCGTCCGTCCGTCTGTCTGTCTGTCTGTCTGTCTGTCTGTCTGTCTGTCTGTCTGTCTGTCTGTCTGTCTACGTTTGGGAGCTCTTGTAGTTACCCCCTTAACTTGGAGTAAACCAAAATTAGTGTCGGAGGGTAAGATGGTTTGACGAATATGACTCACTGGCCATGACATGAATAACGTCCCTTACGTCGGATAAGTTGCCAAACCCTTTCCTCTAGACGTGTGTCACATACCCGCGAGCGGTTATGAGTTGCAGTGCTGCAGGCTATCATTTTATAAACATTACATATGTACTCATAAGGATATATCCATCACGTCGGGTTAACATCAACTGTAGTCGGGTGTCATCCGCTGAAGTTGATTTATGTAGCAGTGACCAGGGCTACCATCCTCGCGGGCACCAGCGCTTCATATCAGCTTACCGCTTCTGGTGTTGGTAATATCCATGTTTCTGTTGGCATCATTTGTAAACTGTAAAATAACTGGTTAAATAAAACATATGTGGCTATTTAACGTACGTATGTGCGTGGATTTGTACATATCTATCGCGCCACTTCGTAATGTTTCGCACAATAAGAAATTGACAGTCACTTTTCATTTGCACGCATCGCATAACGTCGATTCCCAGGGCACGTGGAACTTGCCGAATTGCTGCTTCAAAAAGGTTATTTGTAGAAAACAAAGATATCATAACATTCTAGTAATAAGGGCACATACACTTCGGCCCATCTATGTGTTAAAAAAAAAATAGTTGGTTGACTATTTGGAGCACTAAAAAAAGCTTAGTTAGGCTTAGCTTCTTTGTTTATGGGCTTCGCATCCAAGCAAGTTGCCTAACTATGTGTTTAGAATAAGTGGTTAACGATTTTAGAGTACTAACAACTATACTATGGGAGAGCATAAAGCCATCCCGTAACTATGTGTGATTAGAAAAAGTCGTAAACGATTTAGGGTACTAGGTACTATATGTTTATAAACAAATGTGTAGCGATTTTGAGTACTTCGTACTCAACTATGGGGGAGCACTGAGCCGTCCCGCCAAAAGAAAACTATGCCAACATTGTTATGACTTTCATGTATCGTCAAGCGCTCCAATAGTGTTTTAGACAGTTGGCTTTACCACAGAGACTCGTGTTTGTGTCGATAGTTTCAGGTCGACAACTCGGACGTCCCGGTGAAATTCGCCCGTGATTTGGACATTGATGCTCAGCCCAGCGTGATGTTTTCGGTGGTCATGACGAACCTTTAACTCATTATATGCGTAGAGTTTACAGTAACCGAGAAAAAACTTCTTATACGAAGCACATTTCGGGGCTAGTCGGTGGTACGTTCTTAACAAATCATCGCACTACATTAGACTAGGACAAGACAGAGGACTACATAACTGCAGCACGGGCCCCGACCTGTTATGTACTCCCCTGTCTTGTCCTCGTCTAATGTAGCACTGCGATATGTTCGGGAGCATGGGCAAATAAATTTGCATACTCAGTCTCGCTCGTCACTTGCATTGTACACTCACGAGTCACCACACATTCATGTTATGGCAATTAAGATACAACATTTACTTACCACGTGGCGTCGCCGAAGCTTTACTGATGGCACTTGCTTACGAAAGTTTGGATACGTGCGCAGCTTCAACCCGCAGTTCCCGCGTTTTCTCGTTTCGGCGTTCCAATAAAATGGCATTGGCGTTGAAAACGGGCGTGCACCCCCGACGTCAGCCAGGCGTCGGTGACGCTACCCGATAAGGAAATGTATCTTGCCATAAGGCAGAGAAGGTGCCGTGATATGTGCCCTGGTTGCTGGGCGCGATAAGGTGTGCATGTTTCTTTGCACATGCTTCCTGCGGCATGGGGCTGTGTATGCATGCATGTTTCACTTCTGAATAAAATTTCTTAGTTGGAAGTTAGCGCTTGTTCTCAATTTTATATCCCGTCTGTTCGTCCAGTTTTCTTTTTTTTTTTGTGCTTGCTATACCTTAGATTTTTACCAGTCGGCCCAGCTATCTACGCTTGTCCTGAAATATTTACACAAGTAAATTTGGCGCTGCGACCGTTAATCCACCGTGGGAATTATGGGTATAGTGCGCGGTTTTGCCTAGTGTACCTGCGCGCGGATTCTAACGCACTTGCGACTTGGATTGGATTGGATAAACTTTTATTTGGTCCTCCAAAACACAGATCACTGTTTTGCGGGCCGCTCCCACGTGGGGACTGAGATGCCAAGCTCTTCAGCCGCCTCGCGTGCTTGGTGCTTTGCGTAATGTTATACTTTGGTTTTTGTTTCTCATAAAAGAACAGCTGGTTGTGAAAAATCGTGAGCTGATTTGAATTGGTCAGCTTAAAGGTGTCCAGGTGGTGAAGGAGGACTGCTGAACTCTGCCTAACTTGGTGTCACAACAAAACGACTTACGACAAAACTCACGACAAAACGACAAAAAAAAACTAAGCTTATGGGCAAATCCATGCACTACCCATCATTCGCGCATTGCTTGAAACGCCATGCGTTGCAGATCCAATAGAGTTTCCCACAATACTTACTAGAAGGAACTCTGGCGCTAGTGTCTATGGTAGCTGCAACGCGCAGCGCTTCAGCGAGCATTAGAATGATGGGTAGTGCACACATTTGTCTAATATTCGTACTTCTGGCCTGCCTTTGGCTCCGTGTGTGTTCGTGTGGCTTGGAGCTGTTTTCTTATGAAACAAGTATTAGCAAATGTTCAGCGGTTGCGCTTCACCATTTTAAGTTTTTTAAGACTTACTTTCCAAATTGGCTTACGAAGTTCAAAAGCATTCAATCTTTCTTTCAAAACAAAACCGAAACACAGCAATAAACGAAGCCGCAAGTACGATTCGCCGCCCGCAAGTACGAAGACTAGGCAAATGTGTGTACTACCCATCATACCTTTCCTTCCGTGATTCCCATGGTCGCTGAACGATCGCAGCGCCAGAGTGCCCTCTAGTTAATTTTGAGAAACTCTATGGCAGTTCCCGTAGACACTAGCGCCAGATTTCCCCCTAGTGTATTACTACGAAACTACACGGCCCTCCCCCACGTTTAAGCCGGCTCATTGGTGTACACGTGTGTGTGGTAACTACGATCTTTTTTTTTTCTCCTATTTTTTTTTTGTCCGTGCTTGTTCAGCAGAGCTCGTGTCATCTACCTGCACGCTTAGACGACCGCCTCGTGCGTTGGCGTGTTTTGTCTTCTAGACACGATCTCTCGCCGTCTTTCGTTTCTCTCTTTGTCGACCCTTGCGTGACACCCTCCTGGACGCCGGTGGCGCAGAGATCGCGCAACTCGTTCTCACGATTCGTAGCTGCTTGCCTTCTTTTCAGTGCGATATTCTCCTTCGTCACTTGTTCTTCTCTTTTTCAGGCAGGGCGTTCTCCTTCCGCTCGCTGTGGCCACGTATTTCCTTCTCTCTCTCTTGTTCTCCTGTCCTGTCGCTAAGCGTGAGCAAACTTAACGCGCCACAAAAAGCTCGTTACGTCACACCTAACTGACGTAGCTGCGACGATGAGCCATAGGTAGAAGTTGTGGTGCTTTGTTGCACACGTAACGAAAGGAAGGCGAGAGAAAAAAAAAACGGAATCGAACAGAACTGAGGTTTGTTGTCTACGTGAGACACTACGCGGACTCCGAGACGTGTTGCGACGCACGATTTTTGCCTTTGGTGGCCTCCGCAGTCAATGTTGCTGCTGCAACAGCAGCGGATTGGCAACAACGGCCCACACATCGTCATTATTCAGCTATCAGCGGCTAACAGTCGCAAATATTAGGTCACCATTATCTAGAATTGGCCAACATTGGGCATTAGATAAACAACACTAGTCGTCGCTAGGCAACATTTAGCCGATATTTGTTATCCGAATATGTTAAACAGTGCTGGTTATACACCAGTAAACGTAGAAGGCAAGGACACAACTAGTGATATTTTACGTAAAAAAAATTGCAATATCTATGCTAAGGGGAGGGAGTGAAGTTCGAGCCATGATGGCTGGAGAGAGAGAGAAATAATTAAAAGGAAGAGACAGGGAGGTTAACCTAGACGAACTGGTTTGCTACCCTGTACGGGGGTGGGGAAAAGGGTCGGAAAGATGATAGCTATAGAGAGATATAAAATAAATTAGAAAAAAAACACATGCACACACATTAAGGGAGTTCCAATCACAGTCGTTTGGACAGGCCGGTTGAACGCAAGAAGCGCATGAGCGCCTTCACAGCTGGAACTGTTCGTTGTGCGTATCGACCATCAAATAACCAAGCAAAGAATCCTATGAAGTATTGGGATCTCAACGAGCACATAGTTTTTTTTTTTCTTATTCGATCGCTGTGTTACTACCCAGGTATATTGGTGTTCTAATGAAGAAAATCGTAGGACTGCCGTAATACCACGTAGGCAATGAATGCATGTCCGTATATAGGGTCACACGAACTATCGCTATGATAATTGCCCTAGTATTTTTAACCCCCGGAAGTCCTGGTTTAGGCTGCTGGTACAGGTCCTTTGTCGCTCTACACGTTGATTAGCACCTAGGCACGTAGCAGAGTCCCACGTGACCTTTTTAAACTTAGCCAACGTTTTAGAAGCACGCAGTAACGCTTAATTCGCGTAACTAAGTCAACAGCGCCGTCTGCTACCGTTCCCAGGAGCAGACGACGGGTGAGTGTTTTCCTCATTCGTACGTCATAACTTGCCGCAGCGCTTCCGCAACATGACACCGGTTTCGTGATGCACTGCAAACGTGTAACAGCTTTTTTTTTGTTTTTTTGAGTTCGTGCACCACGCGTTGGTAAAGAACGATGGCCGGACGACAGAAGCGCGCACGTCATCACAACGTGCTGTGTGTAATGCACCTTTCCGCATACGTCATTCTGCACCAGCCGCAGACGGTCATGATACCTTGTCTGACATGTTTATGTTCTTCTGGTGTTTGTTTTCAGCTTGACAAGCCTGTCAGGAGAATACGTTACGCACGATAACGGCACGACACCTGACTTCTGTAAGCGCCCCTGCTGGGGCTGTTGCTAAAAAAAAAAAAAGCTAACTGTAGGGTGTGCATAGGTGACCGACAAAGTTACAGGTTGTCGAGGGAGCTGCTGTATATGGCATCAGAACTGCACGCGTAATTTAAAGCGTCGTGCACGTTCTATGGGGTTCCAGAAGACGCTTCTGGGCCATCATGAGGTTGGATATGTGGGGTTTAACGTCCGAAAATCACCATATGATTATGGGAGAGAGAGAGAGAGAGAGAAAACATGTCTTTATTCATAAAGGCATAGAAAAGGAGGGTGTGGGAGGAACCTTTAGTCCGGGGTCCCTTGGACGACTCCAGCGACGATTCGAGCCCATGTGATTATGAGAGACGCCGTATTGGAGGGCTCCGGAAATTTCGACCACCCAGTGTTCTTCAACGCGCACCCAACTCTGAGCACACGGGCCTACAGCATTTCCAGCTCCAACGAAAATGTAACCACCGCAGCCGGGATTCGATCCCGCGACCTGCGGACATCATAAATTTTATTTTTTATTATTTTTTTCCTAAGTAGAATTGAGCTGCCTCAGAGCATGCTAACTGTTGACGTTCTGACTGTGTCAGGTGCCAGAGTGATTGACCTGCGAACGCATTGGTCTCGGGCACGAATCCCTGACCAGCACGAATTTTTCGTCTGCTAAGCGGCTATATGAGCCTTTCTTTTATTTCAGGAATCTGCGTGGATTTTCTTTCTGGTAGAGCGGTAAAAGCTTTCGGGACAATCTTATCTCCTCTTGGAAATACGGTAGACTTCACAAAACAAGACTGGGAAAATACGTACACCCCCCCCCACCCCTATAACTCTTTCAGCACCTACTAATGCAAATACGACTAATTAACAGCGTAATTAAACAACTCTCACCTCAGCACCACCAACAACTCCCTCCCCCATCCGCTCCCAGCGTCGTATAATCCACGCATACCGTCTTTCCATCTTTACGCTGCGATCTCCAGCATGTCATTAAGCAACGCCGCAAGAAGGGCCCTCCTTAATCTCTTAATCTCGCTAATCTCTAATCCGCTCCGGTGAACGCGCGGTAGGTAGTTCTTGCAAGACCCGAGTTTTTTTCTTGCGTTTTGCAACTCTTTAGCGCGAGTACACTGCGAGGCCGTTCTGAGCTCCTACTTTCAGAGCTTCAAAGCGGATGTTCACACGTTCATTCATTCGTGTAGTATTGCAAAGTTCTTCCCGACAGCAAACCATGCGGACCGATGCCATCCGATTCGCGCGCCCTCTGTGGCACGCCGGCGGAACGAGCGAGATTAAAACTTTTCGCTCGCTGCGCCGCGGGGCTGGAACCGCGCTCAAATACGTGCAGCGCGCCCAGAGACACGGAGCTGTGAGCGGATCAGTCTCTTCGCGCCTGCTATGTGTTTATGGTTCGGGCTGATGATTTGTTTTTTTTTTTCATATTTTATACCTCACAATAAACAATGTTCGTGCTAACGCGCAACCGAAAGTTGGTAAACCTATAGAGTTTCCTAGAGAAAAATTTTTTCCCCGCGCCGTCAAGGATTGGAACGACCTTCCCTGCTCCATTGTTTCGACCACCTGCCCGCATCATCCATCGCGACAAATGTTACAAATCACCACCTTTGCTGCGAAAATTAACGTGTTCAAATGTTCTCTTTTCCCGTGTATCCACGCCTTATGTAATACCCCCCAGCGGGGTCCTTGAGAAAATAAAAATGAATGAATGAATGAATGAATGAATGAACGAACGAATGAACGAATAAATGAATGAATGAATGAACGAATGAATAAATGAAAAACTGGTGCCATTGGCTATTGGTGCTGCAACACACGGCACTTAAGCCAGCATAGAAATAATGGGTAATGCGCAAATTCGTCTAATTTTAAATCTTTCGGCTTCATTTGGTTTCGCGTGCCTTATAGAGACGCTTTGTCACGAAACGACAATCAACAAGTATGTTCAGCTGTTGCACTTCACCGCCTTAATCTTTTAAAATCACCAATTCAAATCGGGCCGCGCAGATCACAACGATCCGTTCTTTTATTCGAAACGAAACCAAAAATCACCAATAAACAAAGCCATGCCACAAGTGCCTTCCAAGCCAGCAAGCACGAAGGCTGGGAAGATTTGTGTACTTACCCATTGTTCCCACGGTCTCTGAACGATCACAGTTCCAGAGTATCCCACAGGTAATTTTAGGAATGTCTACGGTTAAAACGACCAGAGAAATTTAAAATAAGTTCCCAAGCCCTCTTGGTTAGGTAACCGAAAAAGGTCTGAAAGATGTGTCCTGCTACCCGGTTTCCGCTCGCACTGTAAGTGTTTCATTATCGGTAAACGTAAATAATCAACTTAGTATATTAGTTGAAGGTTCCTTGTTACCACCTAAAGCATTATGTTTGGCCGACAGCGAAGTCAGAATCTCCGATGAAAGTCGCCATACACGTTCGAGTTACCGTCCTAACACCGGCGACACAAATGTGTTTGCGTGTGCCAACGTGAACTACTGGACGAACTGTGAAAGTGCTCGAAGCCATAAAAATGACGGTTAGAAGGGCAAGAGTAGGGGCTAGTTGGTTGAACATTGTTGAGACTCACACCGCGCTGGAATTAAACACACAAATAAAAGACACACTGAAGCACAGGTAGGACACACACGAGCGCGAACTAACAACTGTTTATTCGATGGAAATGTTACACACACATATAAAGGTTGACAGGAAAGAAAAAAGAAAAAGAAAGAGCGTGAACATGCGCACTGCCCACCAAGATAAAGCACCCATCAGTGCTAATCAAATCCAGCCTTGTCAACTATCTAAAATGTCTACGTAAAAAAGTATATTCATTGTTTGATAAATGAATAGATGGCACACTAACACACCTGTCCTCACCAAACCTGCGCATCATGAAAGCTTCAATAATTTCTCTTTCCCTTTTGTCTTCTGATCTGGATAAAACAATGGTCTTTTCAAAGTTCGGCTTACAATGACACTTCATGCAATGGGTAGCTAAGTTACTGGGGTGACTGATTTGCTTGCAGTTATAATCATGCTCGCGTAAACGTGAGTTAAGGCACCTACCAGTTTGCCCAACGTACCAATTTCCGCAAGGCAAAGGAGTACCATATACAACATTTGTTTCACATGGAACAAATTTGTTAACATGCCTAACCGAACATATGTGGTTGTTCCCTTGGTTGCCGCTGTTTACTTGGTGACAAAGTGAAATTAATTTGTGAGGTGCCGTAAAGGTCATGGGTATGCCATGCCTACTTGCAATTCTTTTCAGTCCATGCGAAATGCCGTGAACGTAAGGCATAACAATAGGCCTCTCCTCTGGCTTCTCTTTTATTCCTACGTTCGTGTTGTGCGTGCTGCCGATGGTTTTTAAGAGCCTCTCGGCCAAGGCTGTGATTAAGGCATCAGGGTAATCACTGTCCCTAAGTCTATCAATCTGCTTCATCAAACTACGCGCTACCATGTGGTCACACGACTTTTGGCAGCTGTTTAACATGCACGCATATGCGACACTTCTTTTCACAAGCTTGGAGTGACCCGAGCTGTAGCTTAACAAACTTTTATCACCTCTAACGTCATATTCCCAGCACATGTGTCCCTCACCTTGCGAAATCATGATGTCTAAAAACTTTATGCCAGAACTTTATGCTCGTTCACGGCATTTCGCATGGACTGAAAAGAATTGCAAGTAGGCATGGCATACCCATGACCTTTACGGCACCTCACAAATTAATTTCACTTTGTCACCAAGTAAACAGCGGCAACCAAGGGAACAACCACATATGTTCGGTTAGGCATGTTAACAAATTTGTTCCATGTGAAACAAATGTTGTATATGGTACTCCTTTGCCTTGCGGAAATTGGTACGTTGGGCAAACTGGTAGGTGCCTTAACTCACGTTTACGCGAGCATGATTATAACTGCAAGCAAATCAGTCACCCCAGTAACTTAGCTACCCATTGCATGAAGTGTCATTGTAAGCCGAACTTTGAAAAGACCATTGTTTTATCCAGATCAGAAGACAAAAGGGAAAGAGAAATTATTGAAGCTTTCATGATGCGCAGGTTTGGTGAGGACAGGTGTGTTAGTGTGCCATCTATTCATTTATCAAACAATGAATATACTTTTTTACGTAGACATTTTAGATAGTTGACAAGGCTGGATTTGATTAGCACTGATGGGTGCTTTATCTTGGTGGGCAGTGCGCATGTTCACGCTCTTTCTTTTTCTTTTTTCTTTCCTGTCAACCTTTATATGTGTGTGTAACATTTCCATCGAATAAACAGTTGTTAGTTCGCGCTCGTGTGTGTCCTACCTGTGCTTCAGTGTGTCTTTTATTTGTGTGTTTAATTCCAGCGCGGTGTGAGTCTCAACAACATAAAAATGACTAGGCTGTTTTCAGTCACAGTTCACGCGAATCGGCTGTACACGGCGTAATTTTCATCAACAGGACCTCGTCAAATGTGGGGCCTACGGGACGGCTCTATGCTCTCTGAGAGTATATAGTACCTATAGTACTCCAAATCGTAACCCATTTTTTCTAACTGTGTTTTGTCTATGAATGTTAGTCATTAGTAACGTGCATTAAGGACAGACTTGGACATTTTCGTTCCAAAGATGTATTGTATGCTGTGCTTTGTCATTTGTTTGTTGTTCTGCTTGTTGCACATACACTGGTTTCATGGGTTCGTATCATGCCACGATAGAATTTTTTTAACACACAATGTTTGTATGTACATGCGTGTGTGCTCCTTAAAATTACTGGTATGTTATGACATTCTCGTTCTTTGTACATAGTATAAATAACCCTTTGCTAAACAGCACTGTTTGATTGATATGTGGGATTTAACGTCCCAAAACCACCATGTGATTATGAGAGAAGCCGTAGTGGAGGGCTCCGGTAATTTCGACCACCTGGGGTTCTTTAACGTGCACCCAAATCTGAGCACACGGGCCTACAACATTTCCGCCTCCATCGGAAATGCAGCCGCCGCAGCAGGGATTCGATTCCACGACCTGCGGGTCAGCAGGCGAGTACCTTAGCCACTAGACCACCGCGGCGGGGCTAAAGAGCACTGTTTGTCGTGGCATATAGATGCGCTGATGCGTATGTGCCCTTCATTACTGGCATGTTATGAAATTTTCTTTTCTACGTAGTGTCAACAAACTTTTTCTAAACAGCACTGTTTAGTGTGTGTGTGATAGCGTCTCTCATAATCAAATGGTGGTTTTGGGGACGTTAAACCCCACAAATCAATCAGTGTGTGTGTGATAGGACAATGTCCGGCACAGCTACACATAGCTCTCCCACAGTGTAATTACTCCGAATCGCTTACATTTCTTTTTCTGACCTCTGTACCGATGCGTATGTGTCTCTTATTACTGTGGCGTTAAGAATGTATGTGTTTTGTGCATGGCCCAAAGAAACTTTTTTTCTAAAGAGCACTTCAGCAAGTTTTGCGTGCGATAAATATTGATCTGTGTGCATGAAACATGTATTTCTCTTGGAATCGATGTATGTGCACTCTGAGTTTGTTATCCGGCCATGACGTTTAACAACATCAATATTCCATCTTGCTGGCGAGTTCCGTCAGGAAGGAAAACAATAGGTTTTTTTGAGAATAGTCGCCTTCTTTTGGTTGCTTATTGCGTGACAGGAAGCATTACCATTGTTTTAGAGGCCGCCTCGTGCTCCTACATACACGTCTTCGCGGCCACAGTAGTGGTTTATACATATATAGGGTCTCGCTGACAAGCTACGTTTAATCGCTGCGACTAGTACACACGAGTGGGGTTGCTAACTGCTTTTAAGCCTATACTTTCGATACTTCAGTACGGTTTCGTACCGGCATTTTTTTTATTAATGACACCATGAGCATTTTATGGCTTGACTTGTGTTAAGTCGCGGTATCACCCACGGAGTTAACCAATGCGAGATATGTTTTCACTGAAACCGAAGTGATTACCACTGGTAAAACGAGGAATTATGCTAAAGCCGACGAGATGGCTTGTCTTACATCTGTCGAAGTATCTTAGCCTGTTGAAGATATTCAACATACAGCTGTTCTTAACTGTAAGTGAGGGATTGGTGTCAGCAAGTAACTGCAGTTACTTGCTGTTACTTGTAAGCAAATAAAAAAATATTAAGTGAATTAAGGTAATTGAGGCAACATAGAGGCAACATTCCTAAGTAAAGAGCAAGTCAGCTGCGTATGTGAAAAAGCTAACATAAATAAGTTCAGCGTATGAACGAGGATTCCCGATATGTCTTGCAGCGTCGTCTGCGAGCAGACGACGCCGCAAGATTGCAGACGATTGTCGTCGTCTGCTCGCACACGACAACCAGACGCGCGTGCTGACACCTCGAAGCATTCGCCGCTGCCGTCGCCAACCCAAATGATCTCAACGCTATGCTTAGCCTTTAGCTGCCCTGCACGTATCTAAAGTAACGCAATTATTTCAAGAAACAGGTAATTAAGAACCTGTTAACAAGCGCGCACTGACCAGCACTGCGCGGAAGCACACTGCACAACCGTTATCACTTAGTTCCATGATTTGAACACCGCGAGTCTAGCCTTGCTCTGCGCTGCTCGCTATAACCACCGCGACAACGTTTGTATATACATAATAAAAAAAAACAACTCGGTGGCGACAGGAACCTTATATTTTGTTTACTCTGTCCGCCTGCCATGCGTTTCAAGCATGGCGCGCGTGTTGTAGACAGCGTTCATCCAACTATACGACCGCCGGCCTCCTTGGGCAAGGCAGCGTTCAAAACTCGCGGCGACAGTTCACTGAACTGGAAGATTACTACGCGCTGGTAGTGCGCCTTCCGCGTGCTGCATGTAGTGCGTGCCTCTCTTTTGAGCGTATAGTTTGGGACTGTACGGAGCACGGTCTGGAGGAATTTCGTTAGCGGGCTACTAAACTACAGCGGACTTTGAGCGTTGAGGCGCGAGACAGACTATGGCGAATAACGGGGAGGAGGAAAGAGATTGCGGAATTAAGTGCTGAGCGCTCTCTTTCTGATGGCAACGCGTTCCACGGCGCGCGCGTCGTTATCGATCGTTAGGCCTACAAAAAAAGGCGTTCTTTCTTTTTTTAAACCTCTTTCGTTCCTGCTCAGCCGTGCGAGATACAGTTTCCCGAGGGCCCGACAATGTGGGGACTTATCTGCGTTAGCTCAGTCGAAAGCTTCCCAATGGATTTGTTCTCGACATAGTTGGTGACACGTGTAGAAGATATTTAAATGACTTTACACTGCTTAGGACGGGCAGATGGTGATATATATTGCTGTCACTTCTTTCTTTCTTTCATTCTTTTCTTTCTTTCATTCTTTCCTTTCTTTCTTTCTTTCTTTCTTTCTTTCTTTCTTTTTTCCTCCAATTGTTCGAAGCAATAGTTGCAGATAGCAATCTGCAAAGCCAACGCCCCTCTATATATGTGCACGGTCGTAACGTGCAGCCGTCATTGAAACTTTACCGACCATTAGGTGTGAGGGGACTTGGAATCGGCCTGCAGTTTGTGAACGTATTCGGAGGAACTTCGCAGTACATGTTGCGCGTTTTATAGAATGGCGAAAATCTGAATTCAAGGCTATAGCTACCGAAGCAGAGAGAATGCCGAGCTGCTTGTGTCACGTGGTTTGTGTCTCGTGGTATTTAAACATTCGACGCTGATCGTATGCCTTCCATATGACCATAACTTTAGCGGCGTCTTTGCGCCATGAATGAGTGGATGAAACCAGCTTTATATACAATGTGCTCTCGCTTGTTCTTTTTAGCACAGTGGTGAATATACAAGCAACACATCAGATGTATTGATGTTTAGCTTATATTAGCATCATATTACGGCAGCACGTATACGCTATCTGCAAGTGGTGCAATCGTTTACAACCTAAGAGAAATATGTAAGGTCCGCTCACAGAAACGCAGCGCTCCAGTACATCACCTGTGAAATTAGGGCTAGCTAGTTTGCGCTTGATCCGTAAAGTCTTTGTTTTTTAAAGGCTAATGCAAATACTAAGCGTATTATGAGTTAAAGGTTCTTCGTTACTGCCTAAAACATTACGTTTTGCAGAGTCGCGATGCCAGAATCGATGAAGAAGTTCACCTGGACGTTCCGACCTGAAGCCAACGACACCAGTGTCTGTTTGTATGGGGAATCAAACTATCTGAATCGCTTATTTCCGTGACGTATGTGCTTGACGTCACGGAAATGAGGAAGTGCTATTGAAGGAAGCACTTAGGCATATTTTCTGAGGAAGGGAGAGCAATGGATGTGGTCGGAGCACACATTTGCTCTTCAGTTGAAATAGAGTTAAGTTCAAGACGCTTCAAGTTCACCGCATGCAAGTACTGTTTCATTTTAGGCAGATATAGAATAATAGTATGTGCAAGACAGCGTTCGTTCAGTGGGCTATTTTCATCGTTTAAGGTACATAGGAGGATAGCGTATGACGCATAGTAGTGGTGATAAAATCGAAGCTTCGCTTACCCTATTTTAAAACTGCCTTTTACCCCGAGCAGACGACATGACGCACTACAGAAGCAGAGGAAAAAAAAAGAATACACCACGCTCCCTGCCTATAGCTGATGATACGACTCGCTAGAAGCAGACGACAAAAATTTTTTTTTCTTCTGTTTGGATAGCAGGCACTTCTGCGTTGAGTAAGGCTTAGGTTCTTTGACAGATAAGTGCGTCAACGGCGTTGATGAGTTCAAAGGCACACTCGCACACGTACAAAACACAAAAACCTAAAAGATTGAGCGAGACCGGCTTTCACCTAAACCGATAACAGGACAATACTGTAGCGAATACGCGCGGGCCGGCTAAAAGCAAAGAAAAGAAAGAAAAACGTCAGTTGTGTTTCTTTCGGGCAACTGGCTATCTCTCTTTTCCGCAATCATGTCGTCTGCTGCTCCGTTCGGAGGTTCCCTTTCGATGCATTCTTTTGTGGCGTTTTTTTTTATTGTATTCCAGTTTTTCCTGAATTCTGTTTGTTCTGTATTTCTCGAATAAACGCTCTATTTTCGAGCACGTATTCCATATCGATTCAAATAACACTAAACGATGTAACCAAATAAGTGCTGTATCATATTTAGATAAACTTAGAACTGGAAGAGAAATAAAAATTACCGTGTTTCGTCCGGCGATTCTAGCGATGTCATTGACCGGAAGTTTTAGTCGTGGTAGGCGTCCCATCTTCTGCCGTAGACGAATACGTAGACGACAAGCCATTATTACGATGAATACCTCCATCTTGTGTCGTGTGCGTGTGCCTGTGATTGAGCGAGAGTGAGTGAGTTAGTTCGTAGGTGTGCTTAGGTTTAGGCGTAAGGGGGGTCACGTTGGGCTAAGTTTCATCGCGAGAACGGGAGACGGTGCATATACATAAGTGGGCAACAGTACAGTAACGTCACCAGCATGAAAGGGAACTCTAAGATTACCTTCAAATGGTCATGGAGGCTAATCGCAGCTGGAAGTACAGTCGCATACAATATGAAAGGGAACGCTAATACCTTCAAAAGGTCACAGAGGCTGATTGCAGGTGAAAGTACAGTCTCGTGCCATGTGAAAGGAAACACTAAGATGACCTTAAAAAGGCCCCAGAGACAAATCGCAGGTCAAAGTACAGTCGCGTACAATATGAATGCAAACATTTAAGTTTACCTTCAAGAGAGTACAGAGGCTTAACGAAGGGAGCAAGCACAAAAGTGTTTATAACAGTGAATGTTCAAGTGGCACACCAACGCTTGCAGATTAGTGCGGTAGATTGGCATGCACGCGTTCTCACCAATATCTGCGTAAAAACTTCGTGTTCACTTTCATACTACTTCCAACTGTACCCACTGGCCTTTATGAAAGAAACGGGTGAATTAAAAAAAAAGCGATAACCAGGATACTAGACTAAAATAGATAATATAACGACTCATTCTAAGGAACAGGCTGGGTAGCTACTTGTCGCTACCTCGTTTCAAAGTGGAAGCTTTATTAAGAACCATTATCGTCATCACCATCATTTGATTTTCTACGAAATCGGTAAGCTGCAGTTCCCTGTACCTTACGGCGTGTTTCCCAACTCGGTACGTGATTGGGACAGCCCCTTTAGGAGCGTAAGATAAGTACATGCTGGAACGCCAGCGGTCATAAAGTTGTGCTTCTTCCTCAAACGTTGTGCTGCAATCGACAAGCATTAAAAACCTGATTGGTGCCCCCCCCCCCCCCAAAAAAAAAAAAGAGTCGCTCGAGCAATGGCTCGAATATTGTGTGCTGTTCTGTTAATAGACTCTCACAACTTTCCTGTATACGATCATTGCTCGCATCAAAGACATGGTCTCAAGTGAAGTAGCAAAGTAAGACGTGATACGAGACCGAAAACGTGTCTTCATATTCATCTAGAAAGCTTCCTTTTTTCGGTAACCTTCAGTGTCGTCAATAAACTGAAGAAACGTGCTATACTTTCCTCCTGCGGGCGTTGAGTGCTCCGGAATTTAGCGTTCGATATATTTCCTTTATTTTATAGCGGCGCGACATTGAGCGGACGCGCGTGAAGGGTACAGCGAACTTTCCGTGTTGCACAGGGAGCATGCAAAGAAAAAAAAAGTGGACGAATTGACGCTAAAAGCGCGCCAAACTAGAATAGAAGTGATGTTAATTTTAAGCACTAATGGTTGCAATTTATAAACAGATTACCAGCAAGAACGAACTTTCCATGGTGCTACCAGAGACTTTGTGTTTGTGTGTGTGTGTGTTTTTTTTGCTCATTGTTTGTTCAAGCTGCTTAGCAATGAATATGTATGCAGATGCGTTCTTTATCTCACCCACTATATTTATCGCGATAATGATGTTTCCTTAAGTCATTTGCGGGATCGAATCCCGGCTGCGGCGGCTGCATTTTCGATGGAAGCGAACATGATGTAGACCCGTGTGCTCAGATTTGGGTGCAGGTTATGAAGAGCCCCAGGTAATCAAAATTTCCGGAGCCCTCAACTATGACGTCCCTTAAAACTATACGGAGGTTTTGGGACGTTAAATCCCACATATCAATCAATCTTTAGGTGATTTCATTATCATTTGCTGTTCGGTTCCTTTCTTTATATTTGTGATGTTTATATGCCCGATCATAATTTGCTGATTGTGACCCTCTGTATAAAATACTGTCCTCTTAATTGCGTCTAAGTAGTGTATGACATTTTTTTTGGTACCAGATTGTGTTTCGGAGCAAAAGCGTCAAACAGTATAGTCTTATCACGCCCGGGTCACCACTTGTAGGCTTACGCCGCAGGAGTCTGAACGACATCGACGCCATCAACGACATTCAACGACGTCTATTGTCGTTCAGACGACATCAACGTCTCAACGACAATCGACGCCAGCAGGGAACGCGAGCCTTTGCTGTTGTTGTTGTTGCCTTTGCTTCATGTGCCGCTGACAAGCGCCATCTTTATTTTTTTTTTCGTTTCCTGTCGCGCGCTCTCCGTTTTGCACGCCATCCAAATGAGGGCGCTACAGTCTTTTGTTTCTGCTCCGTTTTTGTGTTTAGAAAAAGTTTATTTTCTCATAGGACGCAACAAAGCTAAGGGACAAGCGTCTGTATAACAGGCACAATAACAAACAAAAGACAAAGCACAACATACATTACACATTTAAACAAGTGTCCAAGTCCGTAGGATGTCCATCGTTCATAGTACTAATAACTGTACATACACTACATAAATGCACTAATCACAATATGAACAATGTACATGATGATATATGTGCAGAATTTACAAGACTTGGTGAAGATGTTAGAAAATATGTACAACAGGTATCAATATTCATAAAAGTTACATAACTTACAGCGTTAGAATGAGGTGCATATATAGAAGAGCTCACACCAATATGGGACATACACAAACACATAAAATAGTAAACACATACTGATTACATGCACCAATCAGACATTAACAGGTGACCTGGCTATAGGAACCAGGCCAAGTGGAAGACTAATCGAACGCGTCTGTCAACTACGGACAGAAAGCGGCACGACCATTGTCGCAGAAATTCTTCCTCCCCAAGGAAGAACAATTCCTCCGACAGAAACGATAAGAGTTCACAGTAGAGGCGTTCCAGAATCGGAAAAAGAGCACGACGACGATGACCTGCCGCAACAGCTTCGCACCTATTACGCCATAAACAAAAGGCTCCCGCAGCTATTAGAAGGCGTGCAAAGCGACTACGCGAGCAGCGACCAGATGTTACAAAGCGATTAACACCTAGGCCACGAAAACTAGCGTTAACTGACTTCCAAAACACCTTTGCGATGACACATTGCTTCAGCATATGCTGGTTAGACTCCTGTAACGGGCAGTTAGGACAAGTGGAAGATGGGACCATGCGCCACCTCTCCAATCTGTCCCGTGTTGGGAGTACTCTCCATCCAAGACGCCACATAAAGTCACGGAGGTGACCAGGCAAAAACGATGCCGTTATCGCGCTCCACGAGACATGTCTCGATCGTGCTAGACGGGCTGGAGGAACCAGAGGAAGCAGAAGAGCCGCCGTTGTATCTACAATGCGGCTTTCAAGAATGTCCACATCGGGACAAACCTGCTGCGCGTGTCGATAAAATGCTACTGCCGTTGAGTAAAATGCAGGCACGTTAAGTGTTCGCGGTGCAGAATTAAGCCGTGCATCAGGTAGTAAATAGCGTAGTTTGGTGCCTAAGAAATAACAGGCAAGATCACGCGCGGGGCACTGATCACCATGCAACAACCGAAGTAAGAATCGTAGGGCAAGCAGCCGGCAGCGAACAGAGACGGATGGGAATGCGAAGCCACCGCAGTTTCTCGATTGCCCAAGAGCTGCTCGGCAAACCAGCTCTGTTCCACCCGACCAGAAAAAGGAGCCAATGAGGGATTGCAACGACCTGGTGATTCGTAATGGGGGCTGTAAGACGTGAGATATGTACCATGCACGGCCGCAAAACACCGTCTGTGCTAAATACCTTCTTTCGAGCATCGGTAAATCATACTCTTGTGCTTCCCGGACGTGTCGTTTTACATCTTCGACTACTGAATTCCACAAGGAGGCTGATATGCCGTGGCAAGTATAATCAAGCCCCAGAATACAAATAGAGTCACTTTTCTGAAGACCGAAAAAGGAACTTAGACATGCGTCTGGAGAACCAATGAATAAATATCGACATTTGGAAAAATTTAAAGCGGCACCTAAAATCATGCCATACGTCGTAAAAAGTCGTAGGCTACGGGATAAACTGTCCTCATTCTTTAAATACAACGTGATGTCATCAGCAAATGCTGTCACTGTCACGGTACCACTACCTGGAAGAGGAAGGCCTCTAACATAAGGGTCAGCGATTAGCGATTGAAGGAATGGTTCGAGGCTGAGTACAAAAAGTGCAGGGGATAAAGGACACCCCTGGCGAACACCACGGGTAACCGGAAATGGCGCACTCTCTAAACCATCAAGAAACAACGTGCTGCGTATATTTCGGTATGCGTTTCTGAGAAGCTCAACGAAGTTTTGTGAGAAGCCAAATGCTGCCATTACGCTAAATATAAAGCTATGTTCGAGGCGATCGAATGTTTTTTTCTTGGTCAAGTGAAACCAAGAGTCCCTGAGCTGATCTTGTTAACGTGTACGCAACTATATCGCGCGTAACAAAGAAAATACTGTGGATTTCCCTTCCAGTAATAGAGCACGCCTGATGATGACCTATTAAGGAGGGCATCAAGCTTCTCAAACGCCGAGTGATAATTGCCGCGAAAGTTTTATAATCAACGTTGAGGAGCGTTATTGGTCACCACTCCTCTGGGCGAACTGACGATGGGTCATGTTTAGGTATTAAAACAATTCGACCATCGCGAAAGCTATCAGGAAAATCAAAGTTCTCAAAACAGCGGCAAATAACAGAGGTGAAAAGAGCACCAATGTCGTTCCAAAACGTTAAATAAAACTCAACAGGCAACCCATCGGGCCCGGGGGCCGAGCCACGCTTCATGGAAGACAGTGCCTCTTTCACTTCGTCAGCTGACGGACTTGTGCACAGTTGTTCAGCGACTTCAGATGAAATTTGAGGTAGCCTACTTAACATTGTGGCTGTCTCGGTGGTACCGCGATGTGATGACATTGTCGTACGAGCCATGTTGGCAAAGTGAGCTAGGAAAATTGATTGATCACGTGTCGGCGGCAACGCAGTGTGTAAGAATCTGGCCGCCGGAGTTCCTAGTCGACTCGACGGGTTGAGAAGCGAGAGAACCTCAGGGTGAGCACATGGATTACGTCTGCAACGCCAAGCAGCCGCCGTCAATTACGAAGCTGCAATGAGGCGTTGAAAACGACCCCTTAACTCTCGCTGCCATGCGCGCATCAAGGTAGTTAGTCGATCAACCCGAAGAGCAATACGCAGCTTTGTGGCAGTGTCCGCTAGTTCTTCGGACGTACGGCGTCTAAGGGCCCGCCCTGCTACTGAGCAGTGTAAACGCCACTGTGTCTTGAGCGCGTCCCACACCTCCGGACCGCATCCCAAGAGAGAGGCCCGCAAGCTTCTAGATAAACTGGAGCGTGTAGGCGCGTCGTGCAGAATGCGGATGTCAAGACGCCAAGGTTTCACTGATGATGAAAAGGGAAAGTGAGCCTCGAGCGTCACTGGTCGGTGGTCTGATATATAAACAGGCGATGATGGTAATGTTACTACATCAGAGTGCGATACGTAAGAAGCTAGCGCGCTTGGCACATAGAAACGATCCAAACGACTAGACGACGTGCTACGCCGCCAAGTCCAGGTATACTGTGGTCCATGCACTAGTCTGTACGTATCTATCAAAGAGAAATGTTGCACTAGGCGACGCAGCTCTCGCGCGTTCCAATCAGAGCGACCCCATCCTGGGCCTTGCACGTCAGCTCGCGTGTCTAATACACAATTAAAGTCTCCAGTGAGTATTACATGGCGACCGTCTAGAAAATACACGTCCAGGTCACGGAAAAAATCGTTAGACATCGCTGCTTGAGCTGGCCCATAAATACACAAAACACGCAGTTTGAAGGATGATAGGACGCAGTCAAAAGCCAATACCCGTCCGAACGCGTCATAGAAAACATGATGATTTCGCAGAAGAGCGCGGTTAAAAATAATAATTCCAGAAGTGTGTTTAGAAAAAGTAGTTAACGTTTTAGAGCACTGTATGCTCTACTATGGGAGAGCTGTGCGCCGCCCCGCAACTCAGGGAGCCAGTCTCCTAGTACGAACAAGAAGTCAGGTTTCAACAAGCTTGTTTTTAGAAAGAAATCAGGTTTTAACAAGCTTGACGAAGGATAGAGACAGAGCTCGCGACCTCCAATGTGGATCCCGTTCAAAGCGAAGTTTCTCGCTTCCCCATTTCCACCGATTGCAAGTTTTTTTCTTCGACGCTTCGCTGTGATCACGGCGTGCGCCTTTCGCTCCGTTCTTTTTATTCACTTCGCGGCAACGAATGCATAATAATCGTTCATCGAGATCTTTCGAAAGCGTCAGCTGCAGTTTCGTCGAGTCGAGATACGAAGGTATCGTTATAGACAATTACAGCTGAGCCCCTCTCAGATGTAGCGTTCAGTCTCGGGAACTGCGTTTTATAGGGCGAAGCGCAGCGGTATCCATTGTCACGGCTACATTATATTGAGCAACGCTCGGGTAACGCACGGTATAATCGAGACATACGTCTCTCTCTCTCTCTCTCTCTCTCTCTCTATCTATCTATCTATCTATCTATCTATCTATCTATCTATCTATCTATCTATCTATCTATCTATCTTTCTTTCTCTTGCTCTCTCTCTCTCTCTCACACACACACACATACACACACACACACACACACACACACACACACACACACACACACACACACACAAACGTTTAAAGTAGACTACAGCATCAATCACAACTGTGACTGAACCATATAAGATGTCTATACAAGCGCAAACCCTTTATACTAGTTAGCAACTTCAACGTGCACATCATATACGTCGCTTTGTCGTCGACTCTTTATGTCACCTAATTTACGTCATATTGGGCAGCGCTCGGGCAACATGTGTGAAACGCGAAAATGTGTTTGACTGTATACACTAATATCGATCATTATTGCGACTAATATCAGTCATAAGTTAACATTATCAAACACCCCAAAGCACAGATCATTCATACCAGTCGGCGACTTCAATGTAGACATGATGGGCTTCAAGGCGCATCATGCGCATCATCAATGATGGGCTTCGCCCACTCGCTATCATTGATTTCCTGAAGATGCGTGGATGTTTTTTTTTTTTCAACTAACAAAAAAACTTTTACGTTGTTAAAGGGACACCATTTCTCGAAGGCCAATTGAGTCTGCCATGGGAAATCCCCCGCATACGTGAAACCTCATGTAATAATCACTTTAAAAAAATGAAAAGGGTTAGGCATTGCCGGTACATGCTAACACTAAAAAAAAAAAGAAAGTGACAGGCTGTTGGCCTTAACGATATTCAGCGGCTAAGTCACGTTGAGAACGTCGTTGGAAATGAACGCATTCCACGACGCGAAAGGAGGCCTGTTTAGCAGAGTCGTTCCCCAGCAGCGCCCAAAGCCGTCGACCTTCGAGGCGCGGCAAGTATCGGTCGGTCACGCTCCGTTTTATTTCTTTATTATTAGTGTTATTGCCGCTACACCGCTTTGCAGAGAGCACACGCAAGCAGACCCGCCCAGTCGTAGGCGGCCATTGTTTCTTTCGTGTTCTTGCGCAAGTGACCAACCAATAAAGGAATGTACGGCTGCGGTGTATAGCGGTTGCGCGTACGAAGCTTTCATGGTAATCGTAAATATAATTAGCCTGATTATAGCAGAGGCCCATCTACCTTTAATCAATTAGATTCCCGTGGTTTATGGCACCACGTTATAGACACAAAACTTTTTTAGCTCATCTGGCCACCTGCGTTCCCCTCGCGCGTTCGCCTTCTCGTATAGCATGGCCTCAGAGATCAGCTCTGCGCCACCGGCAAATCTCGGAGGCAATGCTCGTACAATCCAGGTACCCGCCACGGTGCTCTCTAGTGGCTATAGGGTGCCCGAATGCTCACCCACAGGTCGCATTATCAAATTATTATTATTATTATTATTATTATTTTGCTATCATCTGCTGAATATTTGCTATCATTCGCTGATTATTTGCTATTATTACCGCTATGAATTAATATTGCTTTTGTTTTGTAGCCGTAATTTCTATAGCGTTTGGTATTCATTATTTTATATGCTGCTGTTGTGTTAAAACTTACTATGTTCACTTGTTTTGATGAATTCATGACGCCTGTGTCATGAAGATTTCCCTTATAACTGTGTTTTTATTTTCCAGCGTATATTACAGTCATAGACTTAAATACCATGCCAGTTTTTTTGTTGTTTGTTGTCTTTTTTTTTTTTTTTTTTTTGTTCATTTCTTGCTTTTACTCTTCTTATGTAGCTCCTTTAGCTTTCCTGTAAATTTTATACATGTATTTTTTTTTTTTTTTTTTCTCATACTGCCCACGTTATTCAACTTACACATGTTCTAGTATTAGGAGGTCCCCCCGTCAGTTCCTGAAACTATGGGACCTCCGAATGTATTACTTACTACTAAAGATGTTACATTGTATCCAAAGAAGCTGAATAAATTGATTGATTGATTGATTGATTGATTGATATTATTATTATTATTATTATTATTATTATTATTATTATTATTGGAATCCAGTCGGTTGCACTTAAAGAATAACCAGCGCTTATCTTGCCTTGAAGCCGCATGCCTTGCCCATGCCCATTTCTTCTTGATTTCGACTTTTTTAACACCACTTTTTATTCCTTGATTCACTCTGCTCTCTTCTTGTACTTCGCACCTATCACCTATGTTACACCCATCATGTATACGTTCAACACCTGTTTTACACCTGTCATGTATACATGCAGATAACGACAAAGCCATAACTGAGCCGTATTGTGAGACGATCACATCCGGGACAGTGCCCCCCATGCGTGACGTAGCACGTCGCTCGTCCAATGACCGAAGCGACTATACTTTGCCCGCCTTTGCTCTTCCAGCTTATCATAGCGCATTGAAAGCGGTACCGTGGCGATCTCTTCAACTCGGAGTATGCCAACAGTTCGGTGGTTCTGTGGTGCGTCGACTAAATTTATGACGGTTGCGATCACCTATGCGACAATCTCTGCTTAACAGAGTCAAACTTTTTTTTTCTTGTTTCGTCTCGTTTCCTTCACGAAGCGCCCTTGTGCTTCCAACGTTTCTCCTTCCATAGGGAACCTCATTGAATATGTAGCCAAATACTCACAAGTAACTAACAAAACGCCGAGCAACTCAAATCTGGTTGTCGATAGGTGATGATTACTTAGTTGAAATAATAATAATAATAATAATAATAATAATAATAATAATAATAATAATAATTCGGCAGATCTCACATACCGTGGGAATCGATAACATGCGAAGCATGTGGATGCAAGATCAATGTGTTTAAATTTTTTATTGAGTGAGCCTTTATGAATTGGCGCCCAATATATGCAAAAATGCACGCACACACGTACGGTAGACAGCGACACATGCTGTATATTAACAGTTGTTTAGAGCTGCGTAACGATGTCAACAGCAACATGACTATTAGCAAGTCCATAAGCGATAACTTGACATGAAGCGCTGGTGCTCGCGAGGATGTTTGCCCTGGACACAGGTACATTAATGAACTTCAGAGCATGGCACCTAACTACAATTGACGTTAACCCGACGTGACGGCTGTATCACAGGGGTACATATGTAATGTTTTAAAAAAAAATTAGATAGTCAGCACTGCAACCAACATTGACGTTTTACAAACATTCGGGTCTATTTAAAAAGTACGACGGGATGATCGGCCACTTTCTGCGCAGGCGCTATCACAGCACCGTCCACATATCTCGACTGTCCACAAGGCAGTGGAAACCATCTTGTGTGTGTGTGTGTGTGTGTGTGTGTGTGTGTGTGTGTGTGTGTGTGTGTGAGAGAGAGAGAGAGAGAGAGAGAGAGAGAGAGAGAGGGGTCGACGGGTTTTTGTGAAGGCCGATGACTTGCGGTGGAGTTCCGATGTACAGGGGTAAGCTCAATAAGAGATACAAGATGAAGGTGACATACAGTAGCATACAGGCCTACTTCTGCAGGAAGGAGTAGACAATGTGGGAGCACCAGTCCAACGTTGCCAACTATAGTTTGGCAAAATCGTCCTTAGGTGGTTCGCTGGTTCATAAAAATTATGGCGGAGCAGCGCAAACTACACTGAAATTAAACACACAGCACACAGCGCTGACTATCAACCGTATACTTGGTCAGTAATTTCTACAGCGTGTTTCAACGTCCCGTATTTCACGCTCTTTAATTACTAAGTTCTTGGCACTCCTAAATGCTGACAAGTTAGCGTCGGCGCGCCTTACTAAATAGCGTCGCACTACTGCAACTCACTAACCGAAAAAAAACAAAAAAGAACAAAGAGTCTTGCGTCTCCGACGTAGCAGGCGCTCTTAGCAGACTCTTTCAAAATGGCGTCGCTCGGCCATATCAAACAACGGCTTCACCGCACTTCTTTCAAGTTGACGTTTTATTCGGATGAACGCGCGCAGCCCTGCAGGGACTTTCCTCAAGGGCGCGTCTGTGGGCACGCGTTCGTTCCATCTAGCCGCGTACATCGCGCAGAGGCAGCGCCCGGCCCTACCTCTGGAGGAGGCGTGACGCCTACGACCTCCAAGAAGGCATCCTCTCTTCCATTTCCTCTAGCTCATGCATATATCTCGCTTGCGAGAGTGCACGTATGGCGGTGTTCCTTCACAGGCCGTAACGACTCCACCCTGACACGCAGCGCCACCTTTCCCTTCGCGCGGGGATCCGTGCGATGCGGCCAAAGTATCCGCGGCTCGCCCACATTTTTTTTTAAGCGGCAACATTATGCACCCCTAGACGCTCCCCCGCACAGTACAACGGCGAGGTCTGCCCGCCCTAAATCTCGTTTAGTTCGGTGCAGTATCGTGGAGTGCAGAAACCGACGCGTTCAGCGAGCCTCCTATATATGACTCGACGCATGCCGATTCGCGGTGCTGCTCTGCGAAGTCTTGTGTGCGTGCGCACTCGGGTTATCATCCGCTGCCGTCGACCCGTGTGCAGACTTAAGGTCTAATGCGGCAGACGACAGTGCGTCGTGTTCCTTCCACGCAGTCGAAATAAGACAGCAGACGACAGTGCAGATCACATTTTACACGTGCTGGTAAGAAGCAGACGACGCAGCCTTGCATATTGCATGGCCTTACATAACGCAGTACACTGTGACGTTAACGCAGTACACTATAACCTCAATACACTCGTCTTCTGCTGTTAACGAACGCAGGTACACGTGTCGAGCAGACGACAGTGCACTGCCATTCCGTAATGCAATTCGAGAGAAGTTAGCGAGTGCACTGACTTTTCACTCAGGCTGTCGAGAAGAAACAGGCGACATTGAATTTCATGTTTTACAACCATAGTTATTGTACTTCTGTTGTGAACGTGCACATGCGGACGTGTGTGAGTCGCCCGGGCTACGCGTGCAGACGACAATACCCCGTGTTTCTCTCGTGCAGTCGACGTGAACAGTGCTTTGACGTGTCACTTCTGCTGTTGAGAAAAAGCAGGGGACTTTGAATTGCACGTTGTACGACCGTTGTGCTTGTAGCACTTACGTTGCCAACAAGTATACGAGCAGACGCGTCGGAGTCAACCGGGCTTGTCTTAAGCAGACGACAATGCATACGACATAAACGGTGCACTGACGTTCCACTTCTGCTGTTGAGAAGTGTGAGCAGACGACAGTATACTGTGCACTTTTCAAGCACAATATAGTGCGTTGGTCTTCTGCTGTCAGCAAGCATCAAGCAAACGTTTGATTCAAGGCGCTCGACATACGTAGGATTGTCACAACGCAATTGTTTACCGAATTAACACAAGAGATCTTGAAGCTCAAGCTTTTTCGACGCTTGACTTGCGCGCGTGCAAAGTTCGGCACTATTTTACGCCGCGCAATACCATACAGACGCTACGTGCACAGCACTGCACTGATTTAATAACTGAGACGGCCTGCGCACGCCCTCCCGTGGAGCTCGCGCTCTGCGGCTGGCTTCGTGCTTAGGTATTCCGGATCACGTCGCGACCTTCGGCGGAGGTTTATCGAGCGCTCTAATTGCATCAGGCGTGTATGCGGCCACACGAACAAGCAATCAAGGTGAGACAAAAGAAATAACGGAAGATCTCGTACACAACGTGACCTTCCTATTTTGAGCACACGGGTACAGCCGTTACTATACATGCCGCCGATACCCAGCTCTAGTTCAACGCTGTGTAAATACGCGTTCCTGTTTCGACGACCTCGTTTTCGAAACACAAAGGTCGGAAAAGTGTGCCCCATGTTTTGTTTTTTTTTTCAGAAAATTACAGTTTTAAGCTTTCTATGCAAATGACAGAGTAGGCCTCATAACCTCAACGGCAGCCTTTATATTAACATTTACACACTGCAGAAACACCGGACAACATCAGCGAATGATGAGAGACTTACCGCTTCTAAAACTATGCAATCAGAACATACCCAAACGAGCTTTAGATTTATCCAGTGCAAGCTACGGTTTCTTCATTCTTCACGGCGTAATTTTCGTTTACGCGACCTCATGTCATGTGAGGCCCACGGGATGGCTTTATGCTCTCGCATGGTAGAGTACAAAGTACTCTAAATTATTAACCACTTTAAACACATTTGGTGTCGAAGTGAGACTACGAAGGCTCGTTTAAGGTATGCACACTTTAGCGCAAACGCTAAACGGCTCCGTAAGCCAAGGTACCACAGCGCACTCCCGAACAAGAGTGCTATAACCGCTGGCAACATTGGCGTGACCGTATATAATGGGTTTGCGTATATATTGGTCTCTCTGTTCGACAAAAGCAATGCTATGTGCAATTTCGTTGCCTTATAGTGCAATTAATAAAGCTGCGCATGTCCACATACGTTCTTGCGACAGAATGTCACTTTGATGGGATTCACCTGAAAGTATTTTTCGCAATGGTGCAGTGGTATTTTTCGACTGCGTGTCTGTGGTCAAGCCTAACGGGAAAGTAGTCTAGCAACTGCACCTTTAACGACGAAAAACTGACCGTCTTAACCGAGCGAGATCTGGGTTAGCACGAATGAGCCGTACGTTCTGCTTAGCCGCGGCGAATATTAGTTCGCAGTTCATAACCGCCCGAGGGCGCAACCAACGTTTAAAACGTTGGGCGCAACACACGCAGTCACGATAACGTCGGCTCCCCTCTCCCAGGACCGTCGTAGCGCGCGAAGCTAATCGCGAGCACTAGTTATGCGAACACCTGTAAAAAAATCTGTGTCACTGCGCGCCCGAAGCCAGAAAACGTGATCGTTCCGCGTCAGCGCTTTCAATACACCCACATCCACGCTCTGCAGAAGGAAACAGAAGCATGTCGTCTGCTTCTTGTTTTTGTCGGCCGTCTGCCCGTATAAACATGTCTGCCACTTCTCTCGGTCGTCTGCTACTGCGATGATTATGCAGACGACGCCGACATGGAGAGCCCGCTGAGACGCTGTAACTGCAAGGCCGGTCCATTACGGTCGCCGCCGGCGTTGCGTGCACTAGCCTCGAGAAGTTCGTGACCGTGACGCCAGGATGCGCTGCGTGAAGTGGGGTGGCGCAATAGGTTCTTGTTTCAGTTTTGAAACGAAACAGAAAAAAAAAACGAAGAAATATGCAACGGGCGTATATGCATACGTAAGTATAGTGTAGAAGCTGTGCCCGAACTGAACGTGTGGGCTTCGCAGAGCGGCGGGGGCGGTCTTGTTGTGGATTGCGGCGGGAAACGAAACCGTGGAAAAGTAGGCCTAGCAACGCCTCCTTCGTCGTAGCCGCATTGCTCGATGGAACGATGACCGGCTGGTGTTGCTTGGTTCGCATGCTGCGTGCTGGTGCTGGGCCTCGTTTTGCGAAATTCGAACAGTCGAAGTCGCTTTTTTTGTTTCTATCTCCCAGTTTTGAAGGTCACAGAGGAAAAAAAATGACCTTCGCTTCGGTCGCGAGGTGGGTGGGAGGGAAAAGACACTCTTTGAAAAGAAAACGAAAAAAAAAGAGAGCGACTTTTGCGACCTGAATGCTTTAAGATGTTTCTTGGGGAGCACGCCGGGAGCTAGGGGGGTTACAGAGGGGGCGTCGTTCTCTTTTTACGATCTGTCTAATCAAGCAATTGTGTACTCCTCTTGTGTGCGCTTAAATCGATCGCAGGTCACGTGATTTTGTGCTTGTCTCCAGCTTGTAGGCCAACAACGTCCGCAGAAAAGCTGACGCTTGACACTGAAGTTAGAAGTGGCAACACATAACATAGCAAAGAGAGGAGTTTTTTATCATACACTTACAAGCAACATGTGTACTTTATGAGAGTACAGCGAGTGGTTTCTTGGTCGCTAGTCTCAGTGCTTATTTGAAACTTTGATCTTGTATTGGTGTTACGCAGCATAAATTTATATATGGATTACCGAGCCATATATGGCATACGCGGTCATATATGGAAAGGCTGACGTATATATTATGCAAACTAATGCTCGATCAGAATTCGGGTGGTTGCACTCCGCCGCAGAACGCCTTGTAAATATATCTAAAGCTGGATATGGAAGAAAGCAAAAAAATGCGGCAGACTCCACACATCGATGGCATCGATGTTATGCGAAGCAAGCGGCAAGTTGGCTTACCTATCACGCATTCTTTGACTTTGAGCTAACAGTTCTTCTTGAATTTTTCGAGTTTGTCTACACGATGCGCGTAGGGCAAGTGAACCGTACTTCATTTCCAAGGGTAAGGTTCGAATTCCAGTGACAAATAAGCTTTTATGTCCACATTGATTCATTCATCACAATTTGCGTCGTAATTATTACGTCACCGTCAAAAACAACAAATATAATATACACTATGATTTTTTCTTGGCTTAGTTGATACTTCAATTCATTTGGTTGTCCCTAACGAAAGGCCCTTTAAGAAAACTCGTACGAAAATAAAATGTATTTCACGCGGAAAGGGAGGAGGGAGATTGTATGTGTGTGATGAGTTCATCCGGGCAACCTCTGTGGATTCCATTGCACACACACACACACATATCACGTGTCTCCCGCTCCGCCGTATTTCGCGCGTAGGCAAACGCAAGGAAATGAGCTCTAACTTCCACACCGAATCTCGCAGTACTACAGCGACCTACGCTGCATTCTGTCTCCTTCCGTAATTCCACACATGTCCGAGCGCCCAGAACGTGCGGAGTCCGTAAAACGATCGTATACGGAAATAGAATGCACTTCCGCTGCCTCGGTGGTCCGGAAATATGCCGAACACGTGAGCTCGTTGTGCATGATTGATGGAATCGTATATAGCCAGCGGTGTCGACACGACCACAAATAGAAACGGGGCCACGGTAACTGAGCGGTCGGACTGAGTCGGTGGTTGCAGATGGCGGCGTGCTCGTAAGGCAAAAGCCTCACCGCATCAAACGCGAGATTTGATTGACGGCGTGCAGCGACCAAGCGGCTCCAGTACGAGCGACGCAAAAAAAGAAGAAATTATCACGTGATGACGTCAATGTCACGCGTCGCTTTGTCGCACCACCATGTGGCGTCATCATAACGTCACCGTCACGCGACTGTTTTTCGCACCATCACGTGACGTCATCATGACGTCAACTTCACGCGACGATTTTTCGCTTCACCGTGTGACGTCACCATGATGTCACCGTCACGCGACGGTTTTTCGCATCACTATATGGCATCATCATGGCGACAGAGAGCGTCAACATTTGTAGTACCATTATGACCTCGAGTGGCGCAACGTCCCATGCTGACGTCATCTCACGACATCATCAAGTTTGTTCCAGTCACAGAGGGAATGCAAAACCAGGGAAGGTGCTTCCCGATCAAGGAGGCAGTGCAACAGCAAGTGAGGCGCAGAAAGCTTTCCAAGCGTGGCGGGTGAATACAGTATATGGCAATGATATATGGCAGTATGTGGAATACAGTATCGGCAATAACGAATACAGTAAAACGTACTGCATGCGGCTACGCTGTGTGTGGTATTGCATGCGATGACAACATGCGATGACATCATGCGACAGCGTACGACAGTTCGGCCCCCCACCAAAAAAAAACCCGCACTTCGAATCCCCCTTTTTTCCACGCCCACGCCGAGGTGCCCCTTAATGCCGTGTGGCCCCAGCATTAACGGCGTGATCGAAATAATGAAGACAGGCCACCGGCTCAATCGACGTGTACGGTAGGTCCTTCGATACCCCATCACGATTGGCTGCTGACCTCATTGTTCAAATCGTCTCTCGAAACACACAGCCAGCCAACCCCCCCCTCTTAAAGGCTGTTACAGACTCTCACCGTTCCTCCCTCACGGTACGATCAGCCACGTCTCGTACCAGTTTACATGTAGCGTAGATGAGCACCGCTACACGCGAGGCTCCCGTCGGTCAAGGCGGTGAATAGATGGCGCCGTGTGCCAGGATAGAGACGGGGTGTATAGCCGCGCCTCCCGTTGTCTATGTTACGCGTGCGTGCATGGTCGTTGAAGCCTCGTTCGTGACCGAATCGGCCGCGTAAGTGTATCGAGCCGAGCCGCCTAATCGCCCGCTTCTCTCTAGAACAGCGGCGGCGGGACGCGGTTGGCTGGCTAGCTTCGGCCCTGTTCTCGAGCTGCACTGCGCTATTATACGGGTATACGCGCACGGACCTCCGTGGGACGGCCCGTGGAGGTAACCTGTGGACGAGGCGGTTTTTTTTTTCAGACGTCTCGCGGGCCTCGGTGTAGTACCCTAATTTAAATGGGGCACTAAAGACAAAATCATTTCTATTGCATATCAGAATCACACTCGTGAGGCGTCAGTTATGCAGGAAGACGTCTTCTAGACGTCCTGCGTACCCCCAGTGCAGGATCACATCAATAGAGCTGATAATTACTGCTGTATCGCGAAATAACTCTCCTACAACGTCTGATAAGACCACGGTATAAGTGGATAAGACAGAAGAGGCATTCTAGATGTATTTTAGGCGTCTCCCGTGCCTCAATGCAGTATTGTGTTCGAAATAGATTTGTTATTTATTTATTTACTCGACATTACCATTCTGCTACGTAACTTGAACAAGAAATAGAATTCTGGACCTATTCTAGACGTATTGAGCTTCTCGCTGCAGTATCGACCTCTTCTAGAATTTCTATACAGGCCACTAAAGCGATAATAATGTATACTTTATCCGAGAGTTACCCTTTTACAGCGTTACGTATGATAGGCGCCCCGCGTGTCTCACTGCAGTATCTTTACTCTTATAGGTGCTCAAGAGAAAAAAAAATCACTTTAATTCTGTTTAAAAATGACAGACTGTACTATATAGTCGGTACTGCACAATTCATACAGTAGCGCAAATAATCACACGGACAGCGACAGATAAAGAAGTCTTGTTCTTTACGCTATTGCTTCATATCTCGACATGTGTTCTTTCCCAGGAAATAAATGAAATCTCAATGATTACCGATGTACTGTGATCATATTTATATTTGGACTATGCAGCCGAAAACTATGCAGCCGAAAACATGCACATTGCGCAGCGTTGCGAACCTCTGTCGTCTGTTATTAGTTGTCATGTTCTTGGTCGCCTTCTCTTAAACGTCTGCTTTTGGTCGATACACTTAGTCGACTGCTTTTAGTCGTCTCTTTTCAGCCGTCTGTCTTTAGTCGTCTGTTTTTAGTCGTCTGCTCCGCGCTTGTTTGTAAACAAACGGACAGCACCTCGGAGAGCCCGGTTTTATATAAGCAGTTTCGCCTAACGCGTCTTGCGAACACGAAGTCACCATGCAAACGCGATTGCGCCGGCATCGCGAGCACATGTCGTTTACTCCGAACGTTGACAAATGTATCCGACGAGGACTGCTTCGTACAAAGCGCTCGTTAGCGATGGCCACCAAAGTGCCTCCATCGAGTCTATGACGTCGACGCCACCTCCCCCCTCCCTCTCACTTCCTTTACCCGTCATAATAGTATTACAAACAGTGCGCACTGCTACTGTTGGCGATCGAGGCGACCCCTAGAACACCAATGTGTAAAGCAGCGCCACCTCGCGCTAAGTACGTGACCGTTCGGTCGATCAAAATATCTCCCCCCCCCCCACTCTAATTGGGGAATGCGGTCCCGGTTCCGCGATGTCCACTGCTACAGGCTGGCTCCGTAATTAGTGGAGCAAGTTAGTATGTTTTTTTTTTCAAGCATTCCTGGCATGGCGGTTTTGCGTCCAAGTACTCTTTCATATCTTGTTCGTTCGCGAGTCTTTCGTCGTTTATACGCAGCAATATTGAGAGGCGAACCGGTTGCTTACACTTCCTGAGAGATCGATATAATTATGCGTTGGAATCGGGGGCACGGTACCATTATTCAACCGCAATGAACTTCGCGTGTAACGAAGTGAGTGCTTATCATAGCTGATTATGTTGATATTATGTTCAGCGTCGAATCCTCGCTATAACGAAATAGCATCGGGACCATAAATAAGTTGGCTATATACAATATTGGCTTTAACGTCAGAGATAAAAATGGGCACTAGCAAAGCGACAATTTTGCTCCTGCAAAAAAAAAACAGATACGATAACACGTTATTATAGGCTTCAAACCTACCATAAACAAAGTGATCCTTACCTTTCTTTGGGGGCGAATTCAAGGACAGTTGAAGTTCTAATTACAGCAAAACAAACTTAGTTTAAACAAAACAGGTCTGCGTTCACAGCTATTTTGAAGAAGGATGTTACTTTCGTCTGGCGGCTGTGTGACCTTCGCAGCAAGAAGGAACGTTGTTTAACGTAATAACAAGACATCTGGTGTTTAAAGTCTCAAAACCACGAGATCATTATGAGAGAAAGCATTGTGGAACGCTCCGAAAAAATTTCGACCGTCCACTGTTCTTTAACGTGGCCTGACATCGCATAGTGCACGGAGACCTGCCGTTTCGCCTCCACCGAAATTCGGCTGGTATCGAACCCGAGACCTTCGAGTCAGCAGCAGAGCACCGTAACCACTGATCACGTGGTTTACGTTTGCATAGCTTAGTGCATTGCTGACTTTCGCCATGGAGTGAGACGGATAGTGTGACACAGTGCGGATTTAGGAGCGAAGCTCCTCAAGCCGTGACTCGTGCGCCTCCTGGATGTAGTGGCCACCTCTCGTTTTAATCCTTGGATTGTCCGCCGGATGGCGGTACTTGTATATGATGAATATGTGATGAAAAGATGCGAAATGGCAGTGTGCTTAACATTCACTTGTAAAAGTGAATTTTAAGCACTCCACCCCTCCCCCCCTCCTTCTGGCATGCTTAAATTCACTAGTAAAGCTCCAGTGGTCTCGCAGCTTGCGGTCCATTGTGTCTCTCTGTCGTAAACGCACGCTTTAGAGTACTAGTTCAGTATGTACACCAGAAGGCTCTTTCCTCGGTGTATTCCGGATAAGGGAACAACCTGGAGATTGCTATTGGTGCTAGTGCTCTAGTGAAGGTCGTAATAGAGAGCTTTAGAATCGGCGCCCCAAGAAGCTTGGTGACACGGGAAGTTTGCGACCCGCCAGGGCGCATGCGCAGAACCAAGCCAATCTTGTGCTCTTGCGTTCGTGTTGACCCAAGGCCCCCAAAAATGGCAGCATATCCACGGAGTAAATGATGGAGAGTGGGGCGAAGCATTCGTCCGTCCATTCGTTCTTGCTTCCGTCCGTCCATGCGTGCGTCTGAGTGACCATCCGTCCGTGCGTCCATTCGCCCGTCCGTGCGTGCGTCTGTTCGAGCGTCCGCGCGTCCATCTGTGCGTCCGAACCTGCGTTCGTCCATGCATCCGCTCCTGCGTCCGTCCATGCGTCCATCCGTCCGTGCAGCCATGCGTGCGTCCGTCCATGCATCTGCCTGTGTGTCCGTTCGTCCATCTGTTCAACACTTCAAATGCTACCATCTCGCATCTTTTCATCATATATTCCTCATATAGAAGCACCGCCATCCAGCGGATATTCCAAGGACTGAACGAGAGAAGGCACACGCACACTTTCTTACGGCTTGCGCTTCGTGTCTACTTCCCACCTTTAACCACCTCGAGTTCACGGTATAAACTAGTTCACTGTATTCATGCCGCTGAGGCCCAACGCTCGCTAAACCTTTCTGAAACCAAGGAGGTTACGCCCAGCGAGTATAACGTAGCAACCCTTTCTTGTCAGATAGTGCTCAATGTACAATGCCAATGGCTGCTAAGGAGGAATGAGAGACAGGAGAATTCGGCTTTTAGTTAACGCGCACGCTGCGAATTTTTTATTGGTCAACAACGCACAGAACAAATCTCCCACCAGCACTACCTTGGTGATCAAAATGTAAAACTGGTTACACACTACTATTACGACTACGAGGAACGAACGGTTGCCGCTATAAGGAGCTTCGCCCCTAAAATCGAAAACTAGCGTGGGTCCCCAAGGCGTCCTGCGTGGCCATCAAAACGATGCAGACACAGCGGTGTCCACGACGCAGTATAACCCGCGCGTCGCATAATTCGAATTTCGCCGTTTGTGGCGCTCCGTGCGTTTGACCCGGTTCTCAAACAGTGGTGCTCCTCCGAACGCAGCTTGGGGCCCCGGCGTCTTGAGTACCCTATTGCTAAACGGTGTTCCAGTAGCGTAGAGAGTCCTCACCTTTCTTCGGCTCAGAAAGTAGTCAAAGCTGTCTGGTGCTTTTTGAGGACTACAGGCCTACGTGACAACCTTTAACTCTTGTGTAGTGCCACCGCTGGATACGCGCCAGCCGATAGACAGACAATCCTTTTTTTCTCTCTCTCTCTTTCTCTTCTCTTTCCCCCCTCTCTCATCTTTATGCCCCCTTCCCATTCCCCCAGCGTAGGGTAGCAAACCGGGCATGTGCGTGGTTAACCTCCCTGCCTTCTCTCTTGTTGTTCATCCCCCATCCCCTACTGTTAAACTATCCAATGTCATCTTTGACTGGCCGTCTAGGAGTGCCCTCCTCAGAGATAGAGAGAGAGTTTGCGCCTTCTCGTTTCAACCGCCTCTCTCTCTTTCCCTTTCAGTAGAGCGCTCGGAAAGGACCAGTCAAAGATGGCACAATATGTGGCAGACCAAGACCACCACGCTCTGCGAGCCGATTCAGGCAAATAGACTGTGTTACGAAAAGTGTTTGAACGTTTTCGAGTACCTCGTACTCACATATGGAAGAGCAGAAGATTAGCACGCACTTTCTAGTGTGTGTTTAGAAAAAAAAAGCGATAACGAAATAGCGTAATTTGTACTACTCGACTACAGGAAAGCAAAAAGCCGTTCCGGAACATGACATGTGTGTTTAAGTGGTTAACGGTTAAGATTGATTGATTGATAGGTGGGGTTTAACGTCCCAAAACCACCATATGATTATGAGAGACGCCGTAGTGGGGGGCTCCAGTGATTCAGACCACCGGGGGTTCTTCAACGTGCGCCCAAATCTGAGCACACGGGCCTACAACATTTCCGGCTCCATCAGAAATGCAGCCGCCGTAGCCGGGATTCGATCCCGCTACCTGCGGGTCATCAGCCGAGTATCTTAGCCACTAGACCACCGTGGCGGGGTGGTTAATGATTAAGAGTATAGTTGGTACTCTACTTTGATGAGTAGAAATGTGTTTTAAAAAAAATGGGTAACAATAATGCACTAGGTGGTCTACTATGGGAGAGCTTAAAGCCGTCCCGTGAGCATCACGTTGTTTAAGAGAATTTCATTTCTGAAAAAAAAATCACACATACACAGAAGACATTTATGTGTTACAATGTTCGTCCTCACGACATGCTAATATATCTCAATATACATTCAAGTGCACAACAGGAATTGTTTGTACTTGTAAACAGAAATTCTAACGTGCATACAGATAACTATGCTCAGGGGTACCGTTACGGCCATGCCGATCAATAATGCTGCGAGGAGGGCGATTCTTAAGAGCGAAAGGAAGAGAAAAGTGAGCCCCGTAACTGTCTGCTTCAGTGAGCGACACGTCAACAGTAGCTCACAAGGGATGGGAGTGAGGAGGGATAAAAGGGGTAGGAGTAAAGGTGTAGAAAAGAGGAAGAGAGGTGAGGTGGTAAGCCAGAAGGAGCGACAACAAACTGAGTGGATAGGAGGGATAGGAAAGATGGAAGTATGGTCACTGGAGTCCGAGCACGGGGCACACTTGCGAGAGCTCTTGTCGGCGTCGGTAGATGGCGTAGAGCAAGTCGAGTCAGTCAGAGCTACACTGTCGTCGAAGGTCGTCGGCGTCAGCAGGTGACGTAGGGCGAGCTCAGTCAGCCAGAGCTACGCTGACGCCGGAGATGGCGAGCGCACAACTGTGTTAAGAAAAAGTGGTTAACGATTTAGAGTACTTGGTACTCTGTGTTTAGAAGAAGTGGTTAACGATTTCGAGTACTTAGTACTCGACAATGGGAGAGCCTAAGGCCGTCCCAGAACAAGCATTGAAGATCGCTACGACCACGTTTATCATGGCCGTTAAGAGGCCGAGAAGCGATACTGGTCGGCACGGAATCCAGCAAACTGCGTTGATAACATGCAGAAACTCGCCACACCTTCCAGATACCACTCCGAAGGATCTTCGGAAATGTAACAGCTATATCAAGCGATATCGTTAGCATATTTTATTTATTTACTAATCAATTCGGTTTTTATCAAGCAACATAACGAAATGTTCGATAAACGCATGTGGCCTTTATCTGAAACTTCGTATATTGTTCTAGGCTGAAATAAAACAAATGTATATACGGCTACTACAGCGCTCCGCTGAAAATGCTCAACTATAGTCGAGAAACTCCCATAAAAAATGGCAGCATATCCACGGAGTGAATGATGGGGAGTGGGGCAAAGCATTCGTCCGTCCATTCGTTCTTGCTTCCGCCCGTCCATGCGTCCGTCTGTGCGACCGTCCACGCGTCCATCCACCCGTCCGTGCGTGCGTCTGTTCGTGCGTCCGTCCCTGCGTTCGTTCATGCAGCCGCCCCTGCGTCCGTTTATGCGTCCATCCATGCATCTGTCTGTGTGTCCATTCGTTTATCTATTCAACACTTCAAGTACCACTATCTCGCATCTTTTCATCATATATTCCCCATATAGAAGCACCGCCATCCAACGGACATACCGAGGACTAAACGAGAGGTGGCACACGCACACTTTGTTACGGCTTGCGCTTCGGGTCTACTTCCCACTTTTAACCAACTCGAGTTCATGGTATATACTAGTTCACTGTATTCATGGCACTGTGGCTCAACGCTCGCTAAACCTTTGTAAATTTAAGGAGGTTACACCCAGAGAGTATAACGTAGCAATAACCCTTTCTGGTCAGACAGTGCTCAATGTACATGCCAATGGCTGCTAATGGGGAATGAGAGACAGGAGCATTCGGCTTTTAGTTGACGCGCACGCTGCAAACGTTTTATTGTTCATCAAAGCACAGGAGAAATCTCCCACCGGCACCACCTTGCAGGTCAAGATGTAACACTGGTTACACACTACGACAACGACTACGACAACGAGGGACGAACGAATGCCACATTAAGGAGTTTCGCCCCTAAAAAAAAAAGAGGGAGAGAGCAGGTTACGCTAGCCGCGCAAAGCTTAATGAACCGCGAAGCTTGGGCTGATGCTCGGGTTTTCCTCGCCGTTGACCGTGCCAGAGGACCGGGTACTGTGTGATGTCGGGGCACGTTAAAGAACACCTCATTGCCGCAATTTCTGGAGCCCACTAATACGGCATCCCTCATAATCATGTCGTACTTTCGTACCTTAGAACTCCACACAGATTTATTATTATTATTATTATTATTATTATTATTATTATTATTATTATTATTATTATTATTATTATTATTATTATTATTATTATTATTATTATTATTATTATTGCGTTAAACGCCCTTCCGTTTTATAGCGAAGTCGTCGTCACCAGCGCACGATCAAGACGCAATCGCGGCAATCGTGCAAAAGAACTTGTTGTTAAGCTAGTTGGTACAACATTTCTAAAAGTCAATTCGAGCGCGAACACCCGACACGGTCATTCACCACACGCGCCTTGCTCGCAACCACAGCGCCAGCGGCTCCATTCCCAATAAATTGGCCCCGCTGCAACACACGCGACGCGAAATGGAACCAGTCGCGGCCACTGAAGCTGCCCTCAAGGGAGGCTTGGTTGATTTCTCTCGCGCTTGGCCGAAAATGCGAAATGCTTCAGAGGCACGCGTGTACTTGGATGCAATGCCAGATGCACGGTAAAGACCACCTGACTGTGTATATCGTGAAAGGTGTATATATATATATATATATATATATATATATATATATATATATATATATATATATATATATATATATATATATATATATATATATATATATATATATATATATATATATCATCGATCGCGTTATTCTAAGCTCGTAGGTTCAATTCCTGCTCACGGCAAGTTATTTTTTCACCCGTTTTCTTTCTTCTTATTTACATCACATTGATTCTAATAACTTTCCCTACACATTCCTTGGCATGATTGTCTGTTGAATCTCAATAATATTGTATCAAAACACGTAAATACGAGCCCTTAGGTATACACTTCTTTCCCACATATATATATTGTGTGTGTGTGTGTGTGTGTGTGTGTGTTGTGTGTGTGTGTGCAGGTTGTGGTTGTACAGTAGTGACTAACAGAACGAATGAAGTAACCACACCATAGTTCTATCAGTCACAACAGCCCCAGCGTGGTCTATATTTCCGATGGCCTGACTGTGCCATTTTTTCAGAATCATGCCGTGGTTTTGCAACGTGAAACTTGGGATGTCAATGTTACTATTAAATGGTTGGTCTGACTCACTTTGTGGTGTTCACAACATTCCGATTACAACTTTCGCGTAATGAAATGTGCCAGATTAGCGCTAAGTAATGTGCGTAATTTTGTTTCAACGTGTTCGGTTTGTGCGGCATTGACGTAATCAGTACTATGGTGGTTCGCACCAGAGGTATAGTGAGTTAGGGATGGGAGGCGTTGACCCCCCCTTCCCGGAATGACATTACTATGTAAATATAATGACAGCACTGTGAAACTAAAGTTATTACCGTGTAACTACAGTCATTTGATAACTAATGTCACCCCCTCCCCTTTCGGTTGGTCAAGTCCACACATGTTTCGAAGTGGATAAAAACAAAAATGAGGATGAAGCGTAGGAGTGTATATGTGTATATATGCGATTGTTTTTTATATATTTCCTATTTGAACCAATTAAGTGGAAAGGGGTAGCCGTCGCTAAGTAACGGTGACAAAAACTCCTTCGTTTATTTTTTATTTCAATAAAAAAACAGAAGCTTCTCAATATTGTATTTATTTATTTAGTTAGTTATTTATTACCCCCCTTTGGTTCCTGTTATTGCGGAAGTAAAGATGACGAGTAAACAGTTCTTAGAAATGTGATGTCAGGGGCCTTCGGCCACCACAATTACCGAAAAAACCTGCATCGCCATTACTGACCATAAGGCATATTTCGTGCCACTCCCTGAACGATATGGGGTGAGGTGCTGCCTCGTGTGCGCGCTTATGAAACGGGCTTGGGGGGGGGGGGGACACACGCAGTCACTGTGACGTTAATCGGTAACGTCGCAGCACGCTTGCGTAAAAGAAGGCGCCGTCAGACTTTCGGCCTGATTGCAGTCACCAAAAGTGAAAACGGAACATGAAAAAAACAAAAAAAACCGCGAATCTCCACGAAGTGAGTGATGACGAGTTGGCGGGGCTAGGTCCCAAGATCCATAATGTCTGCATTTACGTCCCGACTAGTATAAAAGGTTTGTGCTTCTAGATGTGTTATGCTTTTTCGTCACAATTACGACTCATACTAGTCTAGTCTTAAGCATTCCTATTCGTTACTCGCATCTACCATTTTTCCTGTGACGGACGACACGGCTAGGCCTAAAGAAGCTTTGCCCCTAAAACTGCCAAACAAAGCTGTAACGAGACGCGCGTCATCATTGATATGGGTTTAAGCAATGTCTCCTAGATTTCCTGGGCCTGCCGGATGAGCGCGAAACGCCGGTCATCTATGGCGGCGCTGCGTACGTAGGGGTAAGGGTCTTTGTACTTGGCCTTTTAGATCGGCAGTTTTGGCGTTCGATACTAATTTCAGAGGACGCCTGGTAATAAAAAATTGCGTGTTGAATGACGGCGTCACTTACGCAGGGTTATTCATAAATAGGCTTACGCCTTTTTAAAACTTTTTTACGTTATTTTTGTTGCATATAAGCTCCCAAAACTTAAAAACCTATTTAAAGAGACCCCTATTTGAGTAGCGCCACCACCGTAGTTCTGACGACCGCCGTTTCCCAAGTGACCGCCGATAATCCGGCAGGCACGGGAAATCTAGGAGGCGTTGGTTTAAGGTGTTGATAAGTCGCGTACCTTTTTCGTCTCGCTGTACGCATTCACGCGCGCGCTTGTGTTGCTGTGTGCGGCCGCCGCTGGCTGCGAGGGGTGGCCGTCAAACAAGGTCACCTCGATTCCTTGCGAGCCGACGACCAAGCCGACCAGGGGGCGCTTGGCTGGTGTACGCAGCCCCAGGCGTCGAAAGAAAGACTCACGAGAGACGGCGTGCACGGATTCGGGGGAAATAAAAATGGAGAAATACCGTGTATCCTCGCGTAAGAGACGCGTGTTGCTTTTTCCGTGAAGGCACGAGAATTCGACATCGTGGGAGGCGTGACAATGGTCGCGACAGTGCATGCAAATGCGATAGTCGCGACAGTGGGGCAACGACAACAACAACAACAAAATCCATCAGAGAGACACTAGAGCGAAACAATGACTCGGTTTCGATTGATAAACTGCGCTCTCAGAATTATAACGTCGTAAGTTTCATTGTCACAAGTTCATTATTAGCGGACAAAGTCGAGGTTGAAGATTCAATTTTAAATTTCGCGCTGAAATCTCCGCGCATGACGTCACTTATTTCTAACTGTATTTTTGTACTTTCGCGACAGTGATTTGATGGAGGTTTCTTAAACATCGAATGTTAGGGCTATGGCACCCACAGATGACAATGCGCTTCAATTGTGTAGCTAGTGGGTGCCTTAAAAATTCATGACGTCAAGGTGTGACGTCCATTTATGACATCAAGTGAGGGAATCGCAAGGTGGCGTCTCCAGTCGTACCTTCTTTTCGCGCGTTTTCACGCTTAGCAAGCGTCGCGTCGCGGTAAGAACGGTGTTTTCGGGATGGCGAAATTGGAGACTTTACTAATACGCCAAAAATAGCATTTGCTGTTTAGTGCCCCTTTAGGGCTCGACGAAGTCTGTCGTTCAAATTCGACACGCCAACAGCAGCATGAAATCATCAGTCATTAGACAATCTCGAAGCATATCTTTGAAGATAATGTTGATTTGCGTTTTAGAACACAGAAAAGAAAATATTTATAGAGACGAACCACGTAAACGTAAAAGACTGCTAGCGGGGGTAAGTATGTTATCATTCCGTAAGCATAGTTTGAACGTTTGAAAGAGATTTTGCAGTCGGCAGTTGTCCGTCGGCTGTGTAAGCACCAGTGCTTAAAAAATTAATTACGTCAAATAATAATAATAATAATAATAATAATAATAATAATAATAATAATAATAATAATTCCTGGTGTCTTAGATCCCAAAACCACGATACGATCACGAGAGACACCGTATTGAAAAGCTAATAATGATTATTGTTAAAGTAGTTAGCTAATAAACACGTTATTATCAGGGAAATATATTGATTCTGCCAATACGACATCAGGTAACTATCAGTCGCAACAGTGGCTCAGTAGTCACAGTCAGGGGAGGAATAAGAAGTTCGTTCTATTGGGAGGGGGCGGGGGTTGAGAACTCTGATTGCGTGTGTATTTGCACGGGCGCATGTAACTTAAAACTCGAAACCTCAGCCCTATTCCATCAAAATATCAAACAAATGAAAAAAAAGATTACCCGATACCTAAAAAAAGCAGTAACAGAACCGAGCGCGGGGTTATGTACGCATGAATGCGGTACATTCTCTACCTAGTCACTGTCGACCAAGACATTTGAGAGCACGGCCGGTTCGGAGAAGAAATTCCTTTCTTCACTTTTTTTCTCTCTCTTTTTCTCGCTCTTTTTTCTTACATTTTTTTCGATTCCTCCTCCTCCTGTTTTTTGTTCGTAGTTAAAACTCAAGAAGAGGACTTCGTCAGCGCACAGCTACAGAGCCCGTACCTCCGTTTTGGTTAAAAAACAAGCAAACAAAGAAAAATAATGTACAACACACATACAAGCACGTGCGTGTGTGAAGGGGTGGATGTTCCTGACGCTGACTGCGCTTACAAGAAGCTCCCGCTCGAATGTGATGCCCCTAGCAACCATCTCTGATGACGGGCTACCAGCGTACCGTTCTTTCTCTTACATACTCCTCCTGCGCACCACACTACCCTTTAATCGTCCGTTTTCTTTCGGGTGTTCCTCTCCTCAAGACTTGACGGGCTCTTTCACATTCTTCGCCCTGTATCCTGTGGATTCTGAGCGAGAGCAACGGGCAGCTTCGCGCCGTTCTTCCTCCTTCTTCAACTGTGCGCCGACACGATTCTGAGACATCGCTAAAAGGGGCTTTTTTTTTTCGTTTTCTTGGTATGCAGTGTTAACGCCCTCCATACTGCGGAGTCAGCCAGCGCATGTAAGATGGTTTCTTTGATTTCAAAGTTTTCGTCGCTTGAACATGAGCGAGTCAGAACCACCGGAGCGGACCATATTCCGACGAGTCGACACATTTCCACTGATATTGCCAACTCTACGTCCCGCAAACGGCCTAAAGCACAAAAATCGCTGTCGGGGTCGCTGGAGATAATGCACGCATCGCTGTTTACGTGTATCACGAGCGTGAGGTAGATCTGTCGTTAGTACGTCGCGAATCATGCTGTCTTCCCGTGAGTACAACAACCTGGGGAAAAGCGAAAGATATGGGAAAAGGTGTCTCAGTTCCACTAAGTGAAACCTGGAAGGGGTGGAGCATGCAGCGTTTTGAGATAGTTTTTTTAATTTTTATTCTTTAGAAAGTGGTGCGAAGCCTGAAAGCGGGCATATAGGCAAAGGTGTTGCCACTTCACTAACGTTGTCGGTAAAGTTCGTCGGAATGCAGCTTACCCTAAGGTGCTCCACCTTCCCTACACGCTCTACATGTCCGGTTCCTTCCCTACATGCCCGGTTCTTCTCTAGATGCCCGGTTTCTTCCCTTGCCCTATACGGCATATACGTATCGTAGGAAAGGGTGTTTCTGCTACACTATAGCGTCGTCGGCTATTTTTTTGCCTAACTGTTGCCTTGTTCATCTTTAGTGTGTTTGCTTGCTATAGTTGCACACAGGATTGCAAGGTACAGCAACAGTACGGAAAATAAAGCGAACGTTCGGAGTTGAGAAAACGTAGACGCCGTAAAACGACAGCCTCGAATGGCAAGCGTTCTCTTTCTATACCTTCACCAGTAAACTACTAAGGCATAACAGTCCACTAAGGCATAACAAAATATCTGGGGTATTTAGGTCCCAAAGCCCCCTTGTGAATATAAGAGGCCCCGTAGCGGGTGGGCTCCGGAAATTTTGACCATCTGGTGTTCATTGACGTGCACTCAAATCGAAAAGTACACGGGCCACTACCATTTCGCCTCCAATTAAACGCGACCGCCTCGGCCGGAATCGAACCCACGACCTTCTGGTCCGTAGCCGGGCACCTCACAACCGTTATACGTCACCGCGGCGGACAGTCTACTATCGATGTCAGTGAGTCTCGTAGTACGATACGCGCAGTGGTGTGTATACTATGAGCTGTAATATATGCAGGAACAAGGAAGGAAAGTAGGGAGGAAAAGAACGGCAGGGAGGTTAACCAGCCTCTCTAGGTAGCCGGTTTGCTACCCTGCGCATGGGAGGGGGATGGGTGAGATGAAAGATAGAGAGCAGAGAGGGAAAAGAGATAAGCACAGCACAATCGGCAGCACACGCGCGCGCACACTCAGTCATAGGCCAGTCTTGTCTTTCGCGGTGTGTGACATAGCTGTTACAGCCGCTTGTTCCAAGTCCGTGTCGCGTAGGAAAAAAAGTTGGAAGAAAGTTTAAGCGGAAAGACAGGGAGGTTAGCCAGTTCTTAGACCGGCTGGCTACCCTGTGCTGGGGAAAGGGGTGAGGGGAATCAAAGATTTTAAAAAGAAATGTTGCCAAGAGAGAGAGAGAAATTACAAAAAACTTGCGACAAAGGAAAGGCAACATCGAAGAATATAAGACACTAAAGTCTGTCTCTGAGACCATTTGTCCGCAAAAAGCGCAGCAAAGCTTTCAAAGCCTTCTGGGCTGAGGATGGGCTCGGCCAATGACCCGGAATCCTTTGTTCCGACAAAGGCCGATCGTCCAGTCTATCCAGAGCTGCAGTGAGTTCTTGTCGCGTAGGAATTTCAACGGAGCTTTTGTCGCCTTCTGTTGCAGTGTCTAATAGAAGCATAGTTCGCGGACGTATACGTAGGGCACGAACGCTTGCCTTTATCCCATATATGCCCACTCCGTTTATGGCTGCGCCGATCTCTGCCCTTCCTTGAGGCTATACGAGTGGAGGAACCGCACGGATACGGCAAAAAGGCAGTCTATAACTGCGTTATACGACCGCAATAAAAGAGAGCTCGCATTCCTCGAGTCGGAGAATGCGGGATTATTATTCTCGCCGAAATGCTTTCTCTTCTTCGCGACCCGTGGATAGAATGTGAGGGGCGAAGAATGGGATAGAATGTGCTATGGGATAGAATGCACGACCAGTATGGCACCATATATGTGCGTCAGCCTTACGAACGTTTCGGTTGGAGGGCCTGCAATTAGTGAGATTGACGAAACGTTGGTAAAGCTTGTTTCGCACGTTTATCGTCTCTTTTCGAATTTCTTTCCACACACACACACACACACACACACACACACACACACACACACACGCGCGCGCGCGCATATATATATATATATATATATATATATATATATATATATATATATATATATATATATATATATATATATATATATATATATATATATATATATATATATATATATATATATATATATATATATACATTTCACTCTATTTAGTATGTACTTGTTTTTCAGTTGTTGCGTGTAATTGCAAGGAAAAGTTGTTGTACAAACGTATTCCCTTTGTTTCCTCCGTGTTCCCTTTCTTCGCCCGTCTTGTTTGGTCTACGGACTGCAGTATGTACTAAACGAAAAAAAAATATCTGAAAGATCACTCCTTGTTAAACAACGACATTCAACACGACACGACACGCGCACTTTCATCTCCGAAGCGCACTGAAGGGTGGAGCGTATATAGCTACCGTTGGTTCGTATTTAGGACTCGGCGCGCTATATTTGTGCGTTGCACATGTGAGTGATTGCTCGTAAAACCGGGTCACCATGCGTCGTTTCGGGCGGTATACCGCGCCGTGCTGCTTTCCTCGTCAACCGAGAATATATCTATACTACTTGACTGCACATCCTGTCGATGTGTGGTAAACTTCCTGCACAAGGCCTAATTCCCTCGACATTTAAACACACACACACACACACACACACACACACACACACACACACACACACACACACACACACACACACACACACACACACACACACACACACACACACACACACATATATATATATATATATATATATATATATATATATATATATATATATATATATATATATATATAGAGAGAGAGAGAGAGAGAGAGAGAGAGAGAGAGAGAGAGAGAGAGACGTTGCGAGGAAGGAAGCGCACTGGCTCCGTAGTAAAAACGGAAGCGAAAAAGCACGACTACACATACGTTTCGGCTGGTGGGCCAGCCTTCGTCAGTGTGACACTGACGAAGGCTGGCCCACCAGCCGAAACTCGGGCGACATCGGCCTTACTCGGGCGACATCGGGCCAATGGTCAGGCCGATGTCGCCCGAGTAACCGACTACGGTTCGCCTAGAGGAAGAGTGGTGCGCTGCTGTGTACGCACACTACGCTTGTAGCACACACTATATGACATGAGGAAGCTTCGGTTTAATACGCCTATAGCAACGTTTTTTTTTGCTCTTTCTCGTCCTGACGTCACGCTTTTAGCGGAGGAAGGAAACACTTCGAGAAAAATACGGGACGATGGCAGATGCTTAGTGCGCTAAACGACTCTGTTAGACATAATCTGGGGTCGATATGGTTCGTTGAAGACCGCAAACCCTGACGAAGACCGGTCCACCGGTCGAAACCGTCGGAAATGAAATTGAGGCAACCGCTTAGTTGTGTCTCTTTCCTGTCTCTCTCTCTCTCTCTCTCTCTCTCTATATATATATATATATATATACATATATATATATATATATATATATATATATATATATATACCATGTAGTAAGATGAGAGGGGAAAAAAACTGCAGTGTCTACTCGGATCAAAGGTGACGTTTTTTCATATAACACAAACTGTACAATTTCATTTTTTCAAAATTGATTGCTCTCGTAGTCTGTATTTTGATTTGAACAATGCTTTTTTACATTAATGTGGCTCCACTACTTTATATCAAATATTGTTCTTCACATTTAACCCGATCAAAAAACAAAAAAAACAGGAAAATGTTCTAAAAAAGTGGGGTGGTGGGTTATTATGCGGGGGTTACATACAGGTTTTCTTTCTCTCTTTGTAAAGTTATAGTTAAGGGTGCAAGTTGTAGGAGGCTAAGGGCGGGTTATGTGCGATAAAATACGAGAATCGCTGAGGTTTGGCGTCCCGAAACTACACCACAAATGCTACCATTTCGGCTCCATTGAAATGCAGCCGCCGCGGCTAAGCATTCAAACCCGCGACCTCCGGATTGAGCGTTCGCCATACCCTTTAGTCCAGCGTGGCGAGTCACTGTACATCGCATTAAGATGAGTTTCTATTCTGTTCTGTTTTAACTGTTTTTCTGTGAAGATTTTGAGGTACTTATTGCCTCGGCTACTCCATATCACAAAGTCCTGCAGCGAAAAATAAGATAATAATACAGAACGGTACCTAAAATTAACAATACGGAAAAAACATAATAGCACACTGAAACCAGTTCAAATAGCATACCAATACACAGTTTTCTTAGCGCAGTTCACACAGTCATAAAAGTTTCCTTTGTTTTTATATTTCAAGATGAATTCTACGGTTATTTAGCACTCACCCTGACGCTACAGTGTGGTTCCTGTGAATTTCTCACTAAATAGCTTTGAGAGCTGACACATGAACGTTGTATGCTTTCTGCCAATGAATTTCTATGCGTTACAAAGCTACGTAAGACGTGAACATGCTTGTGAAATATCTGCACACGATGTTACGTCATCGGCACCTACATCCGGAAAAAGTTCTTCCGGAACACCAAGTAACGTTCAAGTAGCAAACGGCGTCCACGGGGCCGATTACCATCGATTTCGCGAACAGCGACTCGCTCCTCGTCGACCATGCATTCTATCGAACGCACTTCCGCGTACAAAGCGCCAACCGACAGCTTCGAGTTCTTTCGTCCTTAAACAACGGCTGCCAACTCTGAAAGAGACGGGAGCACTTGTCACCCGGATGTCACGCCTAGAGGTCGCGCGGTGTCGCATCGAACGTTTCGTATAAAGACTTAAACGTCTCCCCTGACACCTCTGATCCATTTGTCTCACAAGGCCCAGTTTTCACGGTTTTTATTATTTGGAATAGTTTCCTTTTTTTTTCTATTGGTAACCTGTACGAGGCGCCACCAAACGGTGCTTTCGTCCTGTCTCCATTTCAAAGCAATGTGCTACTTGGACTCGTTCTTGTTCATTGAGTATAGCCCTTATAGCCAATGCAGGAAATCTGCGAAGCAGTGGGTGAACTTTTTTTTCCCTTTATTTTCTGTAGTGTATCGTTCCTCTACGCCTAAGTTACTCGCGTTTTCAAACTCGCTTTATCTTTTCTTCACTTCTCTCTGAGACAGACGTCTTCAAAATACATAAAGAAACGAAAGAGAAGAAAGGCATTACGTGACACAGAGAACGGGGGAAAAAAAATCGAAGAACGCTTTCCCTTCAAGTCTGCTACTAACAGGACCCGGATGTACCTGTCTGATGACCCCCCCCCCTCCTTTTGATCCTCTAATCCTCCCTTTTCGGTGTCGGGCCAGACAGTTCTCGTAGCAGCCGTCACTTACACCTACAAAGCAAAAAAAAAAAAAACACTACATTCACCCGACTGCATCACAAGCGCTCGAACCGCCCTCTAGCGTAACATCCTACGCAAAATCCCTCAACGTAACTGCAAAACGCAACGAGCGGACAAAAATAGAGTACACAGTAAACAATGAAGCTTAGATAAGAGAGAAGTCCTTAGTTGTCATCACGGAGCGATTAAGTTCCCAGAACCCTACGCGACGAAAAAGAATGAAAGAAACCCGTCTCCATGGATCTCTCCCTCTCTACACGAAACTCGATTCTTCGCCTCTTTGGCTGTTCGCGAGTACCACGCTTCGCTGCGGAGATGGCGCTGAAGAACACGCGAATTCGAGCGTTCTTTTCCTCGCTTCCCAACGTGCTCGAAGTGTGTGCGTGTTTTATCTATTTTCGAACCATTTATGTTTTTCGTCCGCTTCTTTTTATTTCGTCGTCTGCTTACACCCTCGAACCAGCTGCACATGGCATCGTCTGTCCGTTGCATACGTCGTCGTCTGCTTTCATGTTTGTTCTCGAAACGTCGTCTGCTACACAGTACATCGCTGTGCACACCGCCGCGCTCTTCTTCATTCAGGCGAAGAAGTGAGGCCACCGCGTCGCATAATAACGGGGCCTGGTCTCCGAGTGGCGTTGGGGGAGGCACCGGTCACTAAAAAGGCAGGGCGAGAAAAACAATAAACGAACGAAATAAAGAACCACCTCGACATCAAAGGAGCTCGGGCTAAGAAAGAGGGACGTCGGTGTGCCGTTCCATTGTCCTTGGTGCTAGTTTCATTCCGCGGCGCTCAGCGACGCGTGCAATGTTTCGCCCGCAACGCGGCGCTGCGCTCACTTACGGCATCTCGCGCGAGACGAAAAAGACACAAAAGAAAGGGAAAGGGGAACGCTTATGTACGATGCCGAGCTAAGCCTAACGTGGAGGAGGTGACGCCTAACCTTCTTGTCTCTCCTCCTCTCCTTGTCACACATCTCTCATTGTTATTAACGCCGCGTTTTGGTTTACTCTTTTCCGCCATAAATGGAGGGGGCGTTACTCTTCTACCTTACATACCTCTTGACTGCGCAGCTATGTTTTCTGGGTCGTTTGTGTGTATCTTTTTTTTTCTTAGCGAAAAAAAAAAAGTAGGTTTTTTGCGATGGTGGGTCTATTGCCCGTTTTTCGAGGTTCCATTCGGTAAGCCGTAATTTCATCCGCACCTGCGTGTTTGCGGGTGTTCGTGGAAACCCCATTCCGAGTGGCCCTGAATTTTTTTTCGGCGCTTTCAAGCGCCTCTGTACACATAGCGCACTTATTTTAGTTCCACGAGTTTATATATAGAGTCGGTCAGGTTCTAAAGTCAGGAAAGCCGAAAGGGGTGGTAATGTATAAAAAAAAGGAGCATAGACACGCACAGAAACAAAATAAAGAGAAGACGGTTAGATGTATGGCAGTACGAACTGGATGGAAAAAACCTATTCTGGAGAAATCGTCTGCTTATTCTTATTTTCGGTCGTCTGTTCTGTGGGGCGCAAATAGTGATACGGCGTCGTCTGCTCTTAAAAGCCGTCAGCCAGTTCGAACACGAATGAAGCGACTCCGTACGGACGTTAGGAGAGGCGCAAATTACATGGGAGCGCGTACGGCTTATATTTGCCAGCGTTGAAGCGCGTTTGACGGAGGAAAACAAAAAGAAATAATAACTGTGCCTATGTATAAACCGAAAGTTTGATTTTGTGTTTTCTTATTTCAAGGCTATAAAAAGGGCACGCGCTGTAAAAAAGGGGTTGAATTCCTGAGGTCGAACTTTTTTTCTATTTTCGCTTGAGGCTCACTCAGCTTTGGCCACGCCAAACGGTGACTTGTTTTCACTATTCTCTTTTTACTTTTTTAGGCTTAGAGCGCTTTGAGCTCCGCAAACGGTGCCTTTAAGCCTATGTCAAGGCTTTCAGGCCAACCTCTTTACTTGATGACCGGGTGCTGGAGTTCGCTTTCGTGGTCACGGTGTAGAAGACTATATTTCTCGCGTCTCAAGGCATGCGTGTTTTTTTCTTTTTTTCTCTATCTTCGTTTTTCTGTGAACAGCGGAGCAATAGAGAACCGGGTACTTCTCCCAAAAAAGGCGGGCAATTTGGCACACAATAGACCAAGAATTACCCCTCCCCCTCCCCTTTTTTTTTGCGTACGTTTCAAGTGAAAAATGGACTCCGCACTTATATACTACCAGAGCACGTTGTTATCAGAGGCGACCATTGTATCACAAACGCGGCTTTGACGCACTCTTTGTTTAATTTGTGTACTTGTTTGAATACGTGTGTTTTGCTTCGGTTCATCATCAGTGTCGAAAAAATTATGTAAAAACAAAACAAAAACAGGACAAAGATATGTTCTGACACAACACATCCGGGGATGTGTTCTGACAGATAACCCCGTGTTACGACCGCTTCTGAAAAATCACGAACGTTTCTAATAATTCGCAACTTTCACCACATAGAGAGGGCGCTGGTGCAAGCTCAACATGGCTGTCGTTTTGGGGGATCGTGCAGCCGTCGCGCCGGCAGCCGCCCCCCGGTGTGCCCGTCACTTCGACCTGCGTAGTACTTTTGGCTGCAGCCACCGTGTTGTTAAGGCTTTACTGGGAAGGTGATTGACTCTAGCATGTATTATATCGCACACTGCGTGTTGAGAAACGCGTGTGCGGCGTATATTGAAGGAAGAGAAGTTTCGAACGCCAGGCACATCGTCTGCTGCGGTGTACAGCTTTGTGAACGCTGCTCGTGCCACGTGCTCGTGCAAAGCAGGAAACCTCGCCATTGACTGCACGGCGTCTGCACAGCGGAATCCAACATATTTTGTGATTCCTTCTAGCTCAGCAAGCAAACAATAAATATTAAATCGTTGCTACTACGACTCGCGGTAACTGTCTGACTTCACAACAACCGTAGTATAAATTGCCAGCGCTGCCCCGCCGCGGTGGTCTAGTGGCTAAGGTACTCGGCTCCTGACCCGCAGGTCGCGGGTTCAAATCCCGGCTGCGGCGGCTGCCTTTCCGATGGAGGCGGAAATGTACTAGGCCCTTGTGCTCAGATTTGGGTGCACGTTAAAGAACCCCAGGTGGTCGTAATTTCCGGAGCCCTCCACTACGGCGTCTCTCATAATTATATGGTGGTTTTGGGACGTTAAACCCCACAAATCAATCAATAAATTGCCAGCGAGAAAACATAAAACACCAGAGAGCCGCCAAAGTGAGGCCGGCTGAACGATGGCATGAGCTGTCTGCGTGGACATGCCCCAAACGACAGTTTACGACGGATGCCGCATGGCGACGCCACCATCTATGAAAGTTGCGATTACCTCGAACTTTTACCCAAAACAGGGATACGATTTTGAATGAGAGACGCCGTATAATGGAGGGCTCCGGAAATTTCGACCACCTGGTGTTCTTTAGCGTGCACTCACATCTCACAGTGTAGACGAATCCTCTGCACTTTCGCCTCTATCGAAATGAGAGCACCGCAGCCGGTATCGAACCCGCGTCCTTCGGGTCATCGGCCCAGCACCGTGTAGCCACTTCTTCACCGCGACGGGCAACGTGGGCGTTTGTTGTGTGCGAACATTGTTGTCCATATTTATGGACATTTCCATGCCTAAAATATGAATTACTCAATGGCTATTGCCAATTACAGGATGCCAATTATCATCTGACAGCCCCGCCGCGGTGGTTTAGTGGCTAAGGTAATCGACTGCTGACCCGCAGGTCGCGGGATCGAATCTCGGCTGCGGCGGCTGCATTTTCGATGGAGGCGGAAATGCTGTGTAGGCCCGTTTGCTCAGATTTGGGTGCTCGTTGAAGAACCCCAGGTGGTCGAAATTTCCGGAGCCCTCCACTACACGGCGTCTGTCTCATAATCATATGGTGGTTTTCGGCCGTTAAACCCCACAAATCAATCAAGTATTATGTGACAGGAGTAGCCGAGGCCGTACCTAGCCAGTGGCCACCACCCAAATCTTTAAACATGCTTAATAATAAAAGAGGACACTCGTTCGTATAAAGGGACAAAGAAACAAGAAGATACGAGAATCATAAATATAATTCGCCTCGGTGCTTACGGAAGTGGAGCAGCAAGCTATGGCGAGAACACTTGCTATAGTTGCAATGCACGCTAAACTTTTTATTTCCGGTGGCTGGCACGCTTCCGCAATTTTTTCTTCTCCTCCGCATGCGGTGATGGGCGACCGTGAATGCGTGGCAAGGTGACGGTATGTCTTGAAGAAAGTTTTTTTTTATTTCTTTATTTGCGGTGGGAAAGGAGAGAAGGGAGGGGGGACTGAGCGGGGGAGACACGTTACCCGCAGCGAGGGGACAAGTTCAAGTTCGTGAGCGTGCTCTCAGTCGGCGCATTCAATTCGATCGTCTCATCGTCGTGCTCCGATATTACGCGCACGAAACTGGTTCGATTCGCCGCCGGAAGCTGCACGATTTTCGATTTTCGAGGTCAGTTCGAGGCCGCCGCATCTGTAAACCGAACAGCACCACTCGTGTCGTGCGTATACAAAGGTCAGTTACGATTAATGATGCGTTGTGGCCGGTTGTTAGTTAATTACGTGTTAAATATGAAGCCGATGTGTATACGTGTGCGTTACTGGTGTGTGCATGCGTTTACTATGTCACTGATTATGCAGACGCCCCGCCGCGGTGGTCTATAGTGGCTAAGGTACTCGGCTGCTGACCCGCAGGTCACGGGTTCGATTCCCGGCTGCGACGGCTGCATTTCCGATGGAGGCGGAAATGTTGTAGGCCCGTGTACTCAGATTTGGGTGCACGTTAAAGAACCCCAGGTGGTTGAAATTACCGGAGCCCTCCACTACGGCGTCTCTCATAATCGAATGGTGGTTTTGGGACGTTAAACCCCACAAATCAATCAATCAATCAAGTGATTATGCAGACAGTGTTAGTCACGAGAAGGTCAAGACTTCGTCAGGTTTTTCAGTTTTGGGTCTTTGCCACCTGCAGGGGAATTTCGTATGTTTTATGCAAATAAACAATGTTCAATTTTTCATCACATCTACTGAATTGCTTCCAGAAAGAAAACAGTAGTAAAAAGTTGTTCATTCGAGGAAATGTATACAGGAGTACCGAATAGCTTGTATAGACTGAAATGAATTGAAGAATAAGAAGGCGGTTAGCGCATTTGGTTGGCATTCTCAAATCATGAGTGGTATAGTGCACCACTATCCCTAAAGAGAAAGGTATATGACAGCTGCATCTTACCGGTGCCTACGTATGCAGAGCAGAGACGTGGAGGCTTACATATAAAAAGGGTTCAGCTAAAGTTGCGGACGACGCAGCGGGTCGTGACAAAGGAAAATGATGGGGGCTAACGTTACGAGACAGGAAGAGAGCAGAGTGGGTCAGCGAACACAAAGGGGTTAAAGATATGGTATGGTAGAAACCAAGGAGAAAAAACGGACATGAGCAGGTCATATGCTGGGTAGGCAAGGTAACAACTGATCATTAAGAGTGACAGACTGGATGCCGAAAAGCGGACGAGCGTGAGGAGTGACAGACGTTACGAGAGAAGACGAGAAACGTGGCGGTAGAATAGCACAGGACCGGGTTGATTGGAGGAACATGGAAGATGATGGTGATAAGGAAAAAGGTGCAAGGGAGTTTAATAGTGACGCCAGGTAGTAGGCAGACAGCCTGTATACGGACAAAAATACTCGAACGGTGCAGCGTCCACTGCTGGTGCACGCACACGCTCGCGCTATAGAGGTCGTCCCACTGGTCATTTACCTTGCGAATCGACCACTACAAAAGGGGAGGAAACTGAAAATTTGTAGTGATGTGGCCGCACTTTGCCTATTTCTTGATCCCAGCCAATTATTCTGTTCTGGTTTAGGCGAGGAAAAAAAACGATATCCAGGCTACATTGGATTGTATTGATATGGCTGTACCCTTTAGATCGGCATGAAGGCTCTAGGGCGCCACCTCTCGGGCTGTTGACATGAGAGCATCTCCCGAAAGTGCACTGCTGAGGCTTATAACGTCAGCTTTTGTACTTTTGTGCAATAGTTATGAGAGGAGGCTATCCTTCCTCCTCCGTACAAAACACCTATAGACCCATTCCACGTTTGTAAACACAGGTAGGCCGACGTCGACATTATGGGTGAAATTATAGCGACGTCTGCACGTAACTTTCGTCATAAGCACTGGGGGCTGCGATGTGCGCAAACAAACACAAAACTACGTTGTGAGACGCGACTCACGTCCAACCGCGACGCAGCTCGTCGGCATACCGTTTTTTTTACTCGTTCCGTGACTGAATAACACCACACGCACCATTGAAAACCCAGCAGAAACTGCGGTATGCAGAACGTCTTTTGCCTACCACGACAGCGCCACAGCATTTTTGTGATGTAAATACGGTGGAATTAGTCTATAGGCAGACCTTTATATAGATTGAGCAAACAGCTTGACTTCGTGCCCGCACAAGGACTTCCGGGTCACACGATCTCGTGCAAGCGGACCGACAGCGACAAAGAAAAAAAAAAAGCGGCTGTGCCCTTGGACCAACAACAGTGGAGTTACTGCGAACAACGTATATACTAATATAGCGCCCGTGTGGTATAGTATGTGTGAATGTGGTACACAGTGTGTGCAGTTTCGCAGCGTCGAAGGTCGCTCGCCGCGGGCGCTTTTTCACGGGCGTGCGAACGAACGTGGCCACAAGCTGAGTAAGACACGCCTTATTAAACACGCCTCTCAGTGTCCCATTGTGTGCCGCGTCGCGCTCGCCTAACCACGTCGCTTTCTCTCTCTCTTTCTTTCGCGAGGTGGCGTCGCAGGCACCCACCACAACATAAAGAAAGAGTGAACTTAAACAGTATAGGCATAAGATAGGCAGCGGCACACACCGTGATAGCAAAGCGCATCGCAACCTTGAAGTTACTTTGTTATACAGGCCACATCGGGTAATGATTCCGTTCTATCCGTCTAAAGGGCACACACCGCAAAGCATATTGTGACGACGCGAGATTGACGAGCACACAAAGCGCCTCAAACAAATACGATTTATCGATCGCAGGAAACGGACTGCAACGACTTCTTCGTCTTTTGCCCTCGACCAAAGGCACTCGCGCTGCTTTGTTGTCCTCACCACTGGCACATACGCGCGGTATTATTCCCCCTTTAAAAAAAAAAAAAAACATCGGCCCGATGTTAAACGTTTGAGAAGCAAGGCGAAACCAAAACTGCACAGTTAGTCAATGAAAGTAGGGCTTCATCCGAAGCACGTGGACAATTTCTGGTGAATGTCTGCGCCGCTTTGAACACTGCACGCCGTCCGGAACAACCTCGTAGTTGACGAACCTCGTAGTTGACGTCACTAATGCGTCGCACAACCTTGTAGGGTCCGAAGTATCTTCGCAACAGCTTTTCGGAGAGCCCACGCTGACGAATAGGTGTCCAGACCCATACTTTGTCGTCCACGTTGTATATGACGGGTCTGTGCCGGAGGTTGTAATACTTGGCATCGTCGTCTTGCTGTTTGGTGATTCGAAACCTGGCAAGTTGTCTAGCTTCTTCTGCTAGCTGGGTAGTAAAGGTGACCTATTTTAAAACTTACGCAGCGCATAGCATACTTGCAAAGTTGTAAATATCTCAATTGGTCCAAGCTGCCGCACTTCTGGTTATAAAGGTCACATCGATGAAAAGAGCACACGCTGTGCATAGCATACACGATGAGTTCGTTTAGTGCGCGCCACCTTCAAGGCTCGTCATTGTGTGAAACGAAAATAAACAGCGTAAAAAATTGGCTGTGACTTCGACTCCGTTATGCCTGGGTGTGCGTAGCGAGAGGTACGATTAATCTTGTGGTTCAGCTGTGTTCTGTGTACGGTTACGCCTTTCGAAGCGTGCGGCTCGTTCTTCCTCCGTCTCTTCGGCTCGCTGCCTTTACTCTTGGTTTCGTTCGGACGACGAAACCTGATTCATTTTAGTCTCTTCGACTCACTTTCCGTGTCTGCCGACGATTACCACCGAGTCGCCCATTTCATGCATACGATTCAGTGCCGGCTTCGCTTCTGTGTTGCACTAGGTGGCGCTGCCAGCTGCGGCTGTTGCTAGGCAACGTCTAAAGTCGCGGTGCGGCCACCGGCCACAGCGAAACGGCGAGATCACGGCCAATGTCGCCACAACAAGGGGGACGAACAAGAAACGAGAAACACGACATCGGGTTTTGCCGACTCCGCCTCTGACGTCATGCCAGGTGGCGCTGCCAGCTGCGGCGGTTGCTTGGCAACGTCTGAAGTCGCGGTGCGGCCACCGGCCACAGCGAAACGGCGAGATCACGGCCAATGTTGCCACAACAATAGGGACGAACAAGAAGCGAAAAACTCGACATCGCACTGTTTGTTTCGTTCACGGATGGAAGCACGCGAAATCACCCAACGAACCATTGTGACGCAATACATTCGTGACACAAGCCACTTCGTCGTAACGGTCACGCCACGCTTTCAGTATGATTGATTGATTGATTTGTGGGGTTTAACGTCCCAAAACCACTATTTGATTATGAGAGACGCCGTAGTGGAGGGCTCCGGAAATTTTGACCACCTGGGGTTCTTTAACGTGCACCCAAATCTGAGTACATGGGCTTACAGCATTTCCGCCTCCATCGGAAATGCAGCCGCCACAGCCGGGATTTGATCCCGCGACCTGCGGGTCAGCAGCCGAGCACCTTTGCCACTAGACCACCGTGGCGGGGCGCTTTCAGTATGGCCTGGATGTAAGGAATACTTTGCGAAGCAGGTGGCTCTCCTGATACCGCCGAACACATCTCGCGCGTCTGCCATCGATATATCACGCAAACTGATGGCCACGGGGCTTCTGTACTTGAAATCTACGGAGCAACAAGTATCAGAAAAAAGTTCTGTTGGCAACTCCACCTCGTCATCAGGCGGAACCGAACACATTTTCGCGCGAGGCTGACCTCGACAAGAGACTGTAAATGATTTTTAGACATTCAAAAGGTTGCTTCTCCGCCACCTTTGTCCTCCTCATAAGCACCACTTTCTCTCCCCTCTTGGTCGTCTCCTCCCCACTCCTAACCCTGAGTGGCAGGTTGGAAAGCTGAATCAGGCAGACTTCTCAGATTGTCTACAACGACAGACCTCTGCCTCAGTAGTTAGTGTCCCTCTACATGCCAATGACATTTTCTACAAATGGCAAACGTTTCTGAGCGCTCGATGTACTTTGCTGAGAGCTTCACGTAACTGCCTGTGAGTTGTTTAGAGCGTAGTGTGGACTATTGACAGAGGTACACGTATTTCCTGGAAGAGGGGCAGTAAGTTGTTACGAATCATAGCCTCAAATATAAAATTTTTCTTTTAGAACAGGGTTGCCAGATGATACCGAGCAAGAAAGTCAATACTCATCACAAAAGAAGCAGAAACATGGCAAGTTTTCTGTTATTGAAAATATTTTTAATAATAGTTTCAAAAATCACTAAAAAGGGCTTTTCCATGAAACGGTTCTCCGCGAATATAGACGGCGACATCAGCGTGGACATTATGAACCTTAGGACGCAGCTTTTTCGTCGTCTACTCTTTGTGTCACTTATGTCACTCAACTTGCGTTACAAGGGGAACGCTCGGGTAATGTACGTTTGATTACTCACTTATACGATACTCAGAGCTTCGCCCACTCCTTCACTTCGAGGAGGTGCACAGTTTTTTTATTTATCTTTTTTTTGCGAGCGCATCGAGGGAGGAGGTTTTAAATAAATTTAACCACCTCGGTACCAATAAGCCTTCTGTCTCTCTGTCTCTCTCTCTCGTTGTAAGGCTATTTAATTGTAGAGCCGTTCGAACGTATACACATAATTTCAATTCGTCGAAAATGACTGCTCATAATTTTCGGAAAGTTGGTGGATGTTATTTCATGATCGGTGATGGATGAATGGAAGTTGGATGATGGATTGGATGGACAGTGGGCGTATTGGATACGGGTTAATGGATTTGGAGCGGTGAACTAGGTCGCATGGATGAGCTGGATGAATGACAGCATGGAGTGTATTGGATTGGACGAGGACACTTCCTTTGTGGAGTATGTATAGTAAACTTTCCACACTCTTACCGATCTGAGTACTGATGAAGCGTTTGTTCTCTGAGATGTGGTCAACCATGTACACGTGGAATGGATGGATAAAGCGGCTCACGTGGCATAAAGAATAGATAGATGGTTGGACCTCAAGACTCAATACATAGAGAACAGCCCACGTAACAGTGCGTGAAGAGGCCATGGTTCTGATTGCATTCACAGTATACACCGATTTCGTTGTTGCGAAGTAGCCCTTTCGGTATATTGTTCAGTGGCTAACGGATTGTTCCTGTCTTGTATTCACAGTGGAGACCTTCATGTCCCCGGTGCAGACGGATTGCGTCAACGTCAACTACTACATCCCCGAGAACGAGGAGTCGGACGGATTCTCGGAGCAGCGCTGGGAACGACTCCGTGAGTATAGCTTGATTCAACTGAATTCAAAGCGATTCAAATCAAATCATTTTCGTACACCTTTAACTACCATGTGTTTCTGTTTGATTCGCTGTAAAATAACCTCTTGTTCCCTCCGGTCACACAAATCACATTTGATTAGCGTTATATACCCACCTAACGATTATTTGAATGCGTGCGTTACGTTAATTCGCACTAAATCACATTTAATTTACGTTTGGTTAACGTTAACTATCACCAAGGCAACACGTGACTTTTGGTACCATTCAGGTTATCACCGGCGGATTTTCTAGCACCTGATAAATATCTCTCTCGCTTTGAAAAGAGAATAGTTTGGGAATCAGACTTCCGTACTACAGCCCACACTTTAAATCCTGTTTTAGAAGCAGCTTTAACGTCTCATTTCGTATGCAAATAAAATACACCGCGCCTACGCATCGTTCCCGGGTGCCCGCGAGACGTCATTTGCCGTTAGATACCCGGTATAGGTGGGTTCAAGTGACTGGTCATAGCCAAAAAACTGCCACAGTCGCATTTAAATTAAAACAACGTGGGTTGCTCGACTGCAGTTAAACATTTATTACCGCTAAATTCCGAACAAGCACCCGCCTCCCTTCTTCGGGAGATTTTCAAATAAGCGTCCTCTTCATAGCTACCGCCATTTTCACTGTTTAATTCAGTGTTGAATCAACTTATCCAACATAACATTTCTTTGAAAGCATGAGTGCGCATTCTTTATATTTAGCGACTCTTCCGCCGCGGGTGGGGGAGGGAGGCGGGTAGAAGAGAAGTTTCTCGGTAGTTTACGGTGTGTGGACTGTGCATACGCGCTATAGGCACTCGACAGTGGACCAGAGTGCGCGACGAATCTTTTTGGGCCGCCTCGGAATTGTTGGTACCGACCGGAAATGAAACTCTCGCTAAACACATTGAGACGCCAATGCGTGCACGGCCGTTTTTGGGGCGCGTTGTCAAAGAAGGCTTTCTAGGCGCTTACATACTCAGCCGCGGCCCTTACATAATCAGCTCGGAACTAAAAAAACAAAATAATATGCACGTGCAAGTTCGGTTTTGCTGCGCCTACTCGCTAGGCTGTGTGTTCTCAACGTTACTAGATACTTTTTGTTCTGGCGCTACCATCAGATCTCGTAAACTGCGTTGCCGGGTGCCTATAGGAATAGCTAAACAACTGCTGCCTACGCAAGGCGAGAGAAGAGAACTATAGTTCGGGATTTCACGGTATAGATGTGCACTGTGCATGTCCGTGTTTTGTGACGCTATTCGCGGTTTAGATACTCGCTCCGTTTGTCGATTGAAATGGCTTACAGGCAGCTAAACAACTGCTGTAATACGCATTAAAAAACAAAGAGTTAGAACAACGCGGGTCACTCCACTGCTTGACAGTTACATAGCGAAACGCGCGACGAGGTCGCGTCGCCCAAATTCCCGCGCTCCGCCGCGACCTCGCGCGTCACAATGCGGCAGTCGCGAGGCCTCCCCTTTTAATAGTGTCGTCCATTCGGGAGCGATTGTTCGTTTCGACGAGGCAGCATCGATGCCAGCGGGCAGAACAAAAGAACCATTTGACGGTGCTGCCTGTGTGGACGAGGCCTCGTATCCTTGACGCGTACAAGGCAGATGGATGTAAGGAAAAAAATAAATAAATAAAGGAAAGCTGCCGACCTATTTTGCATCCCCCCCCCCACAAATGCACTTCGTATAGAGACGATTCGATTGTTGGTTGGTCGGTTTGTTCCAGGCGCAACCCACACCGGCCGATCGGCCATGAATCAGGCGGATGTATGTTGTCGTATACAGAAATTATACGTAACTACGAGAAACGAATATGTTCAGGAGTTTAGAAAGTAACTTACTAGTGATAGAAACAGGAAACAACCATGGCGATGCCAAGGAAATTGAAGAACTTTATTATTAAATATATGTTCTTGCTTATTTTTGTTAGTCCGAGAGAGCCATAACTATATTTGCGATGCTTGGTTCCGTTTTTTTCATTTCACTTAGCATTACGTGTGTTTGAAAACCGTGATCATTTCTTTAATAAGCCTTCTTTTTTATTCTTGTTTACTCATTGTAGTATTGCTTTAATGGCACCTTTTCAGTCAGTTTTCCTGCCAGCATAAAACATGATAAAATCATTTTTCGAGCTAAGCTATGAAAAAAAAAGCACACCTGTAGTCTAGTAATGCGAGTACTAACTAAACTATATATAATAACATTTTAAAACAGAAGGCTTCAGCGAAGTCTGCCGTATTTTTACGCATGTACTATTAGCACTAGCAAACATTCACTGTCTGTTCCTGTGACAGTGTAATGAAATAATATAAATATACATGGCTCTTGCTATTCTACGCTGAGCCGGTGAAATCTTTGCGCTGTATTACGCATAGCTTAAAAAAATTGCGGCTAATTAGGTGTACAAGTCCCCAAGAGGTACGTAGCCTGGCATCGCCTAAACGTGGTAATTTCGGCAAATTGAATAATTAACGAACATGAAAATAAATTCTTCTAACTGCGCACCTGTGCAGTCCTAGACTTTGATGCCTTGCGCTGCCACTAACGCCTTCAACTTGTATCAACCCAATCGAGATGTAGCTTTGACCCCTTCATTGCACAAGCCGTAATATTTGACGCATGACTCGGGTATGACAACTTGCGCGCTTCACTCGCATTGCGTGACAAACCAGCCATTCAAAGCACTCGTATTTCAAAATACATGGAATTTAAAACAATACGTTTTCTGCTTCTCTTTTTGTTGGTTGAGGAAATGACCCTACTATAGCCAAGAAATAGCCTGAAAAAAAAATAGCTCGGAATGAACCGTAGGCTTCAGCCTTGTAAATATACAACAGCGGTTTAGTTAAGGTTTATAAAGAATAGGCTTAGTTCAGAAGATGCACGCAGTAAGTTATCCCCCCCCCCCACGCACACACGTATTTTCTCAGTCTTTTTTTTTTGTCTAAAAAGAAACAATCAGCCTGAACCGACCTATTAGAACGCTCAACCGGCCTGAAATCGTCTCTTACGCGGACGCCATGACCTGCGTGAAAATTCAGTAAATGAGCAAACGAAATACACATGATTACTTCTCGTGAAACAAAAGGATTAGCAATTAAGCAGATGAAGGGACGCAGCCGCTCGAGGCGCGGCAGCTAATGACCGCGTAATTAATTTACCCGTTACGCGGGAATCTGCCTAGCTTCCGCCCCCGGATACGCAATCGCGGGTTGAGGGCCGTAGGGGGCGCTGATAGCAGCTATGTAGGCCTAGCTTCTGCTGCAGCCTCGCGTCCGCATTCCTCCCAAGCACGCTTTCTTATTTCTTTTTTTTTTCATCGCAGTGTGTCTCCGTAAGTCCTCCTGCTCCCACTTTCGCTGGTTGCACGCATGCAACCACGTAAAGAGAAGCCGAACACGACACTGTGACCCGTTGCGCCGCTCAGTGGCCTCGTTTTCGCCATTATAAGACCTGCCGGCATGCAGCGCCCTCGCGCGGTCGCCGTGACAACTGCGTACCCCCCTCTCGTCTGCGTCATTCCCCCGAAGGTGACATTCTCGTAGCCGCGTTGTTTTCCTGCAATACTCATTAGAGGCAACTACGACGCCGCGATTGTTGAACCAACATGGGAATGATGGGCGGTATACATGAATTCGCCTAGTCTTTGTATTTGCGGCTTTGAACACACTTTTAAATTTTATTATCATTATGGGATAACCCATAATGTAGACAGGATAACCGCTGGTCATCAAGGGATACTAACTGGATTCCCAGAGAAGGGAAGCGGGTTGGGGGGAGACAAAAGGTTAGGTGGGCAGATGAGATTAAGAAGTTTGCGGGTGTAAATTGGCAGCAGCAAGCACAAGACCGGGTTAACTGGCGGAACATGGGAGAGGCCTTTGTCCTGCAGTGGACGTAGTCAGGCTGATGATGATGATCATTATGGGAGAAGTGCCATGGGGTCTGGGCGTGTCATGTTCTCGTCACAGTCCCATCGTGAAATGGTACGCGTCACAAAACTTGGGTTAGTGCCAGAACTCGTCACCGGTTTATGTTATGCATATCTTCAGTTCAAGGTTCGTCGATCACAGTCTAAAGCATTACGTCTGGCTTAGCACAGGATGCCCCACGAAATTCACCAAGGCGCCCAAGTTTCTTAGCTCGTGCTCAGATTCGGGCGCACGTTAAAAAACCCCAAATGGTCGAAATTTCCGGAGCCCTCCACAACGGCGTCTCTCATAATCATATCGTGGGTTTGGTGCGTTAAACCCCGCATATCAATCAATCAAGTTTCTTATCTAAAACGAGATACGCAAACACGTGTGCCTACGGTAAACTCATCTATTTGAAACACGACTTCTCGAAAACATACATGCAAAAAATGACGATGAATGCGCGTTCGTCGACTGGTGGCAGGTAAAGCAATAGACCATTTTGTCAAAATTGTAAAGTTAGCTTTCATGCTATTCAGTTTGAACAACTTGTCACTTAGTGTAAATAGCCTGTTCAAGCGGGGTTTGCTTACGCAGTGACGTGGAAAATGTTCAGTCACCTTTCTTGATATGGACATTCACAGTAGACAAGTCCCAGCACGTCCAGCTATAGGACTGCGTCTACGCCTGAAGCACGACAGGTGCCGCCATTACTTGTGCAAACATGCAGTGAAGAGAAGCGCACTGGCGAATATTGAAAAAGGGTCCATTCTGTGGTAAACATCGGCGCACAATGCAAGCTTCTTCGGTTTTCAAACAGTTGAGCTGAAACAGCCCTCTGTGTACATGCCCATTTGCCACATTTTTGTTTCGGATAAAAGAGTGGCTCGTTGCGAACAGCGGTCGAGGGGGGCGAAGTGGAATTGCTGAACGTTAGCTGCACTTCGTTAACTTCGTCTTGTGACAAAGCGGCTATACAGGCCGCACGGGGCCAAAGGGGTCGTACAGAACGAAGTTTTTTTTTTTCTTACAAATCTACGACGAAGTAGTAGCCACTCTTCCCACGGTGGCTGGAACACCTTCTCGCGTAATACTAGGGAAACACAGCGCTCTTTGCAGATAATGTAGTTTCAGAACAATGCGCCGGAGGCAAATCTGTAATAAAACAATAGGAGTAACCTTTGACAAGAACAAAAAAAATCGCAGCATATCCACGGAGTGAATGATGATTGGTGCGGCGCAGCGTTCGTCAGTCTGTTTGTCCATTCGTTCTTGCGTCCGCCTATCCGTGTGATCCTTGGTGCATCCGTCCGTTTGTTCATTCGTCTGTCTGTCCATCCATCTCTTTTTGCGGCCATCCCTCTGTCTGTCCATCCGTCCGTGCGCCCCTCTGTCTGTCCGTCCGTGCGTGTGTCAGTCCGTTCGTCCGTCCATATGTCTAGAAAAAAGTCCAAGCACAGCCATCTCACATCTTTTCATCATGTATTCATCATATACAAGTGCCCCCATCCAGCAGACATTGTAAGGACCGCTATTTCGGGTATGTGCCACTGGTGGTTACGTACTACGAGGGACGCACAAGCCACGCCATAAGGAGCTTCGCCCCTAAAAACCAATACTCAACAATCAACAGAGCCACTAGTACGTTCCAAGCAGTAAGTACGAAGTCGAGGCAAGTCTATGTACCACTCATACGCAGCGCCACACTTCCCTGTTTTAAATACCAACGCAACAGCGTTAAAGAGCTCGTTTCGCAAAAATTCCCGCGTCAGTGTTGGCGTCTTTGCATGGTTGTGATCGAAAAATCATCATCATGTGCGTGACCGAAAAATCGAGAAGTATGCAAATAAAACAAATGATACAAATTACGGGTCCAAGTGGAGGTCGAACCAGGGTCGTTTTCGTTGCAAGCGGTACACATTCTACCACACAGCCACTTGTCTGCTTGGGAATTCAGTGAAAAGAACTTCCTCTGCTTGGAAATGCAGTGAAAGTAACTTTCAAGCTTTAAAAACAACGAGCTCAAACGAACTCGAACTCAACTAATCGTACTCTGCGACGGCCGTTAGGGATAATAGGTGCGCTTGCTGTACCTTACTCGATCTTGTATAGTTGAACAGTGTATATGCTTCACGATGCAACATGAGATATTGCAGCAATGATAGTACAAGTGTCCATTGCCTGCGGCCGTCAGAAAATGTGATTATCACGATGTCTTCATGGTTTAAAGCCCCTCGCTCACTAGAAGAGGCACACACGTTACAGCGCGTATTGCGTTAGGGCCACGCTATAGTGGGTGCATGGCAAGTTCGAAATGGTTTCATGCACAAAGTGTATGAAGCACGTAGTAAACATCGCTAATTTTTCTACGAAACTCTGTCTAGCAGACGACGATGAAGAGAATACAGACGGCGGTTTGAGGACTATAACAGACGATGCGAAACGGACGGCTAACGGACAATAGGCAGGTCAGAATAACCGATAAGCGGGAGGTTAGAAGAACGAATGAATGAACTGACGACGGTTATGGGACTAGCAGACGACGAAGAAGCACCAAGAAGACGACAAAAACTATGTGCAGGGGCCAGAAGTACATAAAAGAAAAACATACACACAAGATATAGACGAACGAGTGTATGAACAAATGGCGATTAACCCGAACTAGCAGTCGAACAATATGAAGGTGCAGATGGACCACACCCAAAAGCTGGATGGGTATACATCCACAATGCAGCAACTACCGAGTTTTGCGTACTTAAGATGTGTGGCTCGGCTTTCCACTCGACAAACTGTGGGATACTCTGCGAAGGCCGTTAGGGAGAATAGGTGCGCTTACTGTACATTACTCGATCTTGCATAGTTGAACAGAATGCACAATTATTGTTTGCCGTATGGTAACAACACAGTGAACATAGTATTAGGTAATTTGGCAGATAATTAATTGATTTTGATTCAGATTACGTGGAGACAACATTTATGTTATGACAGCGCGCCATAGGTACTGTTTAAAGAGCGCCGGCAAGCAGCCAACGTTATATAGCCGGTACTTATCGTGCCCAAATGCACACAAATTTCGAATTCGGTTAGTCATACCTTGTTACAGAATGTATGCGTAAGGAACCGACCTATAAAGTCTTCAGAAAGTTCTAGGTATAATATTTTAATTTACATTAGGAGAAAATACGGGAATAATATCTTGTGCGTTTGGTCCCTCAATACAAAGGTAGTAGATAGGATGTGTTTACGAACTTTTCCAGTTGAATTCTCGGCGTAATCGATAATATTATCACGACGAAGGAAGCCAGGCACACGTCAGTCATTACGCCTTTTGTTAATATCACATCTTTATTAGGCTGCCATTATCATCTGGCTGCGTTTTGTAATTGAGTCATTTGAATTGATAAAGACTTCCGAGTTATTTCCCTGAAGCATTCTTCGGTTAGAGTTCATCATTTATATGGGTATAGCGCACGACAAAAAAAAAAAAAGAGAGAGACACACATACACAGCGCTGTGTGTGTCTCTCTCTTTTTGTGTCCTTGTCTTGGTGCGCTATACCCATATAAATGATGAACCTTAACCAAAGTAGCCCGGCAATGCACCTTAGCAAATTTAGGTTAGAGATCATCGACGAGACTGTCGCATACAGGCCATGGTCACATTTGTCTAAATAGCGACAATAAAATTGACACAGATTACTAAAACGAAGTAGTACGGCTCTTACAATATATAGTATGCCTCAAGTAAGTCTTCATCACAATAATAAAGAAGAAGAAAAATATACCGCAATAGGTAATCAAGCAAAGTAAGCAGACAAAGACGGGTAAATGTCAAGCAGATGTAAAAAAAGGCACGAAAGCAATACGCAGAGATAAAAACGCAGATGATAAGCAGACGAAAAAATGACAAACGTAAGCAGACGACAACACGCAAAGGCGTTGCAGGCCACGTCAACGATGTCCACACGATGGCGTGCTTTATTGTCGGTGGCGAAGGCGCACAACGCGGGAACAGAGGCAGCAGCCCCAAAGGCCAGCGAGGTGAAACATTCAGCATGCGACAACAATGGCCGATATAATACCACTGGCGCAATAAAAGCCGCGAAGCCTTCCTCCCTCCTGGTTTCTTGTTTCGAGAGTCTTCGCCGAGTGCCGCCACAGTCGCATCGCACGTACGTCGTCGTGCGCTCACGCAGAACAGACGACGAAAAAACGAAACGGGCAGACAACTCAATAACCGGACGAGACAATGTTGGTACTATAGCAGCCGACGCTATAGACAGCGTCAGCCATAACTTATCCAGCAGTATAGCTATTTCCAGTAGCACGCGAGTACATAAAACGTTGCATTCGGTCAGAAATATAACGCTGTGTAACACTAGGTGGGCGGACGATGCAAAAGAACACTGAGTCCGAAGGAAAAAAGACCCAACAAGCGTCCGCAGCGCCGGCTGTGGTTTTCCACAGCAGCGTGCCCATTGTCTTGTGCTATCCGTTATACAGTCATCCAGGAGTATAAAGGCCCTTCGGGAAAACGCTAAACAAATGAGGACACGCGATAACAAGGAAAAGAAACTGAGACGAGGCGAAACCCTCCCGAGTCTTTTGAGTCACGTTGTCCCCTGGCGCATACTGAGTTGGATATGTAAGCTATTGTATACCGTCTTCCTCCTACTTGTACTTCCTCTTGTTTTCCGTAGAATCAACAGCGTAACGACGGAAGAAGCGACGGCACGCCGACCCTATATTGACCGTTACGCCCCATTCGGTGATCCCACGTCGCTTGCGCCTAAGCCTAAACGGCTCGACGCGCGCAGGTTTTAGCGACAAGACCAATGAGGCGGTGCTTTGGGGAAGAAGAAACACCACCATCGCGAAAAAACACACATGCTTGCTCACCTGCGCGACGCGACCCGAAGCTGCAGCGAAACGATCAAATTCCCCCTCCCCCGCTCTCTCCTCCCCGAATCCCCCGCTAACCGCTTTCAGCTGGCACGATCCTCATTCACCGCCCGTTGAAAGCGAACAAAAAAAGAAATACATAAAAGATCGCCCGACTCTGTGGTCCGTAGAGAAGGTCGACTCTGGGTCACCGAAGGTTATTGCTGCGTCGTTCCCATCTAACGGCGCTCTTTTTTTTTTATCTATCTCTCTTTTTGTACTCATCCCGTTCATCGCGCCATCCTTCCTCGCATTCACTGTATCTCTCATTCTCGTACGCTAACAGCCTCTCCAGAATAACGCCGATTCCGGCAAACCGCTGGAACGTGCGTCGCTACCGGAAAAGTTTAACCCTGCGTCGTCGCCGTCATTAGGGCTAACTTGTTGCACGACGCATACCACGAAAGATCCCATTAATAGTATGATAGCATATAGATGGCGCTTCGGCAACCTCGAAAACAGCTTTCTTCCCTCTCTTTCCCTCTCGTTTTTCAGAGTTCACGTGGGTGTGTAACGTAAAAGTCCCTCAACGTATTCCAAACGTCGACCCCCAACTCCCACCTCGCCGTTTCCGTCACGGTCGCCATTAGGCTTAGTTCGAGATCTCGGTATCGAGACCCACAGCATCCGTAAACTCGATACGCCTTCCGTTTCCTTCCTCTTCCATTGCGTTGTTGCTTTTTAATCCGCAAAAGCGAAGATGGGTTTTTCCCGGCCGCTTCTATATTTCGCGCACGTGCGCCGGCATATACAATAAACCCTGGGTATGCGCATGCGCAGAGTTCAACTGCGGGATTGGATCTTTCGGAGCGTGTCTCGGCCATCATCGCTGGCCCGTAACGTGCGGCCGGAGATTATACACGCGCCGCATACGGTGGCAGCCCGACGCTAGGGGGCAGCACAGATGGAGGATGTGTGCGTATCGTATACGGCAAACTACTTCTTTTCAGGATCGCCTGATGCGCGCCATTTTTTTTTTTTCATTTTCCTCGTCCTAGGTCGTTTTTTTTTCACTTCTCGCTCTTTTTTTTTTTTTTTGAAGAAATTGTCGAGAGTTCGAGAAGTGAACGAGTACACAAGAACGAGCGAACTCATAATATTAAAAAAAAAAACATCGTATGCGGAGAAGCTAACACCCCCTTTCACGTGACTGTGTGAGAGGCTGGAAGACGACGCGACGTTTGTATTTGTTTGTTTGTTTTCGTTACAGGTGTGGTTTTCCGTCCGTAAATAGATTACACGCATCGCGGAACAGCTGGAGGATCATGACGAGGGCACACTTCGACGCGAGGAAGCAACCACCCAAAAAAAGATTACAAATAAAGAAATGTACGCACGTTCGCGATACAGAAAACTTCCTTAACGACATTCATGGCGATTTGTTCTCAGGCGCGCGCGCGCCGGCCTTAACTGATAATGACGTATCGGTCGCCTGGTCCACCTGTATACGTGACTCCAGCAATTCATGCGGCACCTAGCGGCAATATAGAGAAGCTGCGTACTGAAGTCTAAACAGTCCAAGTGCCAGTCGTATGCGGTATAGAAGCACGGTAGGATGGTGCAGCCCGTGAAAAAATAAACGAACGACCAAGCAGATTTCTTCTTTCCAGGTGAGGCATCAGTGTTAACTTGTTGACTCGAACCTATTAAATGCCCATTGTATCCAGTGACTAAATGCCGCTGCGGCGCCCGAAGTATGCAAACGAATTTCGCAGAGACGCGGCGCGCCGTGTGCATTACACACACAACGCGACCACTTCAAGAACGCCACTCGCGCTTGCGGGACCACTGGTGCCGACTAAAATAAGATGCTCCGCGTCAACAACCAGCTCCCTTTCTACGAAGCAGCACGAACTGCAATCACACTGCAGAAAACTCACTATTTGTGTTAGCGACAGACGACAGAGGACGGGGTGACCTCCGTGAATCCGCCATGCTGCTACTCCGCAGTGCCATCTCATGTTCATTTGAGTTGCGAATACGTGCGCGTCACAATTCTGGACTACGACACGGCGAGCAAAGAAGGCACAAAGATGGAGTTCCTTGCGAGGTGCCAGCCTCTGTCCGTGTAACGAATACCGCTTCGCAACTCGGGTTGTACGGTTTACGAGCGTCCGGATGCATCAGTATACGTCTCTCCATACATCACCGCCATGCACTTACCGGATCTTTCCTCCCAGACTTGTTGGAGGAAAGCTTTAAGGAAAATGTGACATACATTTTGGACTCATTATGTCAGCTTGGAGTGGTTATAATGTGGCGTCTTCTGCAAGCTGCGTGTCACGTGCGGTTTTCGTTTCTTTTTTCTGTTATTTTCTTTTGTTATTGTGTTAACCCGCGATGCACTCAAATCCGTGCCGGTTGCATCGATGGTATGTTAGTGCACATCTTTTTTTTTTTTGCGGTTAACTCATAAGGCGGAAACTGTGGAAAATCGGCGATGCGAAGCTCGCTCAAAACTAGCGTCTCCTGTTATGCTCGTTTCCACCGGTATGGTGCCGGAAATACACATTGGGTTCGAAATACGCCCGCTAAATGTAAACAGCAGTATTCGTCGTACTATATATATGGGCGTAAGTAAAAACCAGCGTCGCCGCGGTGGTCTAGTGGCTAAGGCACTCGGCTGCTGACCCGCAGGGCGCGGGTTCGAATCCCGGCTGCGGCGGCTGCATTTCCGATGGAGGCGGAAATGTTGTAGGCCCGTGTGCTCAGATTTGGGTGCACGTTAAAGAACCCCAGGTGGTCTAAATTTCCGGAGCCCTCCACTACGGCGTCTCTCATAATCATATCGTGGTTTTGGGACGTTAAACCCCACATATCAATCAGTAAAAACCAGCGCCATGTCCTTACACCTCGGAACAGACTCGACGAACAATCATCATTAAAACACATTGTGTCCATCTTACGCAATGAACTTGCGAAGGATCCAGTTTGATCCATTGTGCGATTCTAATCAGGTAATACGACAATATTCTGTCACTCGTGCCAGGAAGATAACGTTGTGTAGAATCTTTTTTTCTCGTTTTCCTTATTTTTCGCACTTGTATTGAAATCGCGTGGGACATGTTATCAAAGGATGCATACACAGCTATCATATATATATATATATATATATATATATATATATATATATATATATATATATATATATATATATATATATATATATGGTGACTCCGCTCACTATATATACATATATATATTATTCAGTGGGAAAGTTCAGTGGGTCTGGTACGTATAAGAAAAGAAGCTGGTACACGTACGAGAAAGCAAGCAGTTTCTTTATAGTTTCTTTGTATATTTTGTATATCTGACGAAGGCCGTGCCACGGCCGAAACATAAATATATAAAGAAACTGCTTGCTTTCTCGTACGTGTACCGGCTTCTTATATATATATATATATATATATATATATATATATATATATATATATATATATATATATATATATATATATATATATATATATATGAACTGGGAATGCCCCGCCAAAGTGGTCTAGTGGCTAAAGTACTCGGCTGCTGACCCGCAGGTCGCGGGATTGAATCCCGGCTGCGGCGGCTACATTTCCAATGTAGGCGTAAATGCTGTAGGCCCGTGTGCTCAGATATGGGTGCACGTTAAAGAACCCCGGGTAGTCGAAATTTCCGGAGCCCTCCACTACGGCGTCTCTCATAATCATAGAGTGGTTTTGGGACGTTAAACCCCACGAATCAATTAGTACTATTATACATTCAGTTATGGGATATTTTGTGTGTTTAGAACAATTTGTTCCCCGACTTAGAGATCTGTGTACTCTATGGCAGAGTAGTGAAGCATGTTTAGAAAAATGTTAAACGATGTAGAGTAGGCTGTACTCTACCACTGGAGGGCATTGCGCTGTCCCAATGTCAACAAGCAGTTGCCTCGAAGACAAACGGCGACGACCAAACGTAATATCACAGCATCAGAGCACTAAGCTGTGTGTTTACAAAGAGGCAGTTAACGTACGATTTGGAGTAGGGTCTTGGTACCCCACTATACATGGGAGCGCCGAAAGCCGTCCCATGGGCCCAAGGAGGTTTATTAACACTATGTACAGAGCATAAATTGTGTCCGACGAATCAGTACTCGGGAATACATTCGCATTTCCACAGTTTTACATCACATCATCACAACACAAGAACAAACAATATCAATATGCTTAGAAATACAAAAAGGGGGTGGGGAGGTTTGACGATTCATAGTACTTGGTATACTCTACTATGGGAGAGCAAAAAGCCGTCTCACAGAGCATGCAGAAATCACTCAATCAAGCATTTTTCGTCTGCTTTGTTTAGAAAAAAGAGTTATTGCTACTAACGTCAATAACACTCAACAGAACATTTCGTTCTTTGACATACTCTAACGATGATGACAAAACAGAATCAAACACCTACAAAATTGCTCATAAAATTCGTCTCGGTGGTTTGTAATGCGAGTCTCTTACATTTTCGCACAGCACAGTTGAATGACCAAGGTACAGCGGGAATATTTTTGCGTGTGCAAACAAAATCATTTAAGACAACATTCTGGTTTCTCAGCGTGCTTATTTTCATCCTGCGGCAGCGTTGATTCTCTAGGTCAATTTTGATGAAGCGGAAGTCTGCATTACAAAAACCAGGTGTGAGTTCAAATTAATTTGAGTTTGTGATAAGAATACACCGACCGAGAAAAAGTCACCGCTTTTTCGAATGAATGAATGCATTCGAAAAGTAAACCATGAGCTTTAGAATAGCGCACCGCAAGCCCTTGCGGTGCGGTCGTAGTCACTGCGCATGCGTCGTAACGCGAGCAGCCGTTCGCGGCCCGCCCGCAAAAAAATAAAAAATAGCGGGCGCGTGTGCGGTCCGCAAACGCTGGTTTCGAGGCTACAGTGTCGCTGCGATCGTGCGTTGCGGTTTGAAGGAGGGCAAACGCTATTCTAAAACTTATATGACGCCGCTATGCCCGCAACGCTCGCAAACGTTATTCTAAAACTCCCTAACGATGAGGAGGGGGCGAAGTACCGGAGGGTCATAGGGTAACCGTGAAGGGTCACTTGAGCATGCAAATGAATGACGACACGTGCGTACAGTATATACAATGTTGATTTATCGGTCGTATAGGATGCGGCGATGGCGTAGTGGTTAGAGCAGATGCGGCGATGGCGTAGTGGTTAGAGCATCCGCCTCGCATGCAAGAGGTCCGTGGTTCAAATCCCGGTACCGCGCGGTTCCCAACCGGATTAAAAAAAAAATCCGCGTGTTGATGGAACTGCATTAAGAGGCCTGGGGTGCGGCCTCACCGGCAAACACCGCCGAGAACGCACTCCCTCACCAGAGAAGGATTGGCCACCCTGGTGCAGTATCTGGCCACTACCTCCCACATGCTTACGTCAAATATGATATTGATGAGGAGACTTCGTGTATATAAAAAATCGTTCACGATTTAGATTACTATGTGCTCTACGGTGGGAGAGCCCCCAGCTCGAGCAGGTTGACTACGATTTTGACTAAACTTTTTACCCCCAGAGCAAACCAAGCACACACTGCGATCGTCATCGCCGGCAAACTGTCGCTGCGGCACACGCAATGGCGCTGCTCCGAGACTGTCAGTTTTGAATGTTGACGATTTTCGTCAAGTTGTTGTCAAACCACAGGCGATCGCATATACCCCTTCAGATGTGCCCGAAACTCCGGTGAATGAAATCGCTCTTGAATCGAGCATTGGCGCCACCAACCTCAGGTAGCGAACGCTTCGGGCCGTTCCACGCGCTTTCCGCACAGCCGCAACGCACGCGCTGGGACTCTTGCCGCATGCAAGCGAGGGCCAAACACGTAGAGTTTCCTTATATGCACTAGATGGAACTCTGGCGCTAGTGTATGAGGGTGCTGCGACGCACGGTACTTCAGCGAGCATGGGAATGATGGGTAGTACACGGATTTGTCCAACCTTCGTACTTCTGGCCTGCTTTTGGCTCCGTGTGTGTTCGTGTGGCTTGGAACTGTTTTCCCACAAAACAAAAAAAAAATCAGCAAATGTTCAGCGGTTGCGCTTAACCACCTTATTCTTTTAGGCTTACCTTTCCAATTCGGGCCACGACGTTCCAAAGGGTTGAAAGTTTCTTTCAGAACAAAACCGAAACAGAGCAATCAACGAAGCCGCAAGTACGATTCGCCGCCCGCAAGTATATACGAAGACCAGGCCAATGTGTGTACTACCCATCATTCTCATGGTCGCTGAACGATCGCAGCGACAGAGTCCCCTCTAGTTAATTTGAGGAAACTCTATGGACAAACAAGCCAATTGGCGACGCTCTTTCAATCTCCGTTTGGGTGCGGCAGGTGTGCCGGCACGTGCGTTGCGGCTGTGCGGGAAGCGCGTGTAACGGCCCTTCCGGCGTTTTGCCGCCGCTTCCCGCACTCTCGCCGCCTCCGGGTCCGCTAGCACACCGTTTATAGAACTTGTTCAATAAACGTTGCGCTATAGCCGACGTCGCCGTGCTGCTGCAGCTTCGCGCGCCCTAGACTGCGGGTCCTCTTGTCTGCGACGCCGTGCTGCTGCAACTTCGCGAACCCCCAGCCCCGGGTCTGCTTGCCGGCGTTGCCGCTTTGATGCAGGTTCTCGCGCCTTTACACTCCGGAGTCGGCGTCACCGTGCTGCAGCAGCCAGCCGTTGGAATGTGGGCATTCGGGCTGCGGCTAGCCCGGAACCCCTCAAGAAAGAGGCGGAGACAGACCAGGAACCATTTTCACTGTGTCGAACCCGCTACCAGCGGCTGGTAACCACGTGCCACGAGTGTACCTGCGATCGTCGTTCTCCTCTTGCAGCCACGATCGGCACTCTCGTGGCACCCGCTTTCAGCGCGTGCAAATCAGAACTACGGACAACTCACGGACAAGGGCCGACCCTGAGGTGCTTCGCCCCTAAAAGAAAGCTGTCGACCTTTAAGCGATTCTTATGCAAATGCACGAGGAAGCCTGCGAGTTTTTAAACCTACCAAGTAGGTTTTCAGGGGACGAAGCAGCTGGGCGACGATGCTCGGCCGTCCACGATCTCCGGTGGATGTCACGGGAAGATGCGTAAATGTGTAACACACACAAAAAAGTTTACAAAATACACTAATATCAATTTCAATTGTGGCAGAACAATATAAAATATCTAGAAGCACAAACGCTTTATAGGAGTCGGCGACTTCAACGTATACTATAGACATTATGGACTTTAGGACCTAACTTAGTCTTCTGTCACTTCATGTCACTCAACGTACATTATACGGGATAACGCTCCAGTAAAGTGAGGTTACTCACCCGTACTTCGCCCACGTGTCATGATTCACTTCGTCGAGATGTGTGGATTATTTTGTTTCGATGCACACACGCGACGCCATTTTGGCAAGGGAGATGCGGTCACGGAGAGGCGGGCGGTTCTAATGGAACGATTTGCGCACATGCAAGACTTCGCGTACACCGTGCGCCACGGTTGCGGAAGCGAGCTCCGCTTCAGCGAGGTCGGCTCCGTCGTCTACCGTCCGTGCACCACCGAAATCGAGAATGACGCTTGCAGTGTCGCCTAGCTGCTTCGTCACGGATTTTGTTTTCGTTGGTCCAGGGTTTAATGACATAGAGGGCTGTGGGTGTAATACATACGGTAGCCGCCTTGTCATATAGGTGAGCACTCCGGTACGCGATTTTTTTTTTACATCCGGTCTCGGCGCTGACCGGTTCTCACCGGTTAATGCGATGACACGCGCGCAGCAGTGGAATCGCTACAAGCGTTGCCGTGCGATATAGTTGCGTTGTGGTAGACCGTCTCTGTTGTGGCTTATGCGACACGGCGAAGCATAACGACGACGGCTACTTCGACTGTCCAGAGAGCGCCGCGGAAATAGTACGTAATCGTCTTGGTACAGAAGCGCCAAGTACACGCGTGGGACAAATGCGGGTGGGCGGGTAATGGTTTTTTGTTTGGCCCCGGGTGAACTCGTCCGCAAAAAAGGCTAAGCTTCCTTTACACCTCACACACCCCTCCAGCCTTCCGGAATGCGAATCTTAGGTCGGTTCGGTTACCCGTATGTATCTACATGTGTACAGTTGGCTAAATGATTAACTATCGTGCATGAGTGGCAGTTTTTGTTTCTGTGTATTTTTTTGACCGAATTAAGTTTCAAAAAAAGGTGATGACAAGTGTATGCTCACAGAACACACGTCCACGAAGCATTTTTTTGTAACTTCGTTCCATAATATGAAGCTCACAGACAAAACAGTGGCCGCTGTGCACAATAGTTGAAGTTCTGGCCTGATGTGACGTGTGAGCTCATGGAATGTACGAAGCGTAAATTTTTGGTCATTCATAAACAACGAGTTTCACACATTTAGGGCCGTCTAGCAGTCCCAGTTTGCTGTACGTACTGTCGTTGTCGGCAAGTTACTATTTTTAGACCGCAATACCCTTATTTCCCACTGTAATCAATCATGTGAAAGCGACACTAAAAAGCAATGGTCTGATTTGCATTGATAAACTGTTCTCTGAGAATTCTAATGCCATAAGTTTCAGCAACATAAGTTCAGTATTACCGTACATAATTGTGGAAGTTTTGTTTAAATTTTGCGCTCAAATGTCCGCGCGCGGTGACGAAAATTAATTTCAACATGTATTTGTCGTTCTTTTTTATTCGCAATGTTGGCTCGATGAAATTTTCTGAAACTTCGTATGCTAGGTGGTGAAGATAGTGGGACTGCGTGATTTTCGCTCAGCTTCGTCTGAAGACAAAGCCACCGCTGCAGACCACACGAGTACCCGAAAAGAACGAGGCTTACGCAAATCAATAAGCTATCCATCACTCCCATCCTGTCCGAAGCGCCATTCGTTGCAACTCCCACAGACACCAGCGCCAGATTTCGCCCTTCGTAAACTATCATGAAACATATCGATGCACGCCACCGGAATCGAAGTCGAAGGGCAACACTTGTGTACCTTCGATGAGAGGGTAAAAAAAAAAAGGCGAAATTCGTTCTGCGTGACTCGGCAGCGGCGGCGGCGGGAGGGAGCAACGTTAGGAGAGAGGGAGGGATGCGAGATGTACGTTTTAGATAACGCGCGTATACGCTGTGAGAAACAATTCGCGCGTGCGCAGTGCGAATTTTCTTTTTTTTTTCTCCCATCGGCCCACCACCACCGTTCTCCCATCGCCATCGCGCGCACTACAAGTCCACCTATCAAGCGAATGGAGTACCTGTACAACAACGCGAACATCGTGGCCTCGTAGAGAAACGAAAATACAGGAGCAAGTGATGAGCTGCGTTGTATGCATATGCTACACCATGGAGAACGCAGCAGGGAGCACAAGCGGCACGCAGTCTACATGCAAAGCGAAAAAAAAAGACAATGCAATCCGTTCTCCGTTCTCGCTTTTTTATTTATATACATTTCTTTCTCGCTTGCTTCGTCCCTTTGTGTTCACACTAGTTGCATGCGGCGCGGATGTTAAAGAAGTTGCACGTCACGCCACGGTGCAGCCGCAATTCTGCCGGAACGCCCGCTTGCTAACCTTGACTGCATTAAGCTCGGATTCTCTTAATCCCAGTTGCCTGCACGAACCTATTACAGCAAGAGCACGGCGCAATCAGTTCCTTATGGTACACCGAATAGCACTCGTTTTACGTGGCGCGCACACCCTGCTGCAAGATAAAGTGAAACACTCAATGTAAAAAAATTCCGCCATATCCACGAAGTGAATGATGATGAGTGGGCGAAGCTCCGGAGGTAAACCTGGTAAACCATGAATCCTCTGTACATTTTGCCCACTCGATTTTATTATACGCTCCCCCTAGCGTACGTCGCCGCACTAAATCGAACGATTGCCTTCAACCAATGACACGCGCCATATGTCACATCATTCCTATTTTATAAGATCTCGCGTCTTTCATCAACTACAAGTACCGCTTTCTAGTTTATAACATCTTGCATCTTTTCATCATCAGCTACAAGTACCACCATCTAGTAAACACTACAAGAACTAAACGAGAGGTGGCTACATACAGGAGACGGTACCGCCCTCTAGTGAACACTGCAAGAACTAAACTAGAGGTGGCTACATACAGGGGACGCACAGCCCACGCCCTAAGGAGCTTCGCCCCTAAAAGATGACATTGGTGATTGATATGTGAGGTTTAACGTCCCAAAAAATCACCATATAATTATGAAAGACGCCGTAGTGGAGGGCTCCAGAAATTTCGACCACCTGGGTGTTCTTTAACGTGCACCCAAATCTGAGCACACGGGCCTACAACATTTGAGATGACATAGGTACACGCCCACAATTCACGCACATTTGTTAACCCGTTCAGCGCTAAACATGTACACTGTCGCCCTTTATCAAAGAAAACACGTGATCCTACGCTCTGCGGTGGCTGCCTACAGGACCATCGCCAACCGACTGGAAAAGAAGAGACGTCGGCCTTTGGCGTCATCTATTGGCAAAGAAAATAACGAGTTACGACCGCTGGACAAGCGCTGCGAGATATTGCAGGCAGCCGTTGTAGAGAGCTGGTCATGCGATCGCGTGTTCCCTTTCATAAAGAACCACAGTGTACGTAATGAAGCCTATAGCATCAACCGCTCAACGAAAGCGTAACAAAGCACAACGATATCCCAAATAATGTCCCGAGAATCTCCTAATCACAGTCGCATGTCTTGAACTGCGACTGAAAATATCTTGCTTCGCAAGCAGCACTAATGATGACATCGCAAAATCAATAAGGCCACCTAGTGCTGAGCCAATGTCATGTCACTGATCTATAGAATTTGTTTTTTGAATTAATTTCAGGTCACCGGCTCTTCGATTATTTGATGTTATTAAAAGTGATTTAACGATGTTTTCTTCTAGTAGCAACGTGTACAGCTAATCGAGTATGATTTTGTATAAACAAGTTATCGTTTTTTTGTAATTGTGCCTTCCCTGCTAAACATCTGTGTGTATTTCATGTTATGATAGACCATATCCTTTTTATTGCTACAATCTTGTTTGTCTTGAACACTTGTGCTAGTTTGATGTAAACCCACTGGAATATTTAACTGCAGAGTTTGTTTATTTTTGTTGCGGTTCCGGTTGCTATGTGTATACGTTGTGTTTTCCTTTTTTTTTCATAATGTAAAGAGCTTCATTTTCTACAGCCTGTCCTGTATAGGCGTCAAAATATCCACAGTTTTCAATAAATAAATGATTAAATAAATAAATAAAGAAGTAACTAGCTAACTAACTAATCTGTGGGGTTTAACGTCCTAAAACCACGCTATGATTCTGAGAGACGCCGTATAGTGGAGGGCTACGGAAATTTGGACTACCTGGGGTTCTTTAACGTGCGCTCACATCGCACAGCAGAAGGGCCTCAACCACTTTGCCTATGCATTTCTTGGAATCACGGTGCGTTATTAAGAAATCATTGCGAATGAATTCAAGCAGCGCCGTGTATCGTCGCATCCGTTGTGCCGACGCGTACACATACTCACCCGCCTGTTTCGTTTCTTCCGGGTGACGCAGACATGGCCCGCTCCGTGGTGGCGCTGTTCATCATCTCGTTCTTCTTCGCCTTCCTCTCCTTCTTCACGGGCATCGCCGGCTGCTGGAAGAGGTCAAACAGCAACATCATCGCCACCGGTCTGCTGCAGATACTCGCAGGTGAGGCTGACGTCCCCCCCCAAAAACAAATATCCCCACCACCACCACCACCACTCTACTGTGTGGTGAGGTTTTAGCCCCCTCGCCATAAATGTGCAGCCAGCGAGGATCAGGCAAGCACAATTTTCGGCTACTGCAATTTTACTTTTTTTGCGTCTACGCCACCGCCCTGGTGGGACGAGGGTTAGAGGGCGGTGAGAGAGAGAGAGAAAGAAAGAGATAGAGAAGAAAGACAGGGAGGTTGACTAAGCTTGGCTCGGTTGGCTACACTACTGGAGGGCGGTGGCTCACTTGAGAGATGGTGCCCCAGCTCGCATGTTCTGCTTGCACATAAATGCACAGTAATAGGGCACTCCTTTTTTTTTACTATACGTTCTTATATATCAATACGGATAAGAGCCAGTAGTCAGTTCCAACCAATATCACCCGCTGCCGGTGTGCTGTGAATACAAAGCATCCTGATATTCGCTAGAACTGAGTACTGTCTCCTATCCGTTTTTACATAAATAATCCAGTAAAACAGACGCACGCCACCTACTGTATACATTTGACTCCTTGCGTTATAAGGACTTTATAAACTGCAACTATTACCCTTAAGAAATTTCTTCGCCAGATATTCTCTTTAGCTTTACGATGAAGTAATCACTTTAAGTTTGCGATGGAGTAATCAACGAATCAAATTATCGATTGATCACGACTGTGTCGATGTAGACGTTCCTATATAAAGTGCATAAGGCACCCAAGCCCACATTTTCTCGTATTTATCTTTTAGGGGCAAAGCTCCTTATGGCGTGGCTTGTGCGTCCCTCGTAGTACGTAACCACCAGTGGCGCATACCCGAAATAGCAGTCCTTACAATGTCTGCTGCATGGGGGCACTTGTATATGATGAATACATGATGAAAAGATGTGAGATGGCTGTGCTTGGAGTTTTCTCTAGACATATGGACGGACGAACGGACGGATGCACCAAGGATCACACAGATAGGCGGACGCAAGAACGAATGGACAGACAGACTGACGAACGCTGCGCCCCACCAATCATCATTCACTCCGTGGATATGCTGTGATTGTTTTTTTATTACTGACACACCTCCGTTTTCTTTTCTTTTTTTTTTCTACAATCACGGCGTGCAAGCCATAAAGAACTGGGTCGGCAGCACAGATATTTCATTCGTTCACGGACAAGCGAAATCGCGTAGCTCGGGCGTCCCTCGGTGTGCCCGTATATACGGAACACGTTTCACAATTCGGCGCGCATTTCACCCCAAAAGACCTTCGCCACACACACACACCGCCCATATACGCAGACGCAAGTAAAATAAGAGCGTTGCGTAAACAATCGCGTGGTTGCGCATATACACACGTACACTTTATAATCTAATACAAGACACACAAACGCGGCGTTTCGGTATCGGATTTTCATTCGTCTTGCGTCGGCCTTGTATTATGCCTCACCCAGTCATGGCACCCTTTGGCAGCGCGCACTTTGGCAAACGCTGTAAGCTGTAAGGTATGTGTGTTGTTGTGTGCACTGTATATAGGTATATACGCGTTGTGTGTTTTGTGTTTAGTTTGTGATATGTTTTTGCACAATGTGTGTTCCTGCGATGCACAGAAATACGGAGACCAGCTGCTTTGCGGCTTGAAGCGCATATATCGAGCCTACTGGTAACGCGGGTGGCTCATATTGACTTCGAAGACTTTGTAAGGAATCGATTCAGATCGTCTCGCGCTCGTTCGTGGAATACGCGTTGCTATGCCATGCACGCCTCTCTCTCTCTCTCTCTGTCACATTTTTACCGGCGTGTTACGCGCATAACTGCACTGCTTTACGCAAGCCTCGCCAGAATGTCTGGGAACTTTACCGATTCATTACGGCGAAGGCTTTCGATGCCTTACCAGACATAAAAAAACTGACCATCAATGCCGGCGTCAACAAGGGTGACGCAAAATGAATGAATGAAATGAACTTTATTGGGACCAGGCTCTTTGTACTACAGCCCTAAGGTGGTTGGCGTCCTCAGTCTAGGTAGCCATGGTTCCCTGCCACAGCTCGAGCCCGGTTCACCAACCTTAGCTGGTCGGCAGGGTCTTGCGTCACCAGCAAAGCCTCCCACTGGTCTTCTAATGCTTCCTCTTTATCCGTTTCTTTATCTTCGTTTGCACTTCGCGGTGATGACAATGGTATGATCCGATTGTTGCGACACTCCAGCACCATGTGGCGCAGAGTGTTGCGCGTGTCTGGAAGGCAAAACTTACAGTCCCGCCCGAACGTTCCTGGATACATAGCGTGCATCAATGTTACGCGCGGGAAAGTTCCGGTTTGTAGTCTTCGCATGATTGCGTCAAAACAAGACGTCATGACGATGTCTCACATATCGCCTACATCATCATACCATCCTGACTACGCCTATGCAATGCAGGGCAAAAGCCTCTCCCGTGTTCCGCTAATCAACTCGGTTCTGTACGTGTTTTCTGCTGCCATGTTATAGCAGCAAACTTTTAACTCTCGTCTGCTCACCTAGTTTTCTGTCTCCCCCTAACGCGCTGACTCGCCTTTTCTTGAAATCCGGTCAGTTACTCCTGTAATGACCAGCAGTCATTCTGCATATACGCGTTACGTGCACAGCTCAGGTCCATTTCCCCGGACCGTGTCCGTCACCAACATATGAGGCGTCATTTCACGACGTCACGCAACGTCACGCCATATGATCTCAGCTCACCAACATTTGAGACGTCATTGTGACGTCGTACAAGGCGACGACAATTTATGATGTCATCATAAATTGTCATCACTGTCGCTTGGTCAAAGGAGGATCCATCACAGATTTGATGATTGATATGTGGGGCTTAACGTCCCAAAAGCACCATATGATTATCAGAGAGGCCGTAGTGGAGGGCTCCGGAAATTTCGACCACCTGGGTTTTTTTAACGTGCACCCAAATCTGAGCGCACGGGCCCACAACATTTACGCCTCCATCGGAAATGCAGCCGCCACAGCCGGGATTCGATCCCGCGACCTGCGGGTCAACAGCCGAGTACCTTAGCCACTAGACCACCACGGTGGGGCGATCCATCACGGAGACCGGGCGAAAACTTGCGTGATTCCTCCGATCACGGAGGCCGTACAAAACCACGTTAGGTGCAGAAACCTTTCGAAGAAAAAGAGAAAGGAGGGAACAAGGTTTTCCGATAATAATTTGTTTATTATTTAATAAATATAAAATAAAAAAATAAAGTTGCACACACAACGGAAACGCTTGAGTTCATTTTGGGACTAACGCGACCACAGCAACGATGACGCTGGAATCTTCGATGACACACTTTTAAGTATGCCGACGCGCCTAGCCATGCATCCGATCAGTTCTTATCGACGACTGTGTGCACCAATATCGTTGCAATCAGAGTTGCTTGGACGGACAGACTATACTTAAAAAGTCCCGAGAGACGGGACTAGCGCAGTGGGCTTGTCCCACATTGACAAGCATGCTAAGCCTGACCGCTGCATCGTGGGATTTATGGACGCGTACCACGGCTGACCCCTCTTGTTGGGTCTTCCGATGGCCGAGTTGGCTTTGACCGCTGTCCAGTAACGAGGGGCATCGCCAGAGGATATGCTCCAAGTTATAGCTGCTTCCCCAAAACGGGGGCACGAGCTGCTGTAGTGTTACCGCCGTTTCCTAGAAACGTCCCCTCACTCAACGCTTCCCCTTGACTTGAAAAAGTCGATGCGAGTGCCCTCTATTGGCCGACCAAGTCACTGCATATCGGCAATAATCTGCAGCGATTCTCGAGAAGCGCAGTGTCAGTTTAGGGCGAGCGGTGGCGCAGTGCTCAACTCAGTCAAGTGAAGGACGAAATTCGAGTCGAGGAGCGTTTGTGAATACGGGGGATAGTATCGGCGTATAAAGCTTGCGAAATAAAACCTAATCTGGGTTTTTCTTCCGGGCACGAGTTCACACAGTACCGGGATTTCCCTTTAATCGGCTTAAGTACTCCCTGTCTTCATCGTGACGATCACGTGACCGCACGTATGTAGTACATGCGTAGCAAGCGAAACGGGCGCTTTGAGTGCAAGTACATTCTGCTGAAAGCACTACTTTATGAAGCCGCAATGCTGATCTCAACGTAGCGTGTACAATAAGAACAGAAAACTATACAGTGCGGCAACAAGCCAACACGCAAGCTAACAGACAACGTGAAAGCCAACAAACAAGCAAACAGACAACGTGATTTGAGATGGCGGTGGAGGCACGAACTGTGAAGAAGTGTTGGGAGTCCGTGTCATCCGGATTTTCTATAGATGAACGGGAAAAGAAGAAAATTTTGCGAAGCAATTCTTACCAATTGTCAACAGCAACAAAACACGAATATAAATGAACATGAATAAACAAGAAAAATGACAAACAAACGACCAGAGAATCCGATTTGCGTTGAAAGCATTCGCGAAAGACTTGGTGTTCGTGTTACCCGGGGTTTCAAAAAGAAAATGGCGGAAATTGCGCGAAGCAGTCACTTAGCGATATACGTGAACGCAACACTAAAAGAAGCAAACGAACAGAAAAAAAAAACGAATTGAAATTTAGGCAATAACGCGAGTGCTCACAGGAGTCAGTATTTCCCGGCGCTTTCAGAAAAAAAAAACGAAAAAAAAACAAGGCTAGTACGAGAAACGAGAACTACGCAAAAATAAAAATAAAAGAAACAGCTCAATGGTAAATCGGGGACACGTAGAGGGAAAAAAAAAAAGCCAATGAAGTAAGGAGCAAACAAACAACGCTACAGGCGGCTCGAAGGCAGAGGCACGAGCGCTCGCCTAAAGTTTGGGGCTCGTATTATCCGGTAATTCGAGAAAAAACGCGCAACAAAAACGAAAACTACGCGCAAAAGACAATCGGTGCTGTAAAGCGCGCGTTCGCATTACATAGACGCCTGCGCCGCCCTTCCAGGTTTTTCTTTTTTTTTTCCCCAGTTTTGCTTCGCCAAGAAGCCGGTTCAGGTGCGTTTCTCCGCTCTTGTTTTATGTATTATTTTCTTCCTTCTTTCTTTTTTTCTTTTACTTTTTTGTAATCGTCGGGAACTCAAAACGCGCGATCACCTTGACATTTCTGAAAGACGGCGTGAGCTGCAAGGCCCGCTACACGGGGGCCTGAGGAGAGGCATGCGTATACCGAAACGATCGTTGTTAGTTGCGTGCAACATTCACTCGCTCGTATACGGACGCGCGAGTTTAATGTAAAAGACGACGCGATTGACAATGTAGTATGAACATAGTCGGTATATACGAGTCGAGGTTTGGTTCGTGAGTTGCGTGCAGTGCTCGCGTATGTGTTCATAGTGAAAAGAAGAAAGTATACTTGGCAGAATCGTGTGCCTAGAGGTATTCGAGGTGAGACAGTGTTCCGTGTATTGGTTCGTGCGTTGGCAGACATCCTAAAATTGTCGTCCGTTCACCTGTGACGTCCACCCGCCTTCCAGAGGCAACGTCGTAGTTAAAACACAAATCAATAATCCGGCCCCGCCACCTATAGGAACAAAGAAAAAAAATAAGCCAGAGAGTATGGGGTGGAGCAGCAACCGCGGGCACTGCTAACTAATCGGCTCACGTAAGAGGCCCCCTGTTTCAACAGTGTATCGAGAAAACGAATCACAAAGCCTCACACCCGTAAAGCAGAAGGTGGCAGCTGAAAGCAAAGAGCTACACCCACGCCATAGCGATGCATAGAATGCTTTAGCATAAAAGCAGCAGTAATTTTTTTAAAGTACAAAAGAAAAGAAACCATGTCGCCTGCTGCTAGTTCACTGCAGTTTACACCAGTGTGACAGCGGCCACGCTGGAACGCGCTGGAACCGTTCCAAAGAGGTCGTCGTATCAAAGCTCTTTCCAACAGAACGCAATACAATAAATTAGCAGTGCACGTAGAATAAAAACGATGGTGTCAGAAGAACGCTAGGCAACACAACTTTAGCTATCTATAACAGAATAAAGATCTTTTTTTTTTTTCCTCAAATAGAGATATTGATGATAAACTGTCACAATGTTCGCTTGATTGACATAGTTTCGCATTCTACGATTTCACTCTGGTGAACACTTCCGTTTTTGCTGTTGATGTATGCATAACCAAAAAGCGGTTCGGCATGCGCACTTGCCAAACTATATCCAGTCTCAAGTCAGGTAAATGAAGGGCCATCTAGACTCCTGCCGTTGCCGAAAACTGGCCTGCTCATCATCATCACGATCTCCTAACCTTTAAATGCCCCTATTGGGTTATTCTATAAATAGGAGCGCACACAAAGAAGAAAAAAAACAACAAGCTAAACAAGGAAATAGTCAAGAATATACCAAGTATAATCAAAGTAATGTTTAGAAGGCAACACGAAGGGAAATGCACATACAGTCCCATACAGACAGGGACAACCAATGCAACATAGCAAAGCCGATACCGCGCAGGATCAGCCAAGTGTCGTCTGCTTGAGATATCACACACACAAAAAAAAACAACGTGAGTTATGCTCATTTGCTGTCATTCCCACTAACATAAGAGTCAATACCATAGCGTCGTTGCCAGCTGCAGCTTCCGCCGCGGTGGTGAAGCGGTTAAGGTAGCTAAGGTGCTATGCTGCTGACGCGAAGGTTGCGAATTCGGCCCCGGCAGCGTCAGTCGGATTTGGGTTGAAAGACAATGCTATAGATCGAGGCCCGTGCTGGTTAAAAAACACTATATGGTAAAAATTTCCGAACCTTTCCACTACGACGTCTCTCATAACCACATTGCGGTTTTGGAGTGTAAAACCCCAGATAATGTCAGCTTCAGTTATCGCCATAAAACCTGTCGTCTGTTCATTAGATAAACACGAACACGACAAGACCGACACGTCTGCTAAATGCCGTCTGTATCTTCAGCTGTCGCTCAAAAATGTGTCATCTGTCCATGCGCTCGCAGTTTACACTGAGTGTACATACAACAGCTACAGCCAACTCCGAAAATAGGTCGTTCTCTATTCAGCTGCAGTCAGTTGTCACATGCAGTGCCAGCCAAACATGCAGTGACAGCCAAATGCCGCCTTTCCGGCTGTCCATATCGTCCGATCAGCTGCTGCGGTTCGCACTAATATCACAAAACCGATACCGCAGCGTCAGCTATGCGTCGTCAGCATCAGCCATCGCCGAAAAAAAAAAAAAAACTCATTTGGTTCCATCGCGCATATCACATCCTCAGCCATCGCCGAAACGCTGTCGTCTGCTGGCTGCACCCAACTGCGCATGCGCGCACATCACGCGTAACGAAGCCGTGACAGGCGCAGCGGCCAGACGTCTGCGTAAGCGCTGTTTTTGTTCAACCGGCATCGAGGCCAACGCTGACGCCCCCGAGCGGGCCTTTTGGGCGCAGCGCAAAGGGCCGACGCATGCGGGGTTTTTTAGCACGCCGGAACAATGCGACGCTCGCCAGGGTGTTGTGAAGTGATTCGAGCAGAAAAAACACAAGGGGTAGAGGGAAACTTTGAATAAAACGACGGAAGGGCGGTCGGTTGCAGGCATCCGTGCTTGTAATTCGCACGCGCGGCTCGTGCGTTACGTGCACAACAGCCGCTGCACAAGGTCGGTTGCCGAGGAACGCCTCAGGTACAGACGTAATTGGACGTGATGTAGTACGAATGTCGGAACGACTTCGTAGCGACGTACATCAGCGCTCAGCCTTGCTTTTTAGGCTTAAGTGAACGACGCAATCGTCTGCACACGATTCGCCTCAAAGCAGACGAATGACGGCGGGCGGAATTGCAGAGCGAAGAGAGTCTCAAATGTATCTGACCAACGAATGCTGTAGTTGGTGTTAATATTTCTATGCATTATACGTTGAAGTCGATCATTTATCAAAAGCGTATCATTGAAGTCAATCATTTACCAAAAAAGTATCACGAGGACTAACGCGGAGCACTCCGGAACTGCTCGAAGTGCACTGTTCCGTTTCGGAGCTGCTTGGATAAACTGGTTCCACAGGGGTTACGTGTCATTCACGTGAACACGCATAAAGGTAGTTCTACGCAGCTATCTCGCTTATTATTAAACCGTACGTACCGACTAACGCGGCGGGAATCAAACCGTGAGTAATAAGAACAGACCTATAGTATACGACAAGCTCTCCTCGTTTCTTCAAAGGGGTCATGACATGGTCACCCAACAATTGACGGTTTTAGGCAAAAAACGAAAAGTGGAGAGACAAATATGCTTGCATGTTGAGAAACTTAAAGCGCTCAAAATTAATTCCTAGCCCCCCCCCCCCCTCGTTGTGCTGCACCTCGTGATAATAACGACAGGGAATGATAACTCAAACTTCATAATTTAACTTTGCATGTGACCACTTCCAACACGGTAGCCAGACAACTGATCTATACCACTCGAAATTTTTTATTTTTTTATTTTACGGCTTTCTAGACCTTAGATGTGTTCCACATGCCTCTTTCATTCTTTTCCCATTCGACGAACACAGACCGACGCCGTTAGCAGCGGGATGCGCAACGGAGTTTGTCCTTCGCACGGCGCGGAGCTCCCTAGTCTATTCTATACGCGGCGATGGATGGATGGATGGATGTGGCTGTACCCTTTAGATCGGGCGGCGGCTAACGCCACCTAGCCGCAATACTTAGTAAACTAACCATTAGAGTTATCTTTTTTTTTCCTATAAACAGTGAGGTTGAGGATTCGTACTTTGCAGTGAAGGGTTTAATTTTCACCCGTGCCTTGACTTTAGCCACCAATCAGATAACCTCCTTCTAGTTAAGTCTACCCGCTTAAAGTCTATATTGCCCTCACTGTCCCTAAACCCCAGTGCTTTGAAAAACTCTGCGACATCATCCTGAACTATAGGGTGAAGCCCTTTACAGAACATTATCAAGTGTTCGGCAGTTTCTTCTTCCTCTCCACACGCACTGCATACCGTGTCTACCCCTTTGTATTTGGCCCGATATGTCTTGGTTCGCAATACTCCCGCCCTGCCCTCAAACAGTAGAGAACTACCCCGAGTATTATCATAGATCCTTTCCTTGGCAATTTTCTGCTTAAATGTTCGATAGATCTCTAGTGCGGACTTCTTAATCATGCCCATTCTCCACATGTCAGTCTCCGTTTCCTTCACTTTCCTCTTAACCGATAGTTCTTTTTGGTTTGGCCACCTGCTGTTTTCTAAGTATTTACCAGTCAACTTCCTGGCTCGCTTCCTCCATTTTGTATCGACATTCTTCATGTACAAGTAGCTGAAAACCTTCCTAGCCCAACGCTCCTCCCCCATTTCTCTCAATCGCTTCTCAAATTTTATCTTGCTGCTAGCTTCCCTGCCCTCAAATGATGTCCATCCCATATCACCTTGTACTCCCTGATTTGGCGTATTCCCGTGAGCTCCTAAAGCAAGCCTACCTATTCCACGTTGCTTAATTTCTAATCTTGCTTGAACTTCTGACCTCATGCACAAGACCGCATCGGCGAGCGTGCGAGTCGGAGCGCCCTCTGGTTTATTTCGCGATAACGATTGTCTCGTCGAAGCGGAACGGTGGTGCGCAGCGAACCAACGCGGTGCGCGACGCTTGGCGTAAACGCACTACATTTCGGCGGATGGGTGTGTCTTCTAAATTGAGTGCACGCCCCCTTTTACCTGTGCGTTCCGGTTTGTTTGTGCACATTGGGGGTGGACAGGTGTCCGTCGCTCAGCAGGAGTCCCTGACACGCGGGCACGGTGCCAGTCGAAAGCTCACTCCCTTTTTTTTTCTCCTTTTGTCGTGCCAACGTGTGGTACACCAGCACGGGACCAACCATGGATCAGTGTAAACACAATCCCGGCTTCGCTGTCGGCAATCACCAGCTGCGAATGCAGCTTTGTGCGCCAACAAAAGAATGTGCCACGTTCGCAGCTATGAGCCACGGGTGGGTCGGGCCGTATACAGATTCATAACAGCACACTAGAGAGAAAAATTGCGCTAGTGTCTATGGGGGCTTCAACAAACAGCACTTGAGTCAGCGTCAGGATGATGGGCAGTACACGGACTTGCCTAAGCTTTATTCTTTCGGCTCCGTGGGAAAGGGACAATAAAGTCAACTATTAAGTCGAAGTTGATTGTTGAAACGGCGGTTTAGAAACCTCGTAGTGTTACTTTTGTGCCAAGGAAGGGCCTATTTTGAAGAAAAAAAAAACGCGTTTTAGTGCTCCGCATCGGATTAGCGCACTTCAAATTGCCCGCCTCAAGAAGCGGACCGAACGGACCGACTCACGTCACTGTTGCCATGCGCAACGTTGCCCGGCTTTACTGCGCTAGCAGCAGCAGACCGAAAGCAGAGGGAGCCACAGCTGCAACAACGGCCATTTATCAATTTCCCGCCATTGGCTCTGAGATTGCCGACACTTTTGTTGCAACTGCGCCCCACTAGATGGCACCACCTGTTCCGTGTAACCACACGAAAAATGAGTTTTTGAACGACTCGCACCAATCCCCATAGTAACGTCCGGCGGTTCTTTTAAATGCGAAGCACTTCTTAGCGAACTTCGGCGACTTTGAGCGAGAGAACAGCATCACTGTTGAATCAAAATGCGAAAGTATATATGTTTCTTCCCTAGTAAAGAAGGAAGAGCCGGTCAAAATGTATTGAGCTTGTTCGTTCCGATTCCCCAACCATTGTCTGTTGTTTGTGGTGGAGTAATTGTTACCATCTCGAATCGCAACGACTCATTTTTTTTTTCTTTCTTCTTACAGCCTTGACAGTGGCGGGTGCGATGGGACTGTGGCACGGTGTTGAGTACTACGACTTCAAGAAGCTTCACGACAGCCAGTCCGTCTACTCCTGGCCAGCCGTGAGTCCTCTACTTTCTGTCATTCTCACGAAGTCACAAAGGTAGTCATCATGAAGAAACTACAAAGAAAAAATATCTGAACTCTGTTAGTAAATCACCTTTCTGCAAGAGCAGAAAGAGATCCCCTTAATGCCTAAAGATATTTGATATATAAGCGAGAAAATGCGCAAAGTAAGTAACTGAAAGGCAGGCGGCAATGCATTCCCGCCCGAGCGAGCTGTTCCGTCATGGATAATGGCACCTCCTGCTTGGGCTTACTCTACTACTTGGTACTATAGGGACGAGACCCGTCACTGTAAGACCAACTGTACAACAAAAAAGATAGAACCGTTACGATGCACGTGCGATTTCTGGCCGTTTCTCTATGACGCGTTGAAAACACGTACTGTGCATTAAGACTGAACGCAGCCACAAATTGCTGGGAAATGCTGTCGTTTCAGACCTGTATTCAAGCCTCAATATAACAAACTCAGATATAATGAAATACCGGTTATAACAAAATAATTGAAAAATCGTTTTGCAATACATATAGTGTTACCAATATATCTTTATAACAAATTTTCGGATATATCGAACGTATTTTGCTGCAAGATGCAACATTGTTATAATGAGGTTTGAGTGTTAGTTGGTTACAACATAAAAAAAAGACACTTCCGCCCACAATACCACAATGCGCTACACTCACCTGTGCAAGACAGTCGTGCTAGCTAGTTTCTGCTCGAACACCAAGGAATAGTTCTTGATACCACACATATTAAGAAATACATGTTCATTGTCACTACCTGAATCATTGCGTTTCGCTAAGCAGCAGTGTCAGAATCACTGGTGAAGTTTACCAAGACGTTCATGTCTCGAACGTGAAACGAGCAATGCAAACTGGTGTCTGTTCGAGAAAGCCAACTATCTAAAATACTCGAGAACTGCTTGATATCATGGAAATGTACCACTGCTATTGTATGAAGCAGGGGCATAACCTAAATTTTCTTCGGAAAGGTGAAGGGGGTGGTCACCTCCTTGAAATGGCGATTTTCGCGCTGTATGCCGTGGCGGGAAAATTTTCGGTGGGGGGGGGGGGGGGCTTTGGGTGCCATTTCCTGGTAACATTCATGGGATGAAGCATTTATGCAAACTTTGTGTGGAAAGGACAGCAATGGCTGTGTAAACTTACATTTTTTCCTAATCTGTTACTGACTACAATGGTCTCTATATTTTTGGCACCGTCTGTACACACAGCTGAGATGCTATTTTTCCTCCATCATCTTCTCCCTCTGTCCAGATCCTGCGGCGCAAGGGAGTAACCGACTTCGCCTACGGCTGGTCGTACATGCTTGCCTGGGCCGGAGTGGGCACCAGCCTGCTCACGGGCATTCTCTTCCTGGCATCGGCGCGCTGCCTGAGGCGCGAGAAGAAGGCCGACCAGGCCAAGAACATGCAGTACCTGATGCCCGTCTACCCCGACAAGAGACAGCCGTACGGCTACGCCGCCTATCCAGGACCATACGCCTACCACCACGGCTCGCAGTACGGGCCGTACGGATACTGAGACGCATCCCCCATCACACAACTCTTTTTCTCGACGTGTGCGCACAAACAAAAACACCTCACCACCACGAGAACACACCGCCAGGTGGCTCTGCTGTCGCCACGGATGGCAGTGACGTCATCGCTCCAGCTGTACCAGACGAAACAGCTGTTTTAACAAAGTGAAATTAACAGAAATGATGTAGGACACAAAGAGGCAGGCAAGGATAAGTGCATGTCCTTCTCTGCATCGTCTTTATGTACTGCTTCGTTTGCACTAATTGCACTTCGTTAAGATGCAAGATTAACTAGCCCAGCAATCTGTACAACTGGAGAAATGCCTAAGAGGGCTCGTTCATATTTATAACGCGGCGGTTAATGCAAACCTCCGGTTAGGTGGTGTCTAAAGGGCCTGTCCATTCGGAGCTATGCGCAGGTTGTCCCAAGCAAGAGCCAGAAATCTCAGAGGCTATGCTTTTGTATACTGCAAACGTAGGATCCGATCACAGGGTCAGTAGGGGGGCGGGGGCGGACATAGACGTCAGAGTCTCCCGATTCTGCCCTCACAACTTCCGCTTCCGTTATGTTGTAAACCCCTCCCTTTGATAATTCTGATACTTAGCTACAGCTGGAAAGAACCACAACCCTGTGTGTGTGTGGTTTGGCTTCCCGGGAAGCGTATACAGGTGCAAAGCATTGTGCCAATCACACTTAGTGTAGGAACTGACGAAAGCGCCACAATTGCGTGCTGTTTCTTTCCAACCTGATGAGTTGAAGGCGAGGCCTAACGTCTTCGCCACGCTTAGGGAAAAGGAAATGTAATGAGTACCACAGCGTTGTTTTTTATCGCACTAGGCGTAGCGTTTTTCGAGGCTTCAGAAGACAATGTTCGTGGAAGCACCATAGCTGCGCATTTTGGTACCTCGAAGCACGGATAGTTTTTTTGGCACTCGTGGATGTCAGCCTGTTTCTCAAGCCAAGGAGCAACACTGTACAATATTTGCACGCCTAGCTTATCCAGGCCGAGATAGTACAGGCATTAGGCTTAGCGTCTAAAACATTGTCAGGCTTAACATTAGATGGGAAGAAAGAATTGTACAGTCACATCGGCTCAGGAAAACAGGCGTCAGGCTTAGCATCGGAGACGATATAGTTAGACAAAAAATTCATCACACAGCCGTTACTTCGACAATTTGGCGAATGTTACTCCAGCACAGATAGCCTTACCCGAAAAAGATAGCGATCGCATATGTAAAATGTAGCCAGTAAATAGAATGAGATAATGGTAAGAGTACAACGTGATCGAAAATTTAATTTGTGTTTTGTTTTTATTTGCTACTGTTACAAGTAGTACGAATAGTGGAGAGTTGAAGGTGTTTTGTACGTCACAGCGGCTGGGAAAAAAATAGATTACTACAACTTCTTATTTTCAGGCAGGAAAAAAAAATAAGTGGCCTGGCAAAGTACTTTTTGCATGAATTACTTAACATGAATTTAATTTCACGGCTGGCGGCTGCATCGCGATGTAAGATATCTTCCCGCGCAGCGACTTTGCCACCCTTTTTTCTGTACATAGAACTTCAACTTTTTTACACTCTAATCATTTTACTTTCTGTCCCTGCTGGGTCCTCCATCTATCGCCTGGCTTAAGCGTTCATTATTATTTTTTATATACGAGGCATGTTTAAAGCAGAGTTATTGCCGCCTATTAACTCTAGCTTAAGGGAAAACACATCAGCGTCATCTCGCGAACAGAGCAACTACCCAATCGGGCAACCGGCACGTGACGATCTTGGAAGCTTGATCGTTGTGAATCTTGCTCTATATCATGTGACGTGCAACTGACGTCACATCCTTTGACACTGACCGTGGGCATGTGCTAGGCTCCGTCACAAGTCGTTAACATAATTTGCTAAGACTATACGTGGACGCTGATCCAGACTTAGGCCAAGGTGACCTGTAACGTGTACCAATGTTACTAACAGTGTCGTACAGTTAAATTAACTGTGGTTGCTCACAAGTTATTTCGGAATGACACGTGCAGTCACTGGAATTCCCAGCATGCGAGGGTGAACAAGTTTGCGCTCCTTGTTGGCGTAGCAAGTGCCGACGTATCAGCCAGCCTTGTGACATTCCAATTTCCAAACGTGCGCCAGTGTCAACCAATCAAAGCTGTGTGCTTCAGTCAATGGCGCGTATGTAACGAGATCATTTGATAGAACCAAACAACCAAAATGAATTATTCATCGTTACTAGCTACTGCGTGCAGGGGTGTGGTTAAGTATCTACTACATGTGACCCGGTACACAGGACTAACATGTCGTTCCACTGGAGAGTTTCTCAGAAAGTGCTGGTTTCGAGAAGACCCATATGTTTCATGAAATTTTATTTTTGTTTTCACCTTTCTTCGTGCCAACATCAAAACAAGATCTGTCACCGCTAGTTCTCTTAGATTCCACATCTATTTACTTAGTTTTTTGTTTGTTTGAATGACAGGAACTATGAAGTAGCTGATTTAGGCTTCACGTTCTCTCGTTTAGGCATCAGGTTTCTCTTCCCCAAGTCAGCCGCTTCAGATGTTCTGTCAAACTGAACAACACCTCTACAGCGCTTCCTGTTATGTGTTATAATTTAATTCAGAGGTAATAAAAACACATCAAGGACTACGGGGATCCATCTAACAGTGCGCCCGGGCACAGTGATACTCATGAGTGCACTTCATGGGGCCACCTCGAGGGAAAAACCAGCAGCTTCCGGTAGTTCCCCGAGCCTACTACTATGCACCAAACCCTGTGTGCGCGGTTCAAACACCAGTGTAGAGTGTTCGCTTTGCAGGTCCCGAGGACGTTTACTCACCACTAGGGTTCGGTGTTCCAATCTATATATATATGTACACATATATTTGTTTTTTTTTCTTTCCAACAAAAGTTTCACGAGGGTGTTCACGTCAGGGGCTGCACACGTTTTGATTGATCTGCGCGCATCGCTCAACACAGCAGCAGATGACAAACATAGGAACACGGAAAACGACAGATTTCCGTGTGTGTTGTGTGGCGCTGTTGACGGGGCTATATAGGTAGTACACATTTTACACTTTTTTTGTGCGGTGTGTGCTTAACTAACAAGAATGGATGGTTAGCTATGTAGCAGTTTCGCCTGGAGTGTTTAACCAAAAAGCAGTCGAGGTGCTTTAGAGAACGATCAACCATTAGCAGAAATTCACACACACGAGTTGTGCAGATGATCAAATGATTAGGAATGCTCCCAGTCGTAGGTTGTGCAGATGACAGAAAATTAGAAGTTAACAGAATGAGAAATAAACCGGAATAATTTGTACACAATAAGTGATGCCAAACAACACAACAGAGAAAAAAGTGTTACAGTGGGAAAGTATATTGTCTAAGCGTACCGGTTAGGCTACAAAAAATTGCTGATACAATTATATGAAACAATGTGCTGTGCAGAACTGCGTTACGGCTTGATGCTGTAGGCATCCTTTTTTTTTTTGTACTCGAGCGAGTCATGTAATGAGTGTGCTTGTAGAATGGTTTTGAAATAAAATAGATGTGAACAATCAGCAATAAACGTCTGTTTTTTTTTGTGCTGCAAAAGGCATGTGCCGAATGACATAAAGGAAATAAAAAGGTAAGTGCTTTCGGTACAATCCATATGTAATATTGCATACTGCATGTTCACCCAGTCGAAATTGAAGGAAGTAGGAGAAACAGTGCTGGTTCCCAACTCTTTTTTTCACTGCGACCTTGAACGGTAAAGCGCGTTGAACTGTTTACAAATGTGTATTCTTTACAGTGGACATTATGCATACTTTCCCACTAGTATGTATCATTAGTCTAAATAAGAGCATATTGATTTTGAGACAACCCCCCTCCCTCACAAAAGAAATAATGAAGAGTATTGCGGTGTCTCAAATGCATGTGGCATATATTTATTACTACGTAAAAAGATAGAGAAAAGCCCGCTCTAATGGAGCTCCTGTGTAGCGATTGCTGAAGTTCTAAATAGTCTAAATCAAGCGCTAAGTGCAGCTCAGCTAGTGTGAAACCAGAGGAAGTGTGTAAACGCGGGCATCAAGCGATTCCCTAGCAATCACGCGTGATGATGACAATGGTGGTGGACTGTTCCTTTGCATCGGGGGACGCATTCAGTGTCCTGGGCTCAACAATAAAGAAAAATTAAAATCACATCGGAATGAGAAAAAAACACTACAAGGGCAGGAGACGCGCACATTGGCCGAGGCGGTGGCGCACTCCCACGAGCGGCGCGAGTATCAGCCGGACGCTTGAGAACCGCTTTCCTCGATCTTGGTGAAAACATTGCGACTAATTCTGGCTCAATTGTGCAGTTAATATTCTAGAGCTTTGTAGTTTATTTTGCACTGGTCTTGAGCAATTGTTAGCTTCCTTTCATGACTGCGTTGTCTTTCGCGTGACCACGCGACAAGGTATACAGTGCATGAACAAGCCAAACCCCCAGAGTGCTATGCACTAAAAACTTCCGGTTTTGACGGCGAGAAGGCGGTATGATAGTGACTATGAACAGTCTCACACATGCTCAATACTTGTGGAATTGGCGACTTGTGACGTATAAAAGCAGCAGCTCTGTCGGCTGTTATCAGTTGCGCATGCTGCTCTTGAATAAGCGATAAATGAATTGTCATCCGGCAGCGGATCCAACAGGCGATTTCGGCCGCTCGCATAAGGCCCAGTTTTCAAAGCGTGCGAACTGCGTTGACTCTTGCGATAACGTTCATCGTGTATAGTGTATCTGGCTTGCAAGTGGTTGGCGACAAAAACTTCAAAAAATCTAAGTAGAATGTTTTCTACGCAAACGAAAAAAAAGCCCCTTTTCCGACGCCTCAAAACCATGTCCAAACTCGTCGAGTATCTTAAAGTATCATTAAGTTTAGTACGCTAAATGTCGTACAATTGCCATTATGGGGCTGATGACTCATTCTGTCGATTGATTCATTGTTTCAGTTCATTGTCTTTTAAAGAGACGTTAAACAAAACAGCAATTTTGTGCAAGGAAACTATTATTTTGCGATTTCACAATACCAAAATCATCACGCTTGTCGACAAACCATGATTAATAGGCAAGATAACGCGCGCAAGACAAATGCGAAAAGTGACGTCAACATGACGTTCCCGCATCAATCGCTGTGACGTCATAGATTTTAAAGGCGTCCACTAGAGGGCCTATGCAGTTACTAAACGGTAAAATTAAATACGCTGTCCTCGAAGTTTATAGAGCCATGGCCACTCTAGAGCCTTGGCAAACAAAGTTTATGAAGATTTCGTCGAGCAAGTGAACATAAATAATGATAAGTGAGCATGAATAAATGATTGCGACATCCTTGACGTCATTTGCAAAAATTGTGGCGCAAAATTTAAGAATGAAAACTTGAGCTTTATTTCTCACCTCTAATTAATCTGTAATGATGAAATTAACGACAATGCAGTCTTTATTAGAGAATAAAAAACCCCCAGTTTTGCCGCCAGGGCGAAGCCATGAATGCAATAGCAACAACTCGAAATGTAACGCTGAGAACAGCTAGCGGATCGTAACGTGTAGCGCGCTGCTCGCGCACAAATCAGGCACGAAAACAACACACACAGGACGAGAGATAACTAACAACGTTTACAGCTCGACGCTTAACGCGCTGTTTAAGCAAACATGACGCACGAGACATGAGTGCGAACTAACGAGTGTCCGAGTTCTTACTTCGCTGTGTTTGAAAAGCGCGCTCTTTTCGCAAACGGGGCCGGCCCAGCGAGCGAAGTCAGATTTGTGACCCAGGAAATTCGCGCAATCTTTGTGGTAAAAGCACACGATGCTCCCCATCGAAGGATAAGCGCGCGCGCACAAGCACCTACCCCTCCCCCCCACCCCCAGGACAAAGTACGCGCGTTGGCCCATCCCGACGAGCCGGGTGCCAAGCGCGGACGGCTTTCAGGGGCGAAGCTCCTCTTAGTCTAACCTTGTTATCTGTCGCGCGTAACCGAATGAAGAGACGAGAAAGAAAAGAAGCCGAAAAAAAAATGGACGACCAATTTTCGTCTTATTTCCTACATGGCGTTACTCTGCCGCAACTCTCCGATCGGTTGCTGCGCCCGCTTCGCCTGAGTGCGCGAACGAGTACTCTTTCAGTCTCCAGAATAGTCGCCGTACGTGGCGGATCCTTGGTGGCAGGGGCGGCGCCAGGATGTTTTTACTGGGGGGCAACCACGAAAAGTGAGTTCCTCCGGGGGGGGGGGGGGGGGGCAAGCCGTCGGTTGCTAGCTCTGCGTCTACTAGGTTTTCAATATATGCTTCCGGGCACTTGGGTGGGCATAGGGGGGCAGGCGAGAATTTTGGGAGGGCTCCAGCCTACCCTTGCCCCCCCCCCTGGCGCCGCCCCTGCTTGGTTGGGCATGGAAGAAGCAGAGTGGCGGGCGCATTGAAGACGCTTGCGCTCGGCTTCCTTAGCTCGCGTCTCGTCGGTGTTACCCGCGCGCCATCTGCATTCTCGAACGCATGCACGGATGGACGTTTTGCCCCACTCATCATCATTCACTCCGTGAATACGCCGTGATTTTTTTCTTTCTTGAATTGTCATACATATAAATACGTATACCTATACAATGCATGACGGCGGCAAAAACCAGCCGACCGTTCATATAATTACTATCGCCATAAAACGGCGCTAAAGACGGGAGGAGAAGAGGGCACATACATGGCGCTGGCGTTTATAGTAGACATTTTCGGGTTTCGGTGTATTGTTGTTAACTTTGGTGTGCGTGCCGTGTTTCCGTCGAACATTCAGTAGATAGACCGCACTTTTGTCGTCGTTTTTTATCTGTCCGTGCTTTATTTGCGCAGACTGTCATGACCAATTTTCCAACTCGCCATCTGCTTACCGTTTATAGTAGAAGTTGTCAGTCTAACTTGATTCACTGTTTCGATTGATATGTGGCGTTTAAGGTCCCAAAATTACCGTATGATTATGAGAGACGCCGTAGTGGAGAGCTGCGGAAATTTCGACCACCTGGGGTTCTTTAACGTGCACCCAAATCTGAGCACACAGGCTTACATCTCCGCCTTCATCGGAAATGCAGCCGCCGCAGCCGGGGTTCGATCCCGCGAACTGGGGGTCAGCAGCCGAGCACCTTAACTACTAGACCACCGCGGCGGGGCAATTCACTGTTTTGCTTTAGTGTCTATTCAAGAAAAGATTTTGGCTTGCGCACACAAGCTGTGAAATACGGAAGGTTCCGGCGACCGTAGGAATTTATTAAAGACCGCTTAAGTTCTCCGAATAAGGCGGGCAGTGGCACGCCGCCTTCGGTATGCTGAACGGAAAAACCAGCTCGCTGGATGCGCGCCAAAAAGAGGTCCTATCGAGGACGGTCAAGGTAAGCTGGCAGCCTCCAAGCGATCCGTTCGGCCGATGACACAATGCGCGTGTTTGTACAGCTGCTGCCCAACGTGTTGCAATGTGACGCTGGATGGGCGGCGCCTCGGCGCAGGGATGACATCGGCACGCGAAAAGTGCCCGCTGCTACAACTTTCACCATCGCATTTTACAAACTCAATAGCTCTATCGCGAAAAATCTCGGCGTCATCGGTTGCGAGCGTATCCAGGCCTTCAGTCTAGAAAGCAGGCGTTCGAACAGGGATTCACGCTAGGTACTTGCAGCTGTCTCGAAAGCAAAAGAGCAAATAATTTAATAAGTAAAGCAAAGGCGAAGCATGCGCAATGCAGAATTTTAATTCATTATTTACGATTTCATTTCATAAACTTAATTTCAGTTCGACGTTTTTTTTTTTTTGATACATATCCCACTAATTTAAGAATCCTGCCACCCGGTTCGAAGGCCAATCCCCATTTGTGGGTCAGTAACAGTAGAAGGTGAAATAATCAACACTAGGGAACGAGAAGTGCGACGGGTGTTGAAATTAGAGTGTTGATTTAATTTTTTCATCTATTACTTAAAAAAACAGCTTCATAGTTGGTACATTTGAGTCAGCATCAAAATTTCTTTCTAAAATGCGGCTGGTGGGTGCTTACCAGTCCTACCAGCCGATCTTGCTCGCGCATTTCACAGCCAGATCAGCAGCCTTGGTGACGTCGCATTACAGGAGCATGTCGTTCTGCGAATGGGTGGTTGAAAACGTGTTCGGCAATAGTCGCAGCAACCTGCAGCGATTCGCAGATTTAAAGCGTTGTAATAAATTAGACAGCTCACGCGGAGAGCTCAAATTCGTCTGCAAACGACCCTTAAGACTTCGTCTACCGGCCCAATGTGTTTGAAAAATCGTCAAAACCATTTCAGTGCCCCATTAGGTTGACGTCGCGAGGCATATATTTTCGCGGCACAAGTTCTAGGCTATATGAACCATTGATATATATGATAATGGTGCGCGCACACGAGTTCATCTCCCAAGTTACCTCGGCTTCACTGTATCGCGTCAGTACTATTTCAAACAGTGAGTGATGGGTTGGGTGATTGAAGTTACTCCCCCTCGAAACTTTTGCCACTTTGCACGATACATTCACACTTGCATTTACACATTCACAAAGATAACGTACTGCTCATGGCTCCCCCCCCCCCCTCCAAAAAAAAAAGAGATAATCTACTAGAGTGTAAAACACATAAAAAAGTGATAAAGAATTGTCGTTTTTGAGATCATAAGTTTTTAGCGCATGACAATGGAGGGTTTTTCATCTGTTTGTCTGTTGTTTTCGAATTTCGTGAGCATATATACGTACGCACCTCGAAATAAAATTTTGTTGGAAGTAAGCGCTCCCTTCTGTCCCTTCTCTTGTCCTATGTTTCTAACGCGCTACGTCGATTAATAGAGATAATCTAGTTCTCGAATTGTATTTTCGATATCACCCTCGAATACACCAACCAAATCGCACGAAAGCGTCACTGACCGTGGCAAGGCCCTTGAGTTCTTCATCCAACGCCGCCACTGCAGCTGCACCGAGAAGCCAAATAAGGATTCACCGCAGTGACGTCAGCCGAGCCGAAACGTCGCGCATGGCGGCGCCACTGGGCCGAGCGGCACGTCACTGCGGTGGTCTCTTGCAAATAGCGTTGAAGTCAAAATAGTCCGCACCGAATCGCGGCAGTGTAACTTAAAGGGACACTAAATGCAAATGACAATTTGCCAGTGAAAGCTTGATATATGACGCCTAAAACAGCAGTGCCTTTCTCACCATGAAATTAGGCTAAATGTATAACACGACGTGTGCCACAAGTGGACATTCGCGAAATCGATCCCTACGAAGTGAGAGCGTCCTACTACAATTAATCGCCAGTAATCAAACTAGCTACAATAAAATAAGAACTTTCATGTGCATCGAGAGACATACTAAAACACTGCTTGACCGTTTGTTTTATTTATAGGAAAAAAAAAACACTTATCGTTCCTATGGGGAATGGCGCGAATGGTTCAAAATTTGTTTCCGGTTGGTTAGGCTGGATAAGTGGTGCCATCTAGCGGGGATCAGTCAACCCAAAGCAAGCAGAACCATGACCTCCAAGACTGCAGAAAATTGTTGAATGGCCATTGTTGCTACTGTGCCTCCTGCTACTTTGGCTCTGCTGCTGCTGGTTTCAGCGGCCGCGTAGTAAAGGCAGGCAAAATTGGGCACGGAAACAATGACGTCCCAGAGTCCACTTGCGTGGGCGACTTGAAGTGCGGTAACGCGATGCGGACCATTAAACGCCATTTTGGTTCGATAATAAGCACTTCATTGGCACGAAAATAGCACTACGAAGTTTCTGGACCACTATCAAATATAAACGTTGACTTAATATTTGCATTTAGTGTCGCTTACCAGCAGTTACGAATGACAATATTGCAGCCATCTCTTGAACAAAGGCTAAACGACTGAGACCAAGGAAGAAGACAGGATGAGGTCTACTCCCAGCTGAATTTTATTTTGCAACCGTTCCGACACCTGACCGGTTTATTAAGAAATAAGAAGGCCCGGAGTGCCTTTTTCACTCCCAAAGCCAATCAGGCTTCAAAACGTCGAGTTTTCTAAAATTTTTCGGTTGAATTTTCTTTTTCTCAAGTTTGCAACCCAACCAGGCAGACTGCTGCTGCTTGTTCACCTTTGGTTATCGGAATGAATGTTCAATGGGTGCAGTATATGGATATTACTTGCACCTTGACTGATGTCTTATCTAGGGCACACTGAGCGTCAGATTATGTGAGCAAAAAATAATAATGAAAGTGATGAAAGCACAACTTTACACTAATGAAAACACGGAATTGTGGTTGAGGATTTTCAATAGACACAGTAATAGAAGTATGTACATAGCCATCGCATGATTATATCAAATAAAGATGGAAATTGAACTGATACAAAGAAAGTGTCATGCAGGAGTCTGTAAACAGCCCGATGACGTGGCACAACCATTCCCAAACATGCCCAGGTAATATTTTATGTTCTGCCAGTGAGCTACCTTTGAGCTGGAAGTCAGTCAATTCGTTATTCATTTTTCTCCATGCACAACTTTTCTCAAACACGAATAGTGTATGAACAAATATGAGACCAAAAAAAAAAGAAAGTTTGAAAAGACAAAAGAACACACAGGACCAGTGCCGATGCTGAACATAGACCATACGCAAAAGAATGTGGAAACGTTGGCTAGGGTGAGAAAGGACCAAGACATCCAAGCTGTCGCAAGGAAGTTCTGCAGCACCAAATGAGATGTAGAAGACCGTTTTTCTGTGAACACTTATGTGTCGTGCACCTTCTGTATATGTTTGTTCGGCGATGAACATGAATGTGTGCTACAGAGTCATTGAATGTTCATTCAAGCATTTTGTAGAAGACACGGAGCACACCTGTGTGGCTGCCAGCCTGGCTGGCATACTCTTTTTCGTGTTGCCCATGCGAAAGCAGAAAAATACCTCTAGGCATTGGCAGCGAATTGCGAAGGGCTTTTTATTACATTCCAGACCGTCATGATTTCAGCTCTGTTGATGCTGCAAGGACGTATAGCACGGGCACTTTGTTCCCCCGAGTAAAGACCTATAAAAATGGGCAAATCAGGGACAAATAACTGCCCACGCCTTATAATTGCACCAACTTATAAGACCAACAGCTTAAATTACAAAAGAGTGGCTAAATAACAGCCTCATGTCGTTGCCACACATCTGCATAGGACAGCGGCAAAAGCCTGCTGGACGCCACAAAAATAAAATGCACCCACAAGTACCATGTCTTGCAAGCTAAACGGTAGTCGCGACACAATGATGTCCAAGATTTCAGCGACAACAAAGGCGTCGATTGTGTTGTAACAATAAGAAATATAAATACTGTACACAATTTATACACTGCCTCCCTCAAGAAACCTCGGTACTGCATTGGACAGCGCTACAACCGAACAGCGCTGCATGTAGATTTGCGCTATTGCTGTCAGGAAAGCACACCGTGGCCGTTTTTGGCTGCAGATAGTGCAATGCACTGTGCTGCATTTACAAGACAAAGAGCTTGGCTTCGTGCTTGTGGCCGCAGGTGAACACAGCGGCCTGTCAACACAACATGTATCCTCAGGATGAAATCCTTGATCCTTGTCGAGAGGTTCAAATGTTGAGGCATTGTTGACGATCAACACACCTCCACGTGTGCCAGTTCCCCTAAATGTTCCAACATTCTTGGGCGTTTATACGCATGTTCCATCACAGAGGAGCACTGGTCGCACGGCACAAATTTTGTCCACAATGTCAACAAGGTCAGTACACTTCAACTTCAGCAACAAGCCTCCCAAAATCTTGTTAAAATATACAAAGAAAGCAAGCATAACTATGTACAGTAAATATATCTGAAAAAAATAAAAAAAACGTGGGCCGGCACTTGACGGAAGCCAACAGGAGTGTAAAAATTGCTTACCGTTCAGCACTGGCAATTAGGTACATTAAGAAAAGTCAATATAATGTGTTTTAAAACCATTCCATTCTTCAATCAAGACGTATAGACGTATGCTAGTAGCCTCAGGTTGGTCAATGTGACCAAGATTGATCAAAAAGCAAAAAGCGCCAGAAAAAAAAAAAAACTTCCAGTCCTGGAACTCTGCTCACATGACGCGAAAAAATCGCATTAGGAGCGAAAATACTTTTTCCATTTTAGTTTTGAAAACAGTCCATGCACAATAAAACCATATGAACTGTAGAAACGTAATTTTCCAGTCTTGATTTGAGAACAGTCACTTGTAAATGTGTGACGTAAGATTAAAAGGCAAAAAGTGCCGAAAAAAAAAAACAAACAAAACATGCAGAGCCCTGGAGCTCGATTCACATGAGGGGAAAAAAATATTAGGTGCAAAAATGCCTTTTTACATTTTCAATTAGAAAATAGTCCTTACGCAATAAAACCATATCGATCTCCGAGACGTCATTTTCCAGGCTTGATTTGAGAACAGTCACTCATAAATATGTACATCCGGCCATTTCATGGCGGGTGCCGTCATTACAAAGTTTTTTCTTTCAACAGGGCGGCATAGCCACAGGTTCAATGCATCCTGGCTGCTAGACATGTCGAAAGACATAATATGAAGACTTGTTATAGAAGGCTGGGATGTTCGCACTTCACCGAGGACATGGGGTTTCAGTGAAGCAAAGGGATCCGCGCTTTGGCAACTTCTTTGGCCACACGCACCACGCATCGACACCCGTGCTGCCGTCACCTGCTCTGCAAACTACCGGCGCGTCTCGTCGGGCTCTTTTTCCTGGTAGTAGACGACACTGCGATCTGTACGGGTGCAAAGAGAACGTCACCAGTGCCCAAAAGACAACCACTGGCGGTTAGTTTATACACACAGCCGCCAGTCATGTTATCATTATTCACGTTTATTAATGCGGAATAAGACACACAACTACCGCTGTAGACACCATTCACTGTTTTCATAACATCAGTTTCAGAAAACATGCAAACGGATACAGAGAACACATGGTTAACAGAGAAATACTATATATGAAGTTGAATAAATATATATAAAAGATTACTGAGGTCAACTAAAGAGGTTAAATGGGTCATGACAAAATTTTGTGGCTGCAATAGCCTTCACAATCATGCACGTAAAGCTGTGTATATCACCTACCAAACCTGAACAGCGAACCCAGCTTGGAAGGTAACACATGAATTTTGAAGTTTGCATGCCTGATCGCACAATGATCTAAGGAAGACTTCAAACTACCGCAATGTAAACACTGTGACCACCGCACTCCAACATGCCGAGCTAAGTAATGACATCATAGTCACCATTAAGCTCTTGCTGTGTTCGGCATTATTCAGAGTTCAGAGGCTGCTCGTGAGTCCTTGCCCGCAATGAAAGTGTGGAAGCCTCAAGAAAGCCTGCTGCTAGGTGGTGATTACGTTAATGGCAATGACTGGGTGCTGCACACGCCACAGACAAGAGACCATGCAGGCAGTCCATAAGTAGGTCGAAGCTATGTGTGCCGCATAAAATGTTAGACAACGTTAGTTAAATGCATAAGCTTGTCGTTCTCAGAGCTTTCCCAAGCCAAAACTGACACTAGCTAGCATAAACGAACATTAAATAATTATATGTTGCGCACTGCAGCAAGCGACGTGCCCTAGTATGTTTCATACGCCTCCAGCAATATATTGCAGCGAAAGAAAAAATGTCACAAAAAATTTGCATAGGTCCTATCTTATGCTAAAATCCCACGGCCAGAAAATAGGTGCAAAGGTAAAAATTTGAACGTGTTTATTTTTATGCGTGCCTTTTACTACTGAGTGGGCTTTGGCTCTAAAAGAATGAGATACAACCGTTTTTTTTTACCTACGACACATCGAGGCCTGTGCAGAAGCCTTAAAATTCATGACAGCCCGTCTCAAACTGTAGAGTGAACTTCCCGGTTGAGGCATCGTTTGATCTGTGTCACCTATGATGCTAGGCAATGTGACAAGTTTGTCCAATATATCTCGAGCTAATTTCTTATTCACTGTTCTTGAAATGTGGACAAGAGCCCACCGTAAGCTCAGTAAAGTGCCCTTTATGAGGTTACTACCGTAATACTTTTCAAATGTAAGGAAGATGCCAGCACCACAGAGCTATCAGTCGTCAAAAAATTTTGATAAACAAAAAAACATAACTGTTGCTACATCGTCGAAATGCCAACTTGAACCGAACCTTAGAACGCAGCCAAATGTGGCACATGTATAACGGCCGACGCTCAGTTCGCCCCTATCGGTGCCAGTGTGTATCGCTGTAATCCCACTTTCCGTTTATGGGCCACAAGCTCGGCTGAATAAACCGTTTATTCTTGGACCATCAGTCTGCTCCCTCCGTTGACGTCACGACTCCGTAACAACACAATCATACCTAGCCGAATTAGGCACGGAACTTTGGCTGGGAAACCTGCACAATGTTCTTTTGCTAAGCTAGAGAAGAATTGAGGTCCTGAACTGGACATTCTGCAGAAGCACCAGCAAGTTAATGTGAAGTGCGCTTACACTCCTTCACAGTTAGAATAACAGAGAGATGAGGTTAGTATGTATTAATTACAAAAGAAACAAAGCACGAAAACAGGCACACAAGAAGAAAGTCGGGTATTTGTGGCGTCCCCAGGTCCCCCGTCACTCAAGTTTGCGAAAATGACACAAGGTATTTATGCATTTAGGAAGGAGACAGAAGCTGCGAGAGTCTGCATTTGGCGATTCTCGTAACACAGACGCAGGCATGCACAAGACATGCCACACAAAACACCATGCTGCGTCAGTGTTTCGCATGCATGCATTTCTGAAGCCACGAGTCCTCGAGAAGTTGCTCTGCTCTGTTGCCGCACTTGCAGAAACATCTCGCTGCCTGCGACACTGCACGCAGTGTCATACATTTAATGGTGTGCACTGCCAAGACCCAAATCAACAAGTTAAACCCTGAAAGAGCTTTGACATTTTCAGAAGTATTCTTTTTGAAATTGTCATAGTAAGAAAAACTTGGTAGGGAATATTTCTCCTATAACAAGCAAGTTTTCGCAGTTTTTTTAATAAAGAACCTGGAAGGTTAGATTAGCTAATGGAATTACGTTGTTAATCACTCGAAGACCGGCCACCAGCTAATAAACTATAAAAAAATGCTGTCAGATATTCTCAGTGTTCGGAGAATGCTTCCGTCATTCGCACAACATTAATCATTCTGACGAAGAAAACATTCTTCATCAGATGGATGAGAAAGCTGTTGAGAAAAAAGAGAAATGAGAAAGCTGATGGATGAGAAAATAATTTGGCTGGGATTATCAGAGAAAAAAAAGGGGAAGTTGGGGGCTCCAACGGTAGCAATAAATAGAGACTGCCCAAAACTACAGTGAATGCATGTGCGTTGCACTGTTTGCTTTCTGCTTATCCAGAAACTGTTTTACCGACTGCATGATGTGCTACCCAGCAGATCATCTTTACATAAAAATGAGGCCAGTACATTACTCAGTGAAGACGCTAATCAAGTGGCTTTTCAATTCCAGTATTTGTAGACGAGTGTTCAACGATTCTTCCAACTACTACTACCAAATCTAGTCACTTCTGTAGCTTTTGTCCCTGAATAGAGCCAGAGGAAATGGTTAACGCACTCCAAATTAGGCTGCAACAAGGGCTAGTTGGTACAACTTCACGTTGTTACATGCGGCCAGAAAAGGCAAGGACTTGAAAGAAACTTGAAGAGCATAATTATGCCTCTGCAGATGACCCGTCCAGGCCTCTGGAGACCCCACTGCGCAGAATGTGAATGCGCGCTGGTGTTTTAAGACACGAAAGTAGCAGCGCGCTCTAGTGGTCAGATAGAGAAGAAAAATTACTGAGGCATTTCATGTGCACGTCAGAGCAGAGTGCATTGGCACACCTTACATAGCACTTTCCCAGAAAGCAACCAACCTTGTTTAATAGGCAACCATGCTGTGAGGTGCATAATACAAGACGCATGCCGGTGGTGATTTTCGGCTCAGGAGGGTGATACACTATCGTCGACCATTTTAGATTGCCGACCTTTGCTTCATTTTTCACGTCCTTCCCCCCCCCCCCCTTTTTTTCAAGCCTGTACAAAAATCTTTCCCAGCTTGATTTAAAGTGAGTTGTAGGTTTACACAGCACCCAGCATTGTGTTTCAGTTTTTTTCTGATCTTGCTATTACGGTGACACATTAGAAGGTGAAACAATGCTCTACCACAGTACGCTGAAGCCGCAATAATCATGGTTGATCACATAGGCGAATGCTTACGGTTTCCATCGTAGGCTGCAGTGGCTTGTTGAGACAGCTCTAGCTCGTTGCAGGTTCGCTTCCACACTACAAGAAATGAACAGAGCGGCGTCATCGGCATGTTGCTCAGCTGTGGTTACATGCAAATTCAGGCCGAGCACTTATTCCAACTGGGTGTTATACCGAGCATTGTGCATTGCCACATTACTGTGGCCAGGACGGGGGTCGGTGCGCCGTCAGGCATTCAGTTACCTTTTCGTCACCCCTTCCCACTCCACCACTGGATGATCGATGCATGTTTTCAATCGTGAATAAACTTCAACCCCAGCAAAAAAGCCATCTGTGTGTGAGGCTTAACGTCCCAAAACCACCATATGATTATGAGAGACGCCATACTGAAGCGCTCCGAAAATTTCGACCACTTGGGGTTCTTTAACGTGCATCCAAATTGTAGCACACGGGTCTACAGCATTTTTGCCGCCGTCGAAAATGCAGCCACCACAGCCGGAATTCGAATCCGCGACCTACGGGTCAGCAGCAGAGTACCTTAGCCATTAGACCACCGCGGCGGGGCAAGAAAGATGAATCTAGATTACACACTAGAAACAGCAAAATTTAATTGGCAACTTACCCATCTGAAATGTGCTTAGCACAGTTTATTTTTTTTTTCTAGTATGCTTTGCTACAAGAAGCAACAAATTTTCACACGTAACTACCATACTATTGAGATTTTTTAGGAAGTTTAGCCATGCAACTCGCAACTGACAATGAAATTCAATTCTGTTGCCCTGGGGTGCACCAAGCTTCAAACAGCTTAGTTTTCAGCCAGTAATCGTTCCATGACATTGAACGGTTGTTGATTGTTTTAGGGTCTTCACTGTTTTTTCAATTTTGGTTTTCTATAGCGCAAATGTTCGCTCTTCTCAATTTTGTCACTTCGCCGTTTCCGTATGTGTTTCAACTTTTGAATGTGCACGTTTCTGCTGCTCTTTTTGTTTTCTCTTTACTGGGCATTGCACACTATTTAAGCTACCATTTTAGTCTTTGAATAGAGGCTTATCACATGCATTTTGTTGGAATAAACATTCTTTAATTCATTCATAGTCAAACTGTCACCTTGTTGGTCTATTTACCATCAAGTAATCACGGAACTACTTTTTGCTGTTCCAGTACATGGTCTCGCAGCACGTCAAAGTGATGAAGATGCTCAGCAGATGAGGCCATAAATTTCATGTGGTAAACAAATACTGCATTCACTAAAATCAGAACGCAACCAGGTTCTAGGAAACAGAGTGATGACATGCACCTACGTTGACTTTAAAAAACACCCATAGACAGGTACATTTTGCCTTAATAAAATGGCAAATTATTTTTTTCTGACTGTCTTTCTTCCCTCTACCTTTGCTGCCTTTAAGGTCACTTCCGGATATTTCTCCATTCTGTGCCTAATCACGAGCTGTCACCTTATTGACAGGGCTGAGCAAGAAATACTTTAACCTTAACATTAGGTCTGCATATTTCCTAACTTTTGGCAACAGAAGGTTTCCCTGCTTCAAATGGAGCTTAAAATGTCTCCCTTGTTTGTGGAAATTGCAGGCCTTGAAAGATATCATGCATCTGCCTTCCGTGCACAGGATAATACCTCAATCACACTGGAAAATTCAGCGTCAATTTTGAGCGAGTGCATTTACACAACCAGGGTCTAAATTTAGCTATACTGTAAGAAATAGAAGTGTACTTTGGAAATTATGGTGACTGGTGGCTACTTCAGTATCCCAAGAAAAATTTGTTCTTCTGGCCAATGTTTTTGAAGTGATAATAAGTTATATCTATAAGATGCCCTTAAGGTAAACTTTACATACAAAAATGGCAGCTGCGGCCATGGTACAGCGTGCGTTGGGCGTGCCCCTGGCAGCCATGGCTGCAAACTGCCGAGAGGCGAGAAAGTAGTTTTTTGTGGTATCGTACGGTTTAAAAATGCAAAAAAATATTCCCAATAACCCAAACGGTAGTTTAAAAAATGACACAAACTCAGCTTTGTCTAGTGACATCTATTCTCGAGCCACTGGAGACTAGACACTCTGTCCCAGCGAAGAGAGTTTCATGAACACGCTTGCCTGCAAGTGAGTTTTGCGGCGAGTGTCACTAAGCCTTCCCGCGTGACAGCGTTTGAAAGACACTCGCAGCAAAGCGCACTCCCCCAATATGCACTTGCGTTTCCCTGCGCGACAGGGCAATAAGTTTTTAGATAACACTGTGGTGTTATTTCGGGACTCTGACAATGACTCTAGATGAATCATCGAGGCCACTGAGATGAAGAAGGATGATTTCATCCCCTCAATTGCCTTGACAAACAAGGAACTGCACTTTTCAGAGTGTGTACATGATGCAGTCGCGTAATCCGAGCCTTGGCACTTTTGCATGATGCCTAACATAGTCTTCCCTTTGACCCTTGCCGGCGCATGTGCTCTGGACGAGTGTTAGCGCGAATGAACTCTGCACAGCGATAGCACGACCTTTTTCGATTGTTCTTTCAATCTTGTCTATTTTTCATGCTTTTTCTTTCTGGTGGCTACACCTATATATTAATTCTTTTCTTGAATAAAAATTCCGTTGCAAGTAGCGCTTGTCCCATGTCCTTCGCTCGTCTTATGCATGTGCCTTTAGTGCTTACAAAAGTTAAAGGGAATAAGCACCCTCTGACACGAGAATTTCGCACTAAAAGTGGCGCACCTCCATTTGCACTTTGTGCTGGTTACAGTCACATGTGAAATGCACCTACGTAATGTTGCAACAAAACGTGGTCTGTTGCCAACTCGATAGTCGCACTTAAATTTCAGTGCTCAATTCTAAAGCACAGATCATTTTTGAACTTGGTTGAAAAAAAAAAACTGTTATGCAAATATGGTATACAATACCCTTATAAGAGACTAGACATGGTAACAAGCTTGAAGTGTGAACCCACTCAGTGTATGTGTGTGCTTAGCAAATGTGCGAAGAACCCAACTGTGTATATAATGCAGTGGCAGGTATAACAAATGCTGAAGAACATGAATGCTTTCACCCCAATAAATTACCAACAACTAAAATGCACCGTGGCAGAGTGCAAAGCAGCCTCACCGAACTGCTTGATATGTACAAGCGAGGGTATGAAACACTAGCAAGACCAGCTTCATGCATAGGTAGTTTCTTGCCCATTGGTTTTTTCTTGTTTCCTGCCTTCGGACTGCATACTACACAGCCCCTTCAAGCGCAAATTACGATGAACTGTCAACAAATGTCTGAACTTTGCACGACATTCTAAGATGTTCGATATTACATTCGGGTGCAGCGTCCACATATGTGGACCCTGCACCTGAAGAGGATAAGGGAAAAAAAAAAGAAACACATTAGGCCAACTCACTGAGTACTATCTTACACCAATCTTTGCTGCACTAAGATGCGCCGAACTAGTGTGGCAAAGCAGACTTGTAAAAAGTGACTGCACAACTTCTAAAGTTGGCTTTCCCTCTTTGCTTGAACGCCTCGCAGTGAAGTGTGTGACAGTATACAATTGGAAAACAAAAGCACTCACAAAACTTTTGCTGTTGTTTTTTATATTGCAATAGGTGGTCAATGACCCAGTGTAGTCATGATTGGAGAGCTTACTTGCACAAGCACACGATGGTCAATAATCTGGAGATTGTTTCGTATTGCACTTTTGGTTCCACAGAGCGCCGAATGATGCAAGGCCCACAGTGGTTTTGATAGAGAGGGTGCTACACAAACTTCAGCTTTCCTGCAGCCAAGTTCATATATAGGGCAGATGAAGCGATGTATTAATGTCCGTTTAAGTGAGCATCGCAATAAAGTGTCTAAAGAAGCAGATAGGCATCTCACGGCGCACCGTCCAGACTGTGGTAGTGAACCATTTCTAGGTAACACCACGGTATTGTATCGAGACTCGGGCATCGATTCCAGATTGATTGTCGAGGCCGCTGAAATGAAGAGGAATAATTTAGTTGTGGTTGGCACTCCCTCGATCACCTTGACAAGCAGGGAACTTCACTTTTTCGAGTGAGCGCATGGTGTAGTCATGAAGTGCGTGCCTTGGATCTTTTGCAGACACTATCGGTGTGACATCTAATAGTCTTCACTTAGACCCTTGCCTGCACATACGCTCTTGACAGCGATAGTATGTCTTTTAGTTCGGCTGTTCATCTCACCTTGTCTAGTTTTCCTCTTTTGCCTTTCTGGTGGCTACACCTATATATTTGGTGTTACCTTCCACTGAAATTTCAGTTCAAAGGAGCACTTGTCCAGTGTACTTCTTTCGTCTCACGTACCTGTCTTTCACCCTTAAGATAGTTTTATATATTAAATTGCGTCTTACATTTACCTTAATTTCCTCAGTTACCAATGAACTGCTGTGCCCAATATTGACATTTTAGACCCATGATTTTCAAATGGGTGTACACGACTCCCAGAATGTCCACGAAAGTTTTTCTGGGGGACTGCAAAACCCATGCTCAGAGGAAAAAGAAAAAATGTTTTTTTAAAAGCCAGACTCTGTCTCCTGACATTCTGATTTTTTTGGCATTCTTCACCACTTAGTGCTATTGTATTGATAGCTGTAAGCTTTTGTACTAGTTTTCTACGATATACACGTAGACCGCTTTTTTGCAGGCTAGCATAACATAAACGCAAATGCAGCCACAAACAGGTTCAATGTGGCTGCAGACCATACAACTAATTGGTAAGCCAATGAGATCAAATTGGATAGGGTCATAAGATTGACTGTTCTTTGTCAGGTAGAAATACAAGGCACCTGATTCACGCTGCATGCCGTTTCAATTTATGGCCGCACTTTCTCCAGGTGCAAGAGGTCTCCCAATTAACTTCCACCAGTCCACAAGGTGCCCCCAAAACATCCATGACTGAGAACGATTATTTTAGACAATCTCAACACGGACAACTCATTCCAACTCAAATCGTAACTAACCTTCAGTGTCTCTTGAATAGAGCAAGGGCTCACTAATTCAACACCCATTAATCAGGGAAACCGTATGACTCAGATGAGCTACCTGGTTCCTACAAGCATACGTATTTCTCAACGGTATCAGACGCCCGTTGATTCGAACTGATTTCGCCACAGCCTGGCTAGTTCGGAGGACTCTTGAAGCACAAAGGCAAGCATGGATTGCCGCAAGTGTGCAATGCAGAGGGAGGCACGAAAACGACATTCCCGGACTGCCCAACCAACAAGGCACAGTCTGCAATGCCACTGTCATCAGAACGAACCATATGATAACAAGGGTAATGACAATTCAGGTAAGGGGGGACAGGCAGGCACTGGTCGCGATCACACTGTGAACAAAGTCACGAACGGCGAGAATCGCCGCTTTTACACTGCTCTTATGCCAACTAAGAAATGCATTTATGTATTCATCAAGAAAGCGAAGGCGATTTGACAGAACAGATATTTGCTTATTATACTCTTGGCACTTTTAATGTAGAATTCGGCTAATTTAGAAACATCCCGCTCCCGCGGAATCCAAATCGACAGATGTTGTTTAACCTTTTCTATGCTGCTTCAGCATAAAAAGCAGATGCTTACGGGTGTGCAGGTAGCTGGCCACTTGCTCGTGGTTCTGCGAGGCAATGTCCGGTGTCTCGCCCCTGGCACCACTCTGCGACCGCCGCCCGTTGGCTTGGCTGTAGGGCGGCCGTGACGCGCTGCAACGGGAATGAGAAGACATTCAGACAAACGAACAGCCACCCACCAGTGGAGCTGTCTCTCAACACTTATATGGCCTAGTAACTTACAGAGGTGGTGCTAACAATTACGGTTGACCATTACACAAGCACAAGCGGGGTTCCGAAAATTAAATTGAAGGGCTTTTTTTTTTGTTTTATAAACTCAATATTGCTGTCATTAGCTTCTGACATTACTAATTACACTACAAGCTCAAATGAACATCCTTCATATAAGCACTATTTGCAACAGTATAAGCAATATCATAAGCGTGGGTTTGTACAACATACATACCCACAGTACTTTTATGTATATTACAGTTTTCAGAAGCAATGTACTCCCTCTTGCTCTGACTTGCTGCCTAAATTTTTTTTACCCTTTGTGTACTTTCACCATGCTAAAATTCCATTGAAGATTAAACTATCTGTAAATAATAATAAAGAAAACAAATGATCATAGGGGGTGCTATAGCGAACGTTTATGAATGAAATCTGCGCACTTGGGGTTCATTACAGTGCCCCTAAATTTAAGCACACAGGAGTTTTTGTGCTGTGCACTTACTGGAATGCAGTCCCAATCATAGAAAGCCAAACCTATTCGCAAGTTCCGTAGACTGTCACGCCACCCCGTGACCCCCAGCATAATTTTTTCAAAGAGTATCAAAGTAGCGGCAGGGCATCGGCGCTCATAGCATGTGCATATACATCTTGGCTGGCGTTGGGCCTTCACTAGAACGCTTCTGTTGTAGTTTCCGGGCCCACAAAGATCGTTACACAGTCTGCAATTCCGAAAAGGGTGCGCTTTCAGATACAGTGAAGTAACAACCGAGATGCTTATTCACATTCATTTGTACCTGTGAGTACGTTTCGTGGGTCATTTGTGCGTTAAAAACGCCGGGCACGTTTCGATCTGCTTGCCATTCGGCACGTGACCTTCAAATTTGTTGCTATCGCGTTCATTGTTTCGCCTTTGCGACAAAGCGACGACTTTTTTCAGAAATAAGTAAAAAATATCGGCAATACAATAACTTAAAGAAATCTCACATCGGTAAGTATCAGCTTAAACCTGAGGAGGCGAAAGGAAATACAGAATGTTATAACACTGTTTGGGGTTTTGCATGACAAACCACGTAACGACAGTGAGGCGCGCCTTTAGTGGAGGCAACGTGTATGGACATCAATCACCACAACAAGTGATGTGTTTGGCATTCAGGACCTTTAAGACTTCAACGAGGCATCGTGTCAGAGTTTCTGAAGCATCTAGGTGGCACATACTATGCTACTGCAAAAAGGGTAGAGCATCGCGAAGCAAGAAAACAAAAAACACTGCAGTGCAGGTCGCACATGTTCTCAGCGACTCCGATACTCCCTGTGGGCGCTATATTGAATCGTCCTGCGCGCCCCCTATAGGCGACGAAACTTGCCAACACTAAGCAGAATGAGACAAAAGCCACTGAACCACCAAGGCAGGTCAATGACAAAACACAAGCGAAGCAAGCAAGTGTAACTCGCATTTCAGTGGCAACAATTTCGGCAAACAACGGGGACCAAATTAAAAGAAGAATTGTAGAAGCATGCAGTACGCTGTCGGGATTTTGGCGCACACATGGGCTCCCTGTTCATAGCACCCGCAAACAGGCAAGTAGCATTTCTGGTGAAACAAAGATAAATTTATTTGCCAAGTGTCGCATGTTACCCATAAAGCGCTGTGTAAGCATGACTTTCCAGGAGACACTTGTATTTTCTTCATTGCTAGCGTTCATATTTGCTTATTGGTAGTTTGCCCAGAGCGATTCTCCTGTGTTTTTCCCATCCCCATTTCAGTTTTTTGGTTTCGTTAAATCAGGCGTTCGATGCGCTCAATCTGCATAGTTCCTGTTTGCAGTCTTTTTTAGCTTTGCAGTGCTGCCTTAATCAGCCATCATCGAACAAAAGAACTAGGCGTCAACAGAATTGTCACAGCCATAACAGCTCTACACAGTTAGGCTTCAATGGCAGTCTAAAATTGCAACGAAACATTATACCCAAACAAGTAGTCTGCGACAAAAACGTGGCTATTGCGACGTGTTTTTCAGCATCTGGGACGGGCAGTGGTTCAGATTACGCACCAAACCGGTGCCCGACTCATCCTAAACTATGTTGCCCTGAAAACAATTCAGTACTGTGTACTAGACAGTTGCAGGTTGAGGAACTTAGGTGGCACAAATATGAATCCATTCCTGGAATAATAAACTTCTGGTCAGTCTATGAACTGAACTTATATGCAGTTGAGTTGCGTGGAGGACCAGGCAATAGCAACTGCAATTAGTAGCTTGGCTCGAACCTGACCGCTTCATACACAGGTAACGACTAATGCATTATGGTATGCATGAGCAGCCAAGGATCAATAAACAAACAGTCTTAAGGTATAACAAACTCGGTTGATCAAACAACCATGAACCTTTTACATGAGTATATACAGTCATACAAATGTATGGAGATCATTTAAAGACAACAGATATACCGTAATTACTCGAATCTAACGCGCACCTTTTTTCAGGTTAAGCCAGTTCATAAATCGCATGCGCGTTAGAATCGAGTACGAACAAAAAAATTACGATCAATCTATTGCCATCGGCAAATCCAAAATGGCCGCCCCCTACGTGCGTCGGCATGGCGCGTCGGCCATTTCGGCCTATGTGTTTCCCATGTGCGGTACTTCGTACTTGTGCTGAGGAGTTCGTCATCTAGTAGTGCATTAGCATCGACGGCGTCGAAGGGCCGACTCCAAAAACTCGAGCGCACCACGATGCCGCTTTTAAAAGAAAAGTCATCGCGTGTGCAGAAACGGACGAAAATCGGGCCGCATCGCGGTCGTTCGGAGTTCCCGAAACGTGCGTGCGGAACCGGCGGAAACAAAAGCAGAAGATTGTCGACAGCAAAGCTTCACGCAAAGGCTTCAGTGGACCACAGCAGGGTCGGTTTCCGCAAATTAAAGAGCTGCTCGGCGAGTATGTGCTTGAGCAGCGAGCAGCACAGCGGCCCGGGACGACAGAACTGCTCCAAGTGCGGGCTATGCAATCTTAGAAAAAGGTCTAATGCGGAGCCAGTGTAAAGCGAGCAGGTGCTGGCTAACTAACTTTATGAAGAGGAAAGGCTTTTACCTCCGAAGGGGAACATGCATATGCGAAAAGTTTTGCGGAGGGGTACGATGAAAAGCTTCACAGTTTTCAGAGGTTCGTTCTAAACTTGCGGCGCAACAACGGCTACCTGCTAGGGCAAATCGGGAATGCCCATCAGACGCCTCTTTACTTCGACATGCCTGGCACCACAACCGTCGAGAAGAAGGGGGCGAAGCAAGTTCGCGTGCTGACATCGGTCCACGGTAAAACTACAGTGACGGCAATGCTCTGTTACACGTCAGATGGTCAAAAGCTTCGCCCGTACTTCATATTTAAATGGAAGACGCTCCCTAAAGGAGTCGTTTTTTCGAGTGGTGTGATCGTGCGGGCCAGCGAGAAAAATGGGTGCGCGTTGCAATCGATGTCTCACCTTTTTTTTTTTTTCGCGGTGAAAATCGGGTGTGCGTTACAATCGAGGGCGCGGTAGAATCGAGTAAATACGGTAGTTCGATCTGCTCTTAGTGCATATCATTTAATAATATCGAGAAAACCACGACATTTGGGTCGCTGTAGGTTTTTCTACTTATGTTGTTCCAGTTTTCTGGTTGATAATGTCATGTTCATTTCCTGAAGTTCTGTTATCACCCCGTTACACTTCAGCGCCAACCACGCCTAGGATGTTCAAAAAGCTTTGAGGCTTTAGTAGATAGTTTTCTTAAGATTACGCCCCCTTCGTGAACATTACAGGTTATTCTGGAACATACGTCGCCGCTAGCAATAACACTAGAACATTTGATGGCAACGGTATAAATGCAGACACGCTTCCCCGCTTGTCAGTTGATCGACGGCGGACGCTCTGTTCCTCGCTATCAGTGTCTTACTTTCCTTTTGCGTGGTTCCGCGTTCGGCCCGAATAAACGGTTGCTTCTTTGACGTGGAGTCTGCCGCCTTCGTTCAGGTCACGACCCCGTGACATTATGATGCTGCAAAGAATGCAGATATATTAGAGCTTTTTTTTCTTTTCTTCAATCTTGCCTAAGTGACAAAGCTTACATTGGTATAAAAATATAATTCTCGGCTTTGATATCGTAGGACCGGTGTGACTGAGAAACAGTGGCCTCGCTATGAGGCAGACTGTCCTTTTTATGCAGTACTGCCAGTTTGTGCGTGCTCTCCGGTAATGTCATTTCCCAGACCAGAATTACGTGCTGAACCAAGGAAAAAATGACTGAGTTATGTAGAGGGAGATCAACAGCAAGGAGAACACACCATGCCAATTGCTCTTGACCGTTCACCAAGCGTTCTATTTGGGGCATCCCACTACACGTTTGGAGGAGTCTAGGTCATGTAATGTGAAAGACGACCATACTGCTACGATATTATTCAAATAACAGGGAAGTCCTTCTGCATTACAAACGTGAAATAAACGACAGGACAAATTGAATTGTATGCAATGGGAGTGCACATTAAATCAAACTATAAGAGTGCCGCTGAGCAGCAGAGTGATTTCAGGTGAGAACAGCCGATCCCGGCCTGTAAGTAAATACGCTTGACAGAACCCACCAAGCTTTCACAGTGAGGGCGGTGCTTATCGGACACCCGTTATCTCTTATCGCCCGATGTTGTAGGACAAAAAAACTGCAGCGATTTCAAGGATAACACAGCCAATTCAACGCGACAGCGAATACGCATGACAGAAACTGGCACAACCAAAGCTCTCGCAGAAGAGACGCGGCTTATCGAAAGCCCTCCTTATATCTGTTATCACCCTACACTGTAGGAAACGAAACTATGCGCACGTCATAAACAATCAACCACAGATACTGCGTGCGGATCCGAGGTTGCACGTTATAACGAAAACAAAGAAAATATTCAAGGAAATACACGTCTGACCTCATTGTGTATCGCAAACATAACACTCGCCGGTCCGTCATTACACATAAAAACAGTTGATCCGATACATCGTTCAGTCACGAGGCGAGGCGAGCGAAGCAGCGGGTAAAAACATCGCCAATCACGTTCTAGCAGAACGGGTTTTCCCGTTCACGAGCGAGAGTCGACCTAGATTTCCGTAGCCGGACGCAACTAGGCGCAGAACTTGGTTAAGTTTGTAGTAGTGGCGAGGAAGAAACCATTAAAAACGAAAACGCAAGTTCGAAGATATGGTATGGCGCTGGTAAGCGTTCCGAACACTGCTACTGACAGGCGAGTCGAAACGGCTTCACCGGTACGAACTTCCAGCGGCCGTCAAAGGACCCGTCAGGTTATGTGACGTCAAAAAAAAAAAAAAAAAAACTTAGAGAATACGCGACGGAGCTATGATCGGACAGACGACGGCGGTTGCAAGGCCGACAGCAGCACATTTTTGTGCACGATAATCCCTCTCTCCATGACCATGCAAACACCCACTCGTTCTATCCCCGCTTTCTTCGCCTGTTCGTCAGGTGCACCGAGGAGGAACCGGCCCTAAAGGAACATCTTGTAACTGGCGCAAGGCTAGAAACATGAAAATGGAGGAGGAAAACGGACTGCTTGGCAGTAGAGTCAACGTCTAAAGTTTGGAGACCGCAACGTCAGAAAAAACAAAGCCTAATATTGCCGTTTTCTCATCGCACGGAGCCTCAAAATCAGAGTTCCGAACCGTTCTCGAAACGAGCTAACAACAGGTTGCACCAAGTTCGACCGCACATACGTACGCAATTGTGAGAAACTTTTGACGGTTTTTCGCGGACATATATTATAGTGGTCTCTTTTAGAACTTCTGATGCCACCTGCACGTAATTCACGAAGCAGCGCTAATAATCGAACGGTCGGCGAATGAGCTAGACGGAATACAGCGCTGAACTAATTGTTTTCAACGGAAGAAAAATGAACTTAGGGGCTGCTTTTGTTTTACGGGCCATAACGTTAATGATTCGTTTAACTAATCATTTTATTGGAAAGTGGGTATCATTTATTGAATCATTTTAGTAATCATTTTATTGGAAAGCGGCGTATCCGTGCCGCTGTCAACGCAGGCGTCAAGGTGACGGATCGGTTTATCACAAAGGAATCAATAAAAAAAAATGTATAGAAATCAAACGAGGCGGCTCGGCTTTCACTTTCAAGCTGGCGACGTTTACGTCATCCGCTTGAAGCGAGCCCTCTGGAACACGTCACACGAGTCAAACAAAAGAAAGGACACGCTAAGGAGGCGTGACAGCTAGCGATATCCCTTTAGGCCTGATACCCTCCCCTCCGCGCGCGCGAAGGGGAACGGCGTGCTATGTGTCACGTCCACTGGATGGCAATCGCAGGTTCGGGAGTCGAGCCAACGACCTCCGTCGCACAAGAACGACGCCTTTCCTTACTAGCACACGCACTACCGAATTCCGACAACGTCCGACTGTCATCGGGAAAAACAAAAAACAAAACAGGAGAACGAGCGAGAAGTAACTCACCTCATATCGGCCGCTCGCTGAAAATTCGGCCCCCGTTGTTGTAGCGGCTGCTCTGGGTTTCCCGCCTTCTGAGGGTTGACGCCTGCGAAAAAGTCGGGGGGCCAAACGCTAAAACACACCCGCCGATGTGGTCAGAATGGAAGTACTCGCGGACTTATGTTTCGAGACGATAACACTGCTAACACAGTCGCTAGCCGTTTTTCATTCAAAGACCGCAAACACTCACTGAACGAAAAAGACACGCTCACGGCTTGTAGATCGTTGCAGACGCTCTTTCCGTACGAACTTTTCCCTTTGTGCAGACTCGGGAGCGAAATTCCTAGAGCATGGGCTACGCGCGGTACGTGTGGAAAAAACTGGATCGCCCCACAACCAACAACGCCAGAGAGGCGAGAGAACTGTCCGAGTTCGTTTTTTTTTTTTCGTTTAAAAAAAGATACCGCACGATTTCGAGTCGTGCGTGCCTCTCGACTGGGAAAGGAAGTAGTTCAACTCACCCGAAGAAGCTCGGGCCCTCAGCAGGGGAGCATTGTTCGCGGCTACACCTTTGGAGACGGCAAACATGCTAAGGAACTTCGTCTGCCTCCTGTTGTTTTTTTCACAGAGATTGAAGCGCACTTTCACGACCACGGTTCGTCATTCTCACGATGTAGCCGTGAGGCTGAATTTGCAATGGGCGAGCTGGAAGCGGTAAATCTACGGCGGCGGCAGCGGATCCTCCATTCACCAAAGCCGCGGTAGCCTTTTTTCTCTTTCGCCGCGCTGTCAAACAACCACAACAGTTGCAGCAGCGTCACAGATTGTGTCTCTCAAAGCTGCCGCCAACGAGCCACTTCGGCGCTGCAATCGGTAGCGACTGCAACAAGCCGTTCGCTCATGACGCGCACTTGAGAGCTTGTATAACGCAAAAAAGCATAGCCTCCAAGCTTCGCAATTGCTTTTAAACAGAAATGGTTATTTAGTTGTAAACTTATATGCCGCTACTGACCGTCAACAAAGTGAAATTTGCACAAGAAATAAAATATTCCGTACATAAAAGTGAGGTTTTAAAGCAACACGACAAACGGCTTGCTAATTAGTATAGATTCTAGATTTTGTCCAACACAAAACAACCATAGGTGTTTCATTTATATATACATATCTTAAATTTAGCAACGTTTTCAACAACTTGTAGTACAGAAAAGTACTTTTTTTTTAGATCCATACTTTTTTACATCCAGAAAATAATCCCTGAATTTATACTAAAGACGATACTAAGTTGAGACAAGACGGAAGTAAGTCAAGATGGCGGCGCCCACAGCGACCGAAGAGAGTTACGACGAGGATTACGATTATCGCGGCGGTAGAAGAAAGAAGCCCTGCAGAGCGTGTTCGGATTTCAAGGCTTGGGCCAAGAGCAAAGGCGGAAGCCCTTCCAAGCCAGCGGTACGTTTCAACTGCGTCGTTTCGCGGTCGCTGCGTGCTGGTACGATGCATCACTTCGCTTCGGGGTGATGTAACTACGGTTGATACGAGCGTAACGACGTAAAACTCAAGTTTACGTATCGCACCGTACGGTATTTGTTGTCTACTAGGCTTAACTTTAGTCTGTGATTACGTATTTGCGTAAGCAATTTTTTAGAAAACTCGGCCCCGCTCTTGTGGAGTGGTCGGTAGCACATGTTTCGCGTCGTCTGCTACGGAAATGCATTCCTGGAAAGTTACCGAGTTGCACGGACGATACGTATGCATTGTATCTCATTGATCACCGCGAACTTGTTTCTGTCACGCTTCCGTTTGAAATGCACTCAGTTGGCTTGTTCAAAAAGCCGTTTTTGGAGCTGGGTGGCTTATCATAGGCGCGAAAGCAGGACACGGATTAACGCTTTGCAAGGTTGCCCACCAGGAGTGGAACAGACTGAATCAGCAGGAATAATTTGCGTATTCGCGAGCTAGCTATGCGGGCGTGAAATAAACATTATCCTGTGCTGCGTAAAACAAAATCGACGAAAATCGCGGCCATAACAACGTAATGTCATCAACGTAGTAATATCAAGTAAATGATAAATGCCTGCGTATGTGACAAATTCAGTCATGTGCTATGTGTTGAGTCGAGACTGTTCTGGAGGCTGTGATAAAAAAAAATGAGCTCGGGTGCTTTCGTTTACAGCTGCGCATGTTTTCACTGTAGAAATAACTACCTTATTTTTCCACCTATTCTTCGAATTTGAACGATTTCTTATTATGCTTGAAATATTTTTCAAGAATGCGAAAACTTCCACTTGTTCCTGGCTTATTTGCTCAAGTTGCGCCGTTTTCTTTAACAGCAAAGTTCGTTTCTTGTTCTAAAGTCGGCCTATAACAACTTTGGTCACAGTGGCCGCATGTTTTGGCATCACTGAAGCGTAGATATGCAGCGCTTCAGTGGTAACATGAAAGGCAACTCCGGCTGCGAGAACACCTCAAAGGAAGGGTCTGGGCAGATTTTTTTTTTTTAGGGGGGGGGGGCATTTTTTTTGAAATCGTCATTTTTTTATTTGTATGGCATGGTGAAAGAAATTCGGGAGGGGGGGGGAAGAAGGGCATGAGCTTGGTGTGCCACGCCCTAGCTACTCAATGACCCGAACCTACGGCGTTGAATCCCTTCGCGAACGAAGATGTATATGCCCGGGGTGCTATTCTGGACATTGTCGAATTCCGCCATGTTGTCGGATTTCCTCCATTGATCAATGCTAATTGGCCAAGTGGGCTGCTACGACCTTTCTGATTGGCCTAAAATGTCGCCGTTACGAAGTTTGACAATACGGCGGAATTCGGCAGCGGCCAGAATAGCACCACCGTAGATCTATATGGGCGCTGCGAACGCTTGGTTTCAGCGCCACTTCCACTCTCCGAAGTTTCGGACATCCGTGTCGTGCCTGCGACTGGCTGTGATTAAACTCTCTCTTCACTCAGAATCAGCGTATAAATAACCTATCGTCGCCTCGCTAAAGCATAGCAACGGCCCAGGGAGAGGAATTAAGGAAAATTTTGAAGGCTCGTTTATTTGTTTGACACAATTTTAATAAAATACTAGCAGATATTAAAAGCCAAGGAACCTGGCTAAAGCTTAGCTACAGCCTAGAAGCAAGGTTAGACTTCAGAATTTCTCAGCATCGCGGTTTGATTGATTGAGTGATTCTGGAAAGAAGGAAAGAAGGCACCTAATTTTCTGTCTGCCTCTCGGGCGACACGGCGCAGTGCCTACGCGGTTTCAAAGACCTGACCACAAACGAACCGGTTGCGGCGTGTGGCTTTTTTTTTTGACTCGGGACCCGCGAAAGTGTTCAACACTGCGTAACCGCTCGCCCTCTCTCTCCTTGGGGAGAGGGTCCTTTTAGGAGGGTGTAAACTTGGGCTTGTTGGTTGGCCATTGCTTGCAATCTGGCCCGTACAAGACGTAGATAACAGCATAGAGCTGACATTACCAACATTTTTGCTAGGTGGTTCTCGTCGACATGTACTAGCTGTCGTGCGCAATAATATAGTTTAACAAAATGTTCATAGCGCATGTTTGTGCTCTTGTCTACGTCTTGTACGCGCCACAGTGTACGAGTAATCTTATTAGGCTTCTTTGGGGGACGATGGTTTGCCCGCCTGAAGCAACTCTATGGTCACTTAGAAGTGTGGCAGCTTGGGCTAGTTGGTATGGCATGACGATAGTTACAGCGCGAGAACAAAACGACGACACAGAGACAAGAAGGACGTGTCCTTCTTGTCTCTGTGTCCTCGTTTTGTTCTGGCGCTATCACTATCGTCTATGGTCACAGGACCCTCTGCAGGTGGCTGAAGCCGGCGCGACGCCCGAGTGTCCACCCGACCGGTCCGAACTGGGCCGGTGCACGTGGTCCCTTCTGCACTCGGTGGCCGCCTACTATCCCAAGAGGCCCAGCGCGGAGCAGCAGAGGGACGCCGAGCAGTTCTTCCGGCTGTTCGCCAGGCTCTACCCGTGCAAGGAATGTGCGCAAGACTTCCGGACAGAGTGAGTCTGCCGTGAACAGAGAGAGTGGCGCTTGTTTTACTCAGTTGACTGTTACGCTAGTTTAATTTATTTGCTGTAACTAAAAGTTGAACTACTTTTATAAGAAACCCGCCACGTATACGACGGTCTATGGTGGCTAAGGCACTCGGCTGCTGACCCGCAGGTCGCGGGATTGAATCTCGGCGGCGAAAATGCTTTTAAAGGGACCCACGAGGGATATTTATGGTACCCGTCTTTTTTTCTTTTTCTTCAGTGCAACGGAAGGCTTACCGGTCAGACCTTGTAATCGCGGAATGGTAACGCGGAAAACACCGTAGAACATTTATAATCAGATTTTTTTTCGATTTGTGGCGATTATGCAGTCGACATGCTGCAAACAGTTGATGTGATCGCGATAGATATTATACGCCAGTGTAACGCCAGCAGTGATTAAAAGTGAAGACCTACGTACAAACGCGCAATGTTGTGTTTATCAAGCCTGCAGTCTCGCCACTACTGCTTTCTAGCGTGCTCAATTATTTTACAAGAGCTACAGCATTTTCCAGGGGCTCCTTATGCAAGTACTTTTGGTCATAGAGTTTCCTAAAATGGACTCTGTCGCTGCAATCATTCAGCGACCATGGGAATGATGGTTAGTACACACATTTGCCTAGAATTCGTACTTGCGAGTGGTGAATCGTACTTGCGGCTCCGTGTATTGCCGTGTTTCGGTTTTGTTTTGAAAGAAAGATTCAGCCCTTTTGAACTTCGTGGCCTGATTTGGAAATGTGAGTATAAAGGAATATGGTGGTGAAGCGCATTGCTGAACATTTGCATATTTTTGATTCGTTAAAAAACAGCTTCTAGCCACACGAACACACACGGAGCCAAAAGCAGGCCAGAAGTTAGGAGATTAGACAAATGTGTGTACTACCCATCATTCCCATGCTCGCTGAGGCGCCGTGCGTTGCAGCTCCCATAGACACTAGCGCCAGAGTTCCCTCTATAGTGTATATTAGGAAACCCTATGCTTCTGGTCGCGCACAGGTCGTTCTTTCGACTTAAGCCAAGTCGAGCTTAGCGAAGTGTACGAAAATGACACGCATGCCTTTACAAGTGATCGACAATTCACCCATATTGCCCCACGGCGTGGTGCTCTAGTAGCTAAGGTACTCGGCTGCCGACCCGACGGTCGCGGGATCGAATCCCGGCTGCGGCGGCTGCATTTCCGATGGAGGCGGAAATCGTGTATAGGCCCGTGTGCTCAGATTTGGATGCACGTTAAAGAAACCCCAGGTGGTCGAAATTTCCGGAGCCCTCCGCTACGGCGTCTCTCGTAATCATATGGTGGTTTTGGGACGTTAAACCCCACACATCAATCAATTCTTTCCACCGGAATTTAATCAACCTTTTAGGGCAGTTGTGGTTTTAGAAATAGGTGCACGTTGAAGGACCTCAGGAGGACGAAATCTCCGGAGCCCTCCACTACGGCATCTCTCATATAATCGTATGGTAGTATTTGGATGTTGAACACCAAATATTATTATTATTATTATTATTATTATTATTATTATTATTATTATTATTATTTAATAAAGAACTACGCGCATATAAAAAGTAGTTAACAGCTAATCGACATGAATCCAAAACGACGTGTCTCTTGCAATTTACAGGGAAAAAAAAGTAACAAGAGAGGGTGATGCCACCATTTTTGTGCGTCGCGCGTCGTTCTTTGCTGCAAGCGTTTCTTGTATATAGGTTCAGGAAGCACGATACATGCACCAATTGATTCAGTTATTCTCGGGAAATAAATTATATCGCCTTTTTTGTTTTATTGTCGAACATTTTCGGTTTCTGGGCGCAGAATCGGGCTGTGACGTTGCATTGTATAAGCTCGGCCGGGAGGCCATTCAAGGCTGTGAAGCGCGTCGGGCACATTATCGTCTACTCTCGCTGCATGGCTTCCTTGTTATTACACGGGCAAACTAACCTCAGTTAGGACGACCTGCGTTTGTATTTGTAACCGCGAAAGTGACTCTCTTGGCGACCGAAATGAGGGATAACTTTTTGCGCAAACTAAGTCACGTGATCACAGAGCCTCGCGATCAAAAGTATAAACGCTTACTAAGGTTACTCGTAACTGAGGTTAGCGTGCCCGTGTAACAAGGGAGGGGGCGCTGAAGTCAGACCCATACATTGACGTAATAAAGTAGGGGGGTGTCCTGCGATGAACCTTTTTTTCTCCCTGAAACCTGCGCACGTCTACGCTCACCGCAGATCTGGTGTGACGTCAGTGCAACTTTCGCTGGCCTTCCAAAAGAGCTACGACAGTTCTGGACCGTGCGATATTCTAAACGTTTGCTGTTTTCAACCGTTCGTGTAGATTGTTCTAGTATACAGAGAAAACCCACAAGAGGCCTGTGTTAGCCTCGAAATTTGATGGCACCCTCCCCCCTCCCCCTTTTAGAAGCACTCGGTATCTTAAAGAGGTGGTGCCACCAAATTTCGAGGCTATCCCAAGCTTGTCGTGGATTTCCTCTGTATACAAGAACTCTCCGCACAAAGGGTCGGGCCCTACAAACACGTACATCATCATCATCATCATCATCATCATCATCATCATCATCATCATCATCATCATCAGCCTGACTACGTCCACTGCAGGACAAAGGCCTCTCCCATGTTCCGCCAGTTAACCCGGTCCTGTGATTGCTGCTGCCAATTCGTACCCACAAACTTCTTCATCTCATCTGCCCTCCTAACCTTCTGTCTCCCCCTAACCCGCTTCCCTTCTCTGGGAATCCAGTCAGTTACCCTTAATGTCCAGCGGTTATCCTGTCTACGCGCTACATGCCCGGCCCATGTCCATTTCTTGTTCTTGATTTCAGCTATGATATCCTTAACCCCCGCTTGTTCCCTAATCCACTCTGCTCTCTTCTTGTCTCTTAAGGTTACACCTACCATTTTTCTTTCCATTGCTCGCTGCGTCGTGCTCAATTTAAGCTGAACCCTCTTTGTAAGTCTCCAGGTTTCTGCTCCGTAGCTAAGTACTGGCAAGATACAGCTGTTGACGCATGCATGCATACGTCAAACACGTACAATATATTTCAATTCACTTCTAAAAGTGTAGCCGAATGCTCACTCTCGCGATCTAGACCCATCGCTTGCGCAGCAGCACTGACGTTTCAGAATAGCAGAAGCAACGGCAGTTGTCGTGACGTCACACCAGGTCCGTAGTGACGCGAGTGACCTCCCCCATCTCCGAAACGAGCGTACCCGCAACGTACCAGCAATGCATCGGTTGCTGTATAGCTCGCAGAGTTTCGATCGCTTCTTGGCTAAGTGCTATACGCATCGAAACCTGCGAAGGCGTTCTGTTTTGCTGGCGCTTGTGTGGCACCTGTGTGTGAGAGCTGCTGACGAAATTCGGCACGATTCGCGTCACAGCCTTGAGTGATCATGTGGCCAAGCCACCTATGTATCGACGTCACTTCCCAACTCGGCGCCGCGAAACCGAAAATGGTCCACATAAGTAGAGCAATACCGAAGTATTTAGCGGAAATGCACGAATCTTGGTGCGGGCATCATGCTTCTTGGAGCTGAAGGGAACGCTTACAGCGAAGAACGCGCATGCCACAAATTTGGTGGCACCACCCCTTTAATCATCGCACTGATGAGGATACAAAGGTTGAAAGTTCATCACCATGCACTTTGAACGTAATATCAATGCGAATCAAGAACGCATGCAAAGCAGTCCATTAGGAGCGTGTGTGACCCGTTCACGCACATCCCCAAAGTAAAAAAAACAAAGAGATATGTCAGTAATTAAGCAACTTAATTAAGTAAAGATGGGAAAGCATGGAACAACACTTGGCTTTCGTGATTTCTCCTGGACTAAGGAGCATATTACCGAGTTTTCCTACAATATCTTCTACAGGGAACTCTGGCACTGTAGTGTCTATGGGAGCTGCGACGCATGGCACTTCAGGCATCACGGGAATGATGGATTCGTCTGATCCGTCTAAGCCTCGTTCTTCCGGCTTTGTTTGGCTCCGCATGGCCTACGGCCTTTTTGTGGCTTGACCAAGTTCAGCAAACGTTCAGCAGTTCTGTATACACTTCACTATACCTTGACCATTTAGGCTATAACCGATTCGAACCGGGTCACGAAGTTTACAGCGATACGTTCCGCTGTCCTAAACAAACACCAAAAACAAAAGAATAAACGAAGCCACAAGTGGGCCCGAACACGCGCTAGCACGAAGACTACGCAAATCCGTGCGTCATATAGTTTCTCAATATTCACTAGAGGGAACTCTGGCGCTTGTGTCTGTGGGTGCTGCAACGCACGGCACTTCAGCGAGCATGGGAATGATGGGTAGTACACACATTTGTCTAATTTTCGTACTTCTGGCCTGCTTCTGGCTCCGTGTGTGTTCGTGTGGCTTGAAGCTGTTTTTTTTTTCAGAAAAACATAAATTAGCAAATGTTCACCGTTTGCACTTCACAACCCTATTCTTTTAGGCCTACCATTTCGAATCAAGTCACTAAGTTGAAAAGGGTTTGTTTTTTCTTTCAATACAAAACTGAAACACAGCAATAAACGAAGCCGCAAGTACGATTCGCCACCCGCAAGTACGAATACTATAGGCAAATGTGTGTACTATCCATCATTTCCATGGTCGCTGAACGATCGCAGCGCCAGAGTGCCCTTTAGTTAAGTTTGGGAAACTCTATGATACCCACCACTGCCATCGGTCGGTGAACAATCGCAGCGCCCTCTGGTAAATACTGTAAGAAAATCTACAGGGAACATATCAGGTTTCGCTGGTATGTTGTTTCGTGGGTGGAAACTCGGTCACATTAGAATAGTGGTATAATTAAGCGCTTGCGGCAGTGCGCTTCGCTTACCGAGACTTCCGGCATTAGCGAATGAAGCCCAGACGAGCTTTCAGCCGAAGCTCTCGGCTAACGTGCACTGTATGCTGCTATAGAATGGATCTTAATGTTTGCGTAACGCGCATGCGGGTATAGACGCATACGGAAGAATGCAGGTTCTATGGAATGCACATATATACGGGTACGCGCATACCTAAGCTTAGTGTGCCGTATTCCGCCTGTATGCCAAGTAGGAGAAACTTTATCTGCTGAGAGTACCTATATAAGTCGCATTAGAAACGATGAAGTCGTTTATACGAGTACGCCTGCATACTCCACAGGTATAATTAGGCTTGTCAGGTTTATAGTTTCTTTTCTAATATAGTGCTAGGGAGAGACAGGACGTTTTGAAGAAATATAATTTATCGGCAACTGGTCAGCCGAACTTGTGTGAAACCCTCATCCTATGTGAAGGGCTTACGAACAAATCTGTTCATAAGCGCTCTGACAAAGACCGGTCCACTGGTCGAAACCGTTGTAAAATAAAATTACGACAATATATATATATATATATATATATATATATATATATATATATATATATATATATATATATATATATATATATATATATATATATATAAGAACTTGAAGGGAAGGCACGACAGGTCCGGGTATTTTCTATATTGAAATAACTTGCAGATAGCACATAAGAAAAGGATAGTATTTACTAACGTTTCGGCCGTGGCACGGCCGACGAAGGCCGTGCCACGGCCGAAACGTTAGTAAATACTATCCTTTTCTTATGTGCTATCTGCAAGTTATTTCAATATATATATATATATATATATATATATATATATATATATATATATATATATATATATATATATATATATATATTCATATATATATATATATATATATATATATATATATATATATATATATATATATATTCATATATATATATATATATATATGAAGGCATAGTGGTGAAGTGGCCGTAGCGTTGCAAGCATAGTGAAGTAGATCCTCCGTGAAAAGTCACAACGTGGTTAGTTTCTTTGCACCACGTTTCAGCCAGACTCTGGCTTTATATATATATATATATATATATATATATATATATATATATATATATATATATATATATATATATATATATATCGTTGGGTGACATTATGCAACGCCTCCCCCTCATCCCCCCCACCGCTCTTGCCATCTTGACTGTCCCAGCCCTCGACCGGGACTTCATATCGTCACTGCGACTCGCTAGTTGAGTCGAGATCGATTGAAACCCCCATGTATTTACAATAATCATCTATGCACACAGATTAAGTACGCATCGATGTACTGTTCTCGAGCTCTGCCCTTGTTATTCAAGTAGGAGCAACAACCATTCCGCGGATCGCAAACAAAGTGCCTGCTGTGCGCACCGCGCAATCTGCTATGCGCATATCTTTCTATACATTTCCCGCATGGAGCCCCGTATAGGGGCGTTATATAGTTCACCAAACTTGGGTGAACCGAAACGCCGCCTTGCTGCCCGCATCCTGTGAGTCTCGTCCGTTAGGCCGATTCCAGCTCGCTTCAGTTGCCTGCCGCGAGGCGGCGACAGCAAATGATTTCGCAAAAGTTCCGGGCGTGGCGCCTTCGTGCGTTGTGTACGCAATTCAAGTCAGGTTCGTTTTTCATTTCACAACACAGATGGAAGGGAGGAGGTACAAGCTGCTTAAAGGGACACTGCACAGGATCAAAGCCTTTCTTTCGATTAACGAACTGCACTCTGACAACTCTAATGCCATTAGTTTCACTATCCTAAGTTTGTTATCAGCGGAGAAAATGAAGGTGATTTCGAAAAAAAAAAGTGTTCGTGGGCGTCAAGTACACCACAAAATGAGCTCAACTGAAGACTGCTTTATTAGACGGAAGGTTCAATTCATCCAAACATCATCGCAGTTTCCTCTTTCCCAGTCTCTAGTCGACACTAATAAAAAAAAATCACAGCATATCCACGGAGTGAATAATGATGAGTGGGGCGAAGCGTCCGTCCGTCCGTCCGCCTTTCTCTCTCTCTCTCTTTGTGTGTGTACGTCTGTCTGTCCGTCCGTCCGTCCGTCCGTCCGTCTGTTTGTCCGTCCGTCCGTCTGTTTGTCCGTCCGTCCGTCTGTCCGTCCGTCTGGCTGTCTGTCCGTCCGTCTGTCCGTCTGTCTGTCTGTTCGTCTATCTCTCTGTCCGTCCGTCTGTCTGTTCGTCCGTCTGTCTGTCCGTCCGCCCGTCTGTCCGTCCGCCCGTCTGTCCGTCCGTCTGTCTGTCTGTCCGTCTGCCCGTCCGTGCATGCGTTCAGTCCGCTTTTTCCACGGTGCCTTGCCGCGTCCGCCCTTTCCCGTAGCGAAAAAAAATGGCGGCAATATCAGGAGACGACTGCTGGTCTCGGAGGCCTTCGGTCTACTAATTCAAGTTCTCCCGGCCCCTACCACGCTTTACCAAAACGCCCGAGGGCAGCACAAGAAAACGGGAAAGGCGGGTTCTTCTGATACGGTTATGGCTACTTAATATTAAGAGCGAAGCTCTTTGGTCCTTCACAATGTCCGACCGTCGTTGCCGAGGCTCGCCGTCGTCCCTAGTCGAAGCGCAGCTGCGAAACATCTGTGTGCAATACTGTCTACAGAGCGTACATATCGCGCATGTGGTTTCAAAATAACGATGCTCTATATCGTTTATCGTCTCGTCAATGGAGCTTCGCTCCATCATCAGCATTCACGTTGCGGATCTTCAGCCATTTTTTGCCCTTCGGTATCGAAGCTTTAGTTTCACGATTGTTTTTTTTTTTTTCAGCGATGCGTCAGCAACCCATTCAAGTTATTGGATCGATTGGGTTTCGGGGTATAGTTTCGCTCCGCGATTGTCTCTAAACACCTTTTGGCGCACGTACAAACGTACAAAACACCTTGCTCCGTATTGCAGCTTAAGTGATCCTGTAGGTCTGCCTGTGTTCGCCATAGCTCGCGGCGAAAGTTGCGTGCAGCGGAGCTCCCTCTCCACTTTCGGGGATAAAGCTACCTCGCACGGAAGCGGCGATCTCGCATGCCGAATCAGCCTGTCGGGATTCGCTCGCGGGATTTCAAGCTGGACGGTCGTGCCCTCGCGATCTCCGACGCCAGCGTAGCTCCCGCCGACTGGTTCGCCCTCCGCGGTCTCCTGACGCCGTGCAGCATAGTGGCGCCCCGCCCTTGGACTGCTTCAACCGGATCCCCACTTTCCTATCTCCTTCTTCTTCCCGTCGCTTGCCTGTCTACTTCTCCGTCTATTTCCTTCTATTCTTTTTATCCCTCCTTCTCCCCACCCCTATAAGGCACTGCGCCGTGTCGCGTGAAGGCAGACAGAAATTAGGTGCCTTTTTCCTCTTTCTTCTAACCACTACCACCAAATCAGCCTGTCCCGTAGGGTTCGCTTGTCCCGTTTTAAACCTCGCCGTATAGCATTTCGTCGTCGTTGTGGTTTCGGGTGCTCGCGTTCGGAAGATTGTTCGAGGCGGAGTGGAGTACGGTCTTCCCCGGTTGAACCATTAGGCAGATTGGCTTGGCCTGTCTCGTTGGTGACTTGGTGCCTACCAGTTTGATGCTGCAGGAAGGGTACGAAAGGGAGAAGTGGGCGGCAGCTGACAGGGTGCTTCCTTACGATCAAATGGAAAGCTATTCGGTTTTGGAGGAGCGGCTCTTTTCGGGTAAACATCGAAAAAGTTTACCCTGAATGACTGGGAGACCACTAACTGAAGTGACAGCTGTGAACGTTTCGGCGTTTCTCAGCTACATGACGCAGGTTCGGATTCCAGTCACAGTGGCCGTATTTAGATGGGGGTGATCAAATAAATGTAAGAATACACGAGTACTCAGCTCTCATCACCATGAGTGATCATCAGCAACCCATTACTAACTTTACTGCCAAACGAAGGCTTCATCCAATGATGTCAAACCCACTCTCACCTGCTCTAGCCGATTCCATTTTACGCCTCCGAATAATTTGATTCGGTCGCTCCGGCTAACCCTTTGACGTCCTCTGCCGCGCTTCCAATCCCTCGGTATCCACTCTGAAGCTCTAAGTGACCACGGGTCATCTCTATACTTCTCGCGGCGTGGCCTTCCCGGGTCCATGGTTTGTCTCCTAATATATAACAAAAGATATGTTTGTTTCGACCATGACAGAGGTAGCGCTGCCCACAGCAAAATTAATCTTTCTGTTCGCCCGCCGCTTCGCGTGACCAGAAAACTAAGCTGCTACTGATGCGAACACCTAGATAATAATCTATTGGTTGGTCGCAAACTCCGCTGTTAGTCTGCCTTGCACTAATAATGATAGCTACATGTTTACATTGCATTTATCTAGCTAAGAAAGATTATTCTTATTAGTCTTGTTAATGTCATGACGACTGAGCGCGTGCAGATTACAACCGAGATAGGCCGGTCACGAACTCTGCCGTTAATCCAGCCGTGCAATAATAGTGCAACCTACATTTTTACATAACACTTTTACATTATCTTAACTGCATTGCACGCAGGCTCGAATCCAGCCCTCCCCGTGTGACGAGCCGGGCGGAGCTGGCACAGTGGCTCTGCGAACAGCACAATGTTGTCAACCGGAAGCTGGGCAAACCCGAGTTCGACTGTTCCCGAGTCGACGAAAGGTGGCGCCGCGGTTGGGACGACGGATCGTGCTCCTGATTGGTGGACGCTGACGACGACGAACTCCAGACCCGCAGCCCTTCCATTCCGAACAGTTGTGACGTGCCGACGAAAGTTGTGACGTGTTTAGGCACTGTTTTCGAGTGTGTGTAGATAACGGAGGACCTCATAGCACAGCCTAATGCAGTGACGTCATTTTCGTCGAACCGATTGACCTGCTATAGCGCTAGTAGTTATGCGAGTATCGTTGAATATAAACACGGATAAAAATTTATCCCCGCTTTTCGATGTCGTTATGGCGTTGTACCGTGCACAAGAACATCGTGCGCCGTTGTACCATAGTTTAGGGCAAACCCCCCAAAAAATTTAAGGTGAAAGCCCCTTATATGACTCATCCAACGTAAGAATGGCTGTAGCGTCAGCAGCATCAGCTCGAGTGATCCAAAACAAAAACAATGCCACGTGAAACGCAACCGCTTGCACCATGTCATATATCTCGACAATTTCTAACGTAATAACGTCACTGTGATGTCACATAGTATTCCATCACATGATGACGTATCACATGACGTCGTCGCTAGGTTAAATGTAGGCTGATCACGGAGGCTGGTACCAAAACAAGTAAGGGAAATCTGCCGCTAGTGGACGAGGGAGCTGCGACGCATGACGCTACAGCTGGCGATAGTTATAGCGCGAGAACAAAACGACGACACAGACACAAGAAGGACACGAAGGAGACGAGCGCTCGTGTCCTTGTCTCTGTGCCGTCATTTTGTTCTCGCGCTATAACTATCGTCACGCCATACCAACTAGCCCAAGATAGCACACTTCTAAGCTACGGCTGTGTTACGAATGAGTTGGGTCGGCTTAAAGGGGCTCTGAAACACTTTTTCAAGTAATCATGGAATAAATTTACCGGAAGAGCTTATTGCTTCACGAATTGAACGCCGCAAAGATTTTAAGAATCCGTCCAGTACGAGCGGAGTTACAAGGTTTGTCGCACGCTGCAATTGCATTCTATCTTCTCTCGTCCCGACGAAAGCGCTGGAAGCTAAGCAGGGAGGGATGGCAGGGCCATAGAGAAATCGACAAGCACTGCTGACTGGGTGAATTGGTGCATGATAAAATGATATTGCTGTAGCGCAGCTCAGTTTGAGCGTGAAGGAAAGATACTAAGCAGTCAAGAAGGAGTAAGACAGACGACAGTGTGAGCGCTAACTTCCAACTTTTTCTCCTTCTTGAGTGCATAGTATCTTTCCTTCACGCTCAAACTGAGCTGCGCTACAGCAATATCATTTTCCACAGAAAAACGTCACGCGAGCCCCGTGACATTGAGCACTTTTTTTTTTCTTCTTCGAATGTGCTGCTTCTTCAGTGTGATCGCTTGCGCACGCGTGGACAAATAGCGGCCTCCCGCGGCGACCTCGGTAAGGAGTGAGCGCGCCATGTTCAAATCAGCCAATGGCTGATAGATGGACTTGCTACGTGTGATTTTTTGGGTATATTGCATGATTTGTCGAGAGAAAAGAAAGCAATTTTTAGATAACTTTGATAATCCCTGCCAACGCGTTTGCGCCAAAGTGTACTGCAAGTGGCGCGCCCTGAATATACGTCATAGCAACAGCCGCCAGATGGACGTGTTTTCGAGTCACACGCTGCTCGAAGGCTGGTTACCGAAAACAAAAATATTAACACCATTACCAGACCTCCATGAAGGTGATACTTCGTTATGTGGGTCTTACAAGAACAGCCCCGCAGTAAAGAGAAACTAGCGACAAATGCTCATACCGCTGACCACCGTTCCACTGGTCTGCTTTTGAAGGAGTAATTCGTGCACCGTTTAGGCGGAAGTCTGAGCCAGCTTAATGAGACGAATAGAGAACTACTTCAAAAAATATTTGCGAAAGAATGTAAGAGTCTTTGATTTCATACAGGCACACATTTTAGAGCAGCGCGAAAGCACATGACAAAGAAGACCACTGGACAAGGCACCACCACCGCCTTGTCCTATAACTTTTTCTGTCATGTGCGGAAGGACGACGAAGTGATTGCTTAGCAGATCGCAGTTTCAGTAGGTGCTCTCTTTTTTCACCTAATTTTAAGTGAACTTCGCGATTATCACATCCGTGTCCGTCGGTGATGGACGTGGACCCCCACGGACGTCCGCCAGTTACGGCGGCGTCGGCGGTGGCCGCATCCAGGAAGCGTACGGGACTCTACAGCGACTACGACAGCGAGGGCACTCTTGGTTACTCAATGAGCAGCGAAGAGCCTTCTGACGACGACGATTTTAAGCTGGTGCTGAGCCGTAAAGCGAAGAGGCGGAACGTCAGAACATCTTCGTCATCGAGTACGTTGAATGACAGAGTGCCAAGGAGACCCGTGACAAACACTATCCTTTTTGTCCCTGAGGTACCGGATGGTAACATGAAGCGCCTCAACAGGCAATCTGTTTCGGTGATGCTGGAAGGACTCGTGCCAAACGAGATCACAGACATCAGAGTGAACACGCGTAAGAACGTATTGGCCATCGACGTTTTGCATGCTGCGGCACTTAATGTACTGCGCAACGTCAACGAGTTGGGGGGAATGAAAGTTCGCTCCTACATTCCTGTGAGCTCTAACGTCGTCACTGGAGTCATCTACGATGTGGATACTGCCATTCCCAGCTCCGACTTCGATGTTCTGGTCAAACCGGTAAATGAAGCCAGCGTCATCGCAAAAGTTGTCCGTTTGGGAAACTCACGCTGCTTGAAGATCATGTTCAAGGGCGACACTCTTCCTTCACACGTAAAGGTGGGCCATTTTCGGCATTCTGTGCGACCTTTCATACCGAAGCCCTTACAGTGTTATAAGTGCATGAAGATGGGCCACGTGAGAAGCGTATGCGAAAATAGGACTGTGTGTCCTCGTTGCGCGGAAGCCCATTCTGTGGATGACTGCGAAGCAACTACCCTCAAATGCTCGAATTGTCATGGGTCACATGAAGCTTCGTCAAAACAATGCCCCAAAATCCGAAGAGAAATAGCGGTATTGAAACAAATGGTCAGAGACAATTCGTCGCATCGAGAGGCTGCCAGGACCGTCCGAAAGAGGCGTCACCGTCGCCGCAGTTCATCAAAGAATGCCGCAGACGCTGCATCGAAAGCACCTCTCCACCACCCTTCTCTTCCACCGCCCTTGCCTCCCAGACCTAAGGCGGCCAGCGCGGTCAACAAACCAACAAGCAGCACTGTTGCAGATGAATCAGTTTGGCCTTCATTGCCGAAATCACAGCCACCTGCAAATCCCAAGCGCACATCGACAGTCACATCACTCCAGCCAGCCGCTGACAAGCTGCCTGAGGAGGACACAGAAGTCATCAGAATGTTCCGAACACTGCTGGATGCCATGCGAAAGCTGTGCAGCAGCCTGAAGTCTCCACTCGCTCAGAGTGCACTACAAGTACTGGATGCTCTAAGTCCAGTATTTGCAAGTCTCGAGTAGCAACCATGGCTCGACCAATTTTCTCCTTCCGCAACGAGGTCCGACAAGCGTCGATAATGCAGTGGAACGCGAGAGGCCTGAGATCCCGCATCTCTTCGTTCCGTCAGTATATATTCATGAATCGTATTCCTATGATAGTTATATGTGAACCAAACGTGCAACAACCTCCTAAACTATCAGGGTATGAATCTTTCGTTTCTTCAACGTGCGAGGAACGCAGCAAGGTGGTTGTTTACATTCGCACAGATTTCACATATGTGCATCATGCAGTTCAACCGCATGATGACAATCAATATGTCTGCTTACGTGTTAACAAGGAAAAAGTGTCATTCACACTCATTGGTGTCTACATATCACCATCCGGACGATTTGAACAAGAGCGACTACGAGACATACTGACAACAACTACGGGCCCGTGGGTTATAACTGGAGACTTCAACGCACATCACTTAATCTGGGGTAGTTCGACGATCAACGCTAAAGGAAGAAACCTCGTGTCATTCGCTTCCAAGCATGACCTATGTTTCTTAAATGATGGCAGTCCTACATACCTGCGGGGCCTTACGTACAGCAGTTGCCTCGATTTGACTCTGGTATCCAGAAACTTCCGGTCGCAAGTGCACTGGTTTTCAGACATCGAAACGTATGGGAGTGACCACATTCCAACTTATATGCGAATAAGGGGTCTTAATAACTCCTTTCCTAAGACCACAATACGAAGAATTGATTGGTCCAAGTTTCAGCGACTCATGGAAAATACATGCCGTGAAGACCCTGACCAGAACTTGGAGGATGTCATCAAAGAGGCAATGAGGGAAGCTTCCTGTCTCCTCCCGTTCACCGGCAAGCGCTCAGATTTCGACGTTGAACTGGAAAAACTGTGCGCGCTTCGCCGCAGGGCGGAAAGAAGATACAGGCGGACGAAAGCAATATGCGACTTGAGGCTGGCACGACGCATACAGAAAAAAGTCCAACGACGTTTAGACAAACTTGCACAGGAACGCTGGAAATCATTCTGCGATTCATTGGATCCCCGAAAGCCGTTGTCACGCATCTGGAGCACTATTCGTGGCCTGCGCTCGGCTCCCCAACAAAGACATCCTTTCATGGCTTTAGCCCTACATTCAGGCCACACCCAACTTGAAGTGGCAAATGAGTTTTGTACGCGAATCGCCGGTGTGTCCGCCTTGTCTGCTGGCACCATTAGGAGTGTTATCCCTGAACCCCGCATCTACGAAATGGACAATCTTTTCACTATAGAAGAACTTGACGCATCTTTGGCGGCTTCCCGACGATCATCTTCACCAGGACCCGATGGCATCACCTACGCCGCTCTAGCCAACCTTCAACAGGAGGCAAGGGGACAGTTGTTAAGCTATTACAACCACTCATGGCTGGCGGGCAATGTTCCCCAGGATTGGAAGATAAGTCGACTTGTGCCACTGCTCAAAGCAGGAAAGTCACCATTTGATCTGACATCATTTCGCCCTGTTGCCCTCGCAAGTTGCGTAGGAAAAGTCATGGAAAGGATGATACTTACACGCCTAGAATGGTACCTTGAGCGCTACAACGTATACCCAAACTGCATGACGGGTTTTCGGCGAGGTAGGTCATCTCTTGACAACGTGATTGATCTCACAACATTTATCCAGCAACAGAAGAGCCTCAAGCGCATACCACTGGCACTCTTCCTCGACGTCAAAGGGGCTTATGATAACGTAACACATAAAGCCATCCTAGACTCGTTGGAAGCTGTTGGAATCGGTGGTCGGATGTTCCAATGGATCCAGGATTATTTGACAAGAAGGTCCTTTTTTGTACAAACCTCAGATGGACCTACCACCAATTACTATATCTCCCGTGGCGTCCCTCAGGGCGCCGTATTAAGTCCCACTTTATTTAACCTCGTGATGGTAGGACTTCGTGAAATTTTGCCAAGTACCATCCTCATATCCATATATGCTGACGATATTTGTCTATGGACTTCGGCTGTAACTCGTCTACAAGTACGTGCAAGAGTCCAGCAGGCTGCCACCTTGACATGCTCATATCTCCGCAAGCAAGGTCTTTCCGTCTCAACGGAGAAATGTGCATTGGTTGCGTTTACCCGCAGAGCCATGACACAATACCCCGTTACCATCAATGGACAAAATATTCCATACCAGAAGAACCATCGCTTCCTGGGTGTGATTATTGACAGGGACCTTTCGTGGAGTGCCCACTGCAATTACCTGAAGAGAAGGCTGACTTCCATTGTCCATATAATGCGGTTCCTCTGCGGAAAATCTTGGGGCGCATCGATAAGGTCAATGATGCAGCTATACAGAGCACTGTTTCTGGGATTTTTGCGCTACAGCTTGCCGTTACTGGCAAGTACGTGCAAGACGAACATCCGCACTCTCGAAAGTCTGCAAGGACAAGCACTACGCGTGTGCTTAGGATTGCCGCGATGCACCTCAACCTACGGGGCAATTATGATCGCAAGAGAGCATCCAATTCGAACATACATCACCACTGACAATTTGAGAGCCCACATAAGACACCTCTGCCGAGTTCCTGGTCACCATGTTGCAGTGTTGCCACTTCAAAGACCACACGCGATCTTTTCAAAGATTATTTCTGCCCATAGAGAATGCCTCCCTTTTGGCTTCACTCCCGCAACAAGACCAGCGTCACCCCCGTGGTGCCTACAACAACCACAGGTGTGCCTCACTATTCCGGGAATAACGAACAAGAGCCATCATTCAACAGTGGTCCTACGACAGGTGACATTGTCGCTACTCAACGAAAAATACGGCCAGAGGACCCACATTTACACCGATGGATCGGTCTCGGCTGACAGCTCCACAGGTGCTGTTGTCATCCCGGCGTACCAGGTCACTATAAAGCTCAAACTGTCGCATAGGACAACATCCACAGCAGCGGAGCTTGCCGCCTTACGTGCTGCTATACTTTATATCGCGGAAGCCCGACCTCAAAAATGGGCTGTGTTCTGTGACTCCAAGGCATCCCTTCAGAGCTTACAATCAGCTTTACGACAGCGGGAGCATCAACAGCTAGTGAATGAAATAAGAGAAGTGATTCACGAAGTTTTATCGAAAGGACATGACTTGGTGTTCCAGTGGTTACCGGGACATTGTGGTATTGTTGGTAATGACCTTGCTGATAATGCTGCCCGATCCGCCCACGCGGACGCCCAGACAACCCCAATTCCATTGTAGAGAACCGACGCTGCAAGGGGCCTTCACTCGTTCGCAAACAACATGTCGGAAACTTGGCTGAGTGACCCCAGTGTCAGGAACCGCCGCCTACACAAATTGGACCCATCGAAAAAGCTTCAAGTTCCATCGGACCTCTCCCGCCAGGATGCAACTTTACTGTGCCGCCTGTGGTTAGGAGTAGCTTTTACAAAGGCGTACTCCTTTCGCATAGGAATGGCGGATAGCTCCCGATGTGATTCGTGCGACACTGACGAGACAATAGAACATCTACTGTGTTCATGTGAACGTTTTGCGAGCGAACGCAATTTGCTACGCGAAACGTTGGAGACACTAGACAGTAGACCTCTTTCCGAAGAGAAGATACTTGGCTCATAGCTCTACGCGTCGCTGGCCAGCAAAGCGACGCGGGCACTGCTAAGTTTTCTGAAGACGACCGGACTACGCGACCGCTTATAAGCGTGCAATGGACAAGGTCCCACCAACATACACGTTGCCCTTCACTTCTCTCTCTCTTCTCCTTTAATCCCCTCACCCCTTCCCCCAGTGCAGGGTAGCAAACCGGACGTGCGTCTGGTTGACCTCCCTGCCTTTCATTTCTTCCCTTCCTCCTCCTCCTCCCTCCTCCTGTCATGTGCGGCAATTTTTTTTGCGCTCCTTTAGAATATGATAAAAATGTTAAGCGAAATGCATGAAGGAATGCGCTTTCCGTGTCAGAACCTTATGGTGTTGGTAGCACGCAAAGGCCACAGTATCTAAAAAATAGAACATAGTTGCGTTTACATTTTGCTCAATGCTTTTGTAACTTTTTGCACCATAGGTGGGCAAAAAAAATTTGCTCTGAGGGCGCGCTCCCAGTGCCATGCAGGCAATTGCAGAAACAGACGTGTGCACCGGGGGGGAGGCTTAAAGTCCACCCCGTACATTTACCTAAAAGGAAAGTGAGGAGGGGCGTTAAGAAAAACCTCCGCCCCCCGCTCAACTGACAGGTGGAGACGTCTGGCATGGAGGGAGGATTAGCAGCGTAGCGTTTTGGGCTAGTTGGTATGTCATAGCAACGCCTTCTAGAAAAACTATGCCTGGAACCTTGCTCTCTTTCCAATTGGGAGCTTTCTGGCAGCACAAAATCTCGGAGGCCATGCCTACTGTTGCGTGTTGCGACCGTTGGCCGCGTGGAACCGCTCGACTCCGTACCGCTCTGTCACGTGACATCACAGCTGCTCGGAGGCAACTGTGAAATCATTGCTGCCACAGTTGATTGCTGCGTTCGCAAGGGGTGGCTGCCAAAGGCGTTCGCCTCCGTACCGGAGGGGGAGGGTAAACTCCGAGGGTAGGGCGGGGGCGTTCGCGGCTCACGTTCTAGGCATAATTTTTCTAGGAGGTATTGGTCATAGTTTATAGCGCACGAAATAGACACGGACAGAGAAAGACGTGACTCGCACGCACAGGCGCTAACTTGCAGCTATGTTTATTCCGGAGACGGGTAACCCCGTGTCATCGTGATGGTTGTACAGCGACGCTGCCAATGTGTGTGTGGTTTTCCGTTCCCGGAATAAACGTTGTTGCTAGTTAGCGCCGGCAGTTGTCACGTCTTTCTCTGTCCGTGTCTATTTCGTGCGCTATAAACTTACGTATGGACGGAGGGGGCACGTGATGGGTCGACTGAGAACAAAAAGACGGTGGCGCACACGCCTTCGCGTTCTCCTATCGACGAATGCGGAGAGAACATGTGTGAGTTTTGTTATTAAAAGGGCTAACAACGATTCTATAAGGTGCCTGTTTTAGGGCGCGAAGCTCCTAAAGCCGTGGGTCTGCGCATGCTTGTCTCTCAGTCGTGCTAGTGACCGCCTAGTTGTATGACTCACTCAGCAGGTGGCGCTGGTCTGGACGGACGGATGGACAGACGCACGGACAGGCGGACGGATGATTCACGGTTTACCGATAAAACCCTCCGAAACTTCGCCTCACTGATCATCATTCAGTCTGTGGATATGCTGTAATTTTTTTTTTGCTTTCTTCCTTTTTATGTTTTTTCTAGCGAAAACGACATCTTATTCGTTAGTGAGTCGGATCCTAATACTGGAAAACGCCGCGAAACATTAGCCGTCGGAATTTTTTTATCTGCAGCAAATATGAAGTCCTGTGCTCACCAATTGCAAACAGTGAGCGCGCGGGCGGTTCGTGTCCGAGCGCGGTGCTTTACTGCGCATGCGTGAACTCCTCGCGCATGCGCCATGGCTCGATTTGGTCCAGTGGCGGCCGCGATGGCAGCGCCGCTTTGCACCGTGCTACTCCTATTCGGGAAAGGGGTTTTTGCGCTGTAACGTAACGATTGAGCACCAAGTTGCCTAGTTTACTGTCCTCACAGAGTTGTTTCTACTAGTCTTCTCTGTGACATCCACTCGCGCGCATTTCACAACGTCATATCCGTGACGGAAATACGTCCTTGAAGTGCCGGAGGACCGCGGCATAAAACTCATTCGTATTGAAATCATCACCGGATGACGTCTCATATGACATCATTGTGACGTCATATTTTAACAAAATTTGTGCCTTCAATATAGCATCACCAGACGTGACGTCACACGGTGACGTGACGTGTGAGGTGGTGACGTCGCCACACTACAATGTGATATGGGCACGTCACATGGCGTCACCACATTACACTGTAGCTTAGTCATAGGTGCGCCAATCGGAGGTGCAGCGCAAAACCACGTTAGCAACAAAGGGCTTTCGAAGGGCGGGGCAGCAATTATACATCAACTGTGAAAAAAAAAAGAGGTGCCTTGTGCCTTTGAGTTATCTTAGGCGAATGCAAAGCCGACCCTGTGAGTTTTTTTGTTAATCAGAAAATGTGTATGCCGGTTTTCACCACGGCTTCGCTGAAGACGGATATGACTGTAAATACACGCCAAGAGTTTGCAAAGAAGAAAAAAAAATGAAAATGCTAGAATCCGCCTTGTGTAATCGGCCCAGCAAACTCTCAAATCGCAGCGCGCGGCGCTAACCACTACGCCACGGAACCACTATGCCCCGCCGCGGTGGTCTAGTGGCTAAGCTACTCGGCTGCTGACCTGCAGGCCGCGGTATCGAATCCAGGTTGCGGCGGCTGCATTTCCGATGGAGACCGAACTGTTGTAGGCCCGTGTGCTCAGATTTGGGTGCACGTTAAAGAACCCCAGGTGGTCGGGATTTCCGGAGCCCTCCACTACGGCGTCTCTCATAATCATATGGTGGTTTTGCGACGTTAAACCACACATATCAATCAATCAAATCAATTGTGACAGTTGTTCGCGCTTGTCCTGTTTATACTTGCGCGCTCTATTCGTGCGTCTTTCCTTCCGGTTGAACGGCGGGCTTTAAGGGTCGAGCTATGACAGTAAGTCCGCGCTCTACCTGTGTAGGCTAATTTCGTTGCGTGCTTCCTTTCCTGCTTCAGGGGTGCGCTAAGGGTTTCTGGCTGCTTGCCGTTCTTAAAGGCCAACTCTGGCAATTTCTCGACCAGGTGAAGGTTATGTTGTTTCTATATTCCCGAGACAGCCTTGTTACGTGCCCAACAGCGTAAATGCTGAGGAAATTTGAACATAATTTTGAATAAGCAAAAAAGTGCAATACCGAAACCCAACCGAGCGCCCTGTCTGCGTAAGACGTACTATTTGGTACAGCCGGAGGCCGTACGCTGGTTCTGCCGGCGCGGAGTGTGAAAACTGTGAAAGTCAGTCCAGCGAAGCACCCGCCAAACACCACAGAGGAAGGAACAAAGCATTCCCGTGCTATACCCATGCCAAATACCACCACGATCACCTTGTGGAAAGCACAATAAACGCTGTAGCGGCCAAAGCAGCGACGCCATCGGCTGCGTCACTTCCGTTGACATGCCAAACATGACGTCACACAGTCAGTGTTGCCAATAATTCTGGCAAGTGAGGTCACATTTTCGAGGCAATCTTTAGAATTCATTTGCAAACGATCAGTGCATAACTCAAACCTGTGATTTGGCATAAAGGACGAAAATGTGCAAAGGAACATACCCAGCGAATTCCATTGAGATCCATTGACTTCGAAAAATCGCCGGGGTTGGCCTTTAACCTGACTTTGCACTCTGCTTCTGTTGCCGAAACAATGCACGAAAAACGCTCAGCCGCCTCTGCAAAGACACGTTTCACTTTCGTGTTATGCCGATTCCTATATAGGAGGATCAGCGACGTCTTTTTTTTATGACCACCAGAAAGAAGGCGATCCGATCAAATCCAGTTTTACTTCGTGTAAAACACTTAACCACGAAATAAACGGAGTGAAAAAAAAAACGTAAACATTGTAAGAAAGCTTAAGGGCTAGCCCTCCGTCACGCGGTGAATCCTCCGTTAACATCCTTGCAAGACGCCCAAGATCTCCCGCAGATCTCATCAGAAGATAAGTGCTAGAACAGGGGAAAGTGCGACAAGCACCGCACCTTCTTTGCCATCTTGTTTCCTGATTCATTTTACTACACGTTACTCTCTAAGTCTATCCCTGATGTTCTTTTTCTTCATCTCCTCCCTCTAGAACACGGTGGTTCGTCCCCCGCTACGTGCATGTCCAGCGTCGAGCGCAGGAGACGGCAAGAAGTGCTCCTTACACTCGGGTGAGGCATAATTAAGCTGTCCCCGCTGCCGGCCGCTTCCGCGCCCGTAATTAAGGAGCACCTGTACTCTACGACGGACACACACGCGAACGCACATACGGCGGTGGTGCAAGGACTACACGTACCGACGGGTGGTTCGGCCCAGTGGGCAGCGAACCGGCCGCTTGCCAACCTGATTTTTGGAGACTGAGGACCCAGAGGAGGCGAAAGAGGGAATCCTTGGTATGCGAGCGTTTGTGCACGTGCGAAGCCCGCGTGTGGCTTTGCATTTGACCGTTAGTGAGGTGCGCCTCGTTTTATGATTCACGTAGGCACTCTCGAAGTGTCTTTGACATCGGCGTTGTCGTCGCCGTCATGTTCCGTATATAAGCCAAATAACATGATGATTGAATACCGAGTTGCCTATAGTTTACTGTGCTCACAAAATTTTTTCCTTCTAGGTTTCTCTTTGACATCCACTCGCGCGCATATCACAACGTCATATCCGTGACGAAAATACGTCCTTGAACTGCCGGAGGACCGTGGCATAAGACTCCTTCGTTTCGAAATCATCGCGGGATGACGTCCCACATGACATCACTATGGCGTCATATTTTAACAAACGTTGTGCCGTCAATGTAGCATCGCCTGACGTGACGTCACATGGTGGCGTGACGTGTTGGGTGGTGACGTCACCACACTACTATATCATAAGGGGACGTCACATGCGGTCACCACATGACATTGTAGCTTAGTCAAAGGTGTTTTTTTTCTGACCACCAGAAAGAAGGCGGTTTTATCAAATCCAGTTTTACTTCGTGTGAAACAATAAAATTGATGACACCAATGAGGCATCGAATATTGTACTCGTCTGTAGAAGAACGCGGGCGACTGAGCGGGTATGAAGCTATGGATGGCACATGTGATAACATCATGCGATACATGCTATTGCTGCTCAAGCAGAGAGAAAACAACACTCCACCCGTGTTGAAGGGGCATGAATGAATGTCAGGGGAGTGCAGGGAGGCACAATCACTTGAGCAGCAACTGTGAAATTTGAACGTAAGGGCGCCGTTGGGATCACTGGTGCGCGTGCTATCTATAGAGGCAGGCTTCACCAAACGCAACGTGTACTCCTTTACGTGGCTTGCTCTCGACGCCCAAATTTTGTTTGTAAACCACCAGCGTTCTATAGTTACTCTAGATCAGATCTTAAAAAAAAAACTTAGCGGATGGCTTCCTGAAAAGCGGAAACGGGCCGAATCTGTACATTGTCAAAAACGATGCTGAGACAGTGCAAAGCTCGGATAAACAAAAATGACTGCCGACAATGAAAAACGTCAAGGTGAAGCAAGTTAACATTATAGAGACCTTGTATTCTATGAGCGCCAGAGTGTCGGAAGAAGCTGGCACCTACATGAAACGGTCGATTTTTTTTCTCTGGGTAACTTACGCGGAATGCGAAAATTAACACAACTGAGAGGTAAAGGGCACAATATCATGCGATGTCAGCTTGTAAAGAAACAACCGGTCAGCGCCATTTTGTCGGCAATAAAGTTATGGCAAGGATAATAATATAGCAGTGCTACAACAAGATTTAGAGTCATTTCAAGCGAAATAGCGACCCTACATACATGCTTATGTACTTGTTCTGGTACAACAACAACAACAACAACAACAACAACAACAACAACAATAATAATAATAATAATAATAATAATAATAATAATAATAATAATAATAATAATAATAATAATAATAATAATAATAATAATAATAATAATAATAATAATAAGCAGCTGCCATTTGTTCCGGTCACACAACTCAATTTGAGGTACATTAGTCCGACCATCCACGCGTTGAAATGCACACGAAACGAGCGATGCACACAGCAGCACGACGTCCAGCACTATTAATTCATCCCTCGAATATCGGGAAAAGGCCGTCCAACGAATCGAGGAAAGAATGTTTTTTTTTATGATTTGATGAAAAGGAGCAAAATCCGTGGGCTATTATTCATTCTAATCAAGACGGCGCAGGATGGGTACTTCGAAGAAAAAAAAAACAAATATACAAAGTGTAAGGAGTTCAAACAAAGCCCCCGAGAGTGTTTTATATAATTTTCATTTTCTTTTGTTCGTTCATCTTCGATGAACAGCCGCCAGGGGAATATGTCACTGTATGCCGATAAATATATTTCTATAACTTCATTTTTTTTTAGTTTTCAAGTCCGATGCGAGGACGGTAAGGAACAATTGCCGTCAATCCTTTTTTTGCTTCAAATAGTATCTTTAGGCTTTATTTTTGTTTATCCGACGCTCTATCAAGTGAGCCTCTAAAGGTGAAGAATTGGATTGAGGCCACCCGCGAATAAAAATAAAAACAGAAGCCCGGGGATAAATATAATTCGAGAGGATACGCTCGGAACCAGGGAACACGTCTTGAGCCAGCGGGTCATTAATTTGGCCGTCCCTTTTTCAACGTCGACTAGCTATCGTACCTGTCTTGGATATTTTTCTTCTTCGCCTCTTGTCTATCCACAAGGCATTTTCTTTTTTACTTTACGTCGGCTGGCTATCGTACTTCTCATGGCTGTTTTACCTTTTTTTCTTTCCTCCGTCTGTTCGCGCCGTCAAAGCCTTTATTTCACGTCGACCAGCTACCGTACTTGTCTTGGCTAGCATTTTTTTTGTTTACTTCCTCCCTTGTTCGCTAAAGGCTTTACATGTTTTACCACTGTAGTTTTACTTTACCTCGAGTACCTATCATGCTTGCGTCGGCTGTTTTCTATTCCTTCTCTTCTCTATTCACGGCGTTACGTCCTACAGTTTACATCTTATATATGTCCTAAAATTTTGGCTATTTTATACCTCTTCTCGAGTCTGTTTACGGCATCATATGCTATATTTTACGTCGGCAAGCTATGATGCGTGTCTCGGCTATCCTGAATTTCTTCCTACGTCTATTCACTGCGTTATATCCTTCATTTCACGTCGACAACCTATCGCGCTTGCCTCTGCTATTTTTTTGTTTTTGTTCCACCATTGGTTCACGGCATTATGGGTTTTATTTTACGTCGTGATAGTGTGCTACAATCACGGCGTAGTGGGTTCCGGAGAAGGCGCACTCCATGGGATCGCTTGAAGCGACGAGTGTTCACTGGTGGCGCTGCGGTAGCATGAACTGTCAGCAAGGCCGCTGTGTGCGGAATGGGGCAGCACTAGAAATGGGGTAATCAGAAGCCACAGATGTGGCTATTTCGCGCAAATCATTAACGAGGAAAGTGTTCAAGGAGAGCGCCAACTTTCTACTGCTTATTCCAAAATTACTGCAGCGCAATAGATATGCAAAGCAATTGCGCGGAAAGCTATGGGCACACATTGAACAGGTAACGATTGATTGATATGTGGGGTTTAACGTGCCAAAACCACCATATGATTATGAGAGACGCCGTAGTGAAGAGCTCTGTAAATTTCGACCACCTGGGGCTCTTTAACGTGCACCCAAATCTGAGCACACGGGCCTACAGCATTTCCGCCACCATAGGAAAGGCAGCCGCCGCAGCCGGGATTCGATACCGCGGCCTGTGGGTCAGCAGCCGAGTACCTCAGCCACTAGATCACCGCGGCGGGGCGAATAAGTAACGCTAAGTGCAATGGAATACGTAGGTATATTTATGTGCTAAAGGAAAGGTGCACATCGTTCGGATAACGTCTCAATCACAACCTGCGATCCAAGAACGTGCTCTGAAGAAAGGGACAAGTAAGTGTGACTAATAATGAACCTCGTGCTTCTATGTGATATGCCTGCAACAGTTCTCGAGCAGGGTGGTGTCCCTGCTTTTTTCCCCCATTCCTCACATATGTGTGAATTGCGGTGGGCCGGCAAATGTGCCCCTTCTTTACATAATTCAGTGAGAACCCGTGTTTCCGCGCACGCTCCCGTGTCTCGCCGGCATTTGCACACTTCCTGTCGCAGGACAGCTGAAATTCGTAGACAACGCCGGTGGCACATTTTCTGCTCGAGTTCACGTGCTTCTTGCCACAGCTAGAGTACCTCGATGCTGCCTCCTCCGCTCGGAGTGAAGACAACTGCGTCGTCTGCCACGGCGGCCGCCATTATCGCTCCCGCTGTATATACCGATTTAGCGGCTGCGGGAAGTGGCTTACTATAGCTTAACGAGGATGGTTGTGGCACTCAGGAACGCGACATGCAGGCATGTCTGGCAGAAAAAAAGAGCGCCACGTGAGTCCTACAGCTGGCCAAAGACGCTGCAGGCACTGCAATGTCTTCTCGGAATCGAAAGGCAGCTGTTCAATGTCTTATGTCACCCTTTCGCCATTGACCTAATGAACAGTTAATAGCTGAAATAAGGCTTATCCATCACCCAGCAATCGAGAAACAGCACAGCATAGTGTATCAGTGGATACCAGGTCATTGCGGTATATATGGCAATGACCGCGCAGATGAGGCCGCTAGATCTGCACACGACGGTACCAAATACACAGCCATCAAGAACCGACGCAGCTACAAGACTTCGTTTGCTTGTACGTGACCTCACACTGGTTCAGTGGAACTCAATAGACTTCACAAACACGTGCCTGCATAACTTGGATTCCGATCTGCAGCTTCGTCTTCCCTCAAAGATAGGTCCAGGTGAGGATACTGTTCTATGCCGCCTGTGGCTTGGCGAGGCCTTCACAAAAACATATTATTATCTCATTGGAATGGTCAGCTCTTCTACGTGCGCTTACTGCAGCTGCGAAGAAACCATCGCGCACCTTCTGTGTGAGTGCACCCATTTCAACGCGCAAAGACAAGAACTCACTGCAGCTCTGGATAGACTGGGCAATTGGCCTTCGTCGGAACAAAGGATTCTGGGTCACTGGCCGAGCCCATCCTCAACCTTTCAGGCTTTGAAAGCTTTGCTGCGCTTTTTGCGGACAACTGGCCTCAGAGACAGACTTTAGTGTCTTATACTTTTTGATGTTGCCTTTCCTCTGTCGCATTTTTTTGTAATCTCTCTCTCTCTCTCTCCTCGCAAAATTTATTTTTTACATCTTTTATTCTCCTCACCGCTTTCCCCAGCACAAGGTAGCCAGCTGGTCTAAGAACTGGCTAACCTCCCTGTCTTTTCACTTAAACTTTCTTCCTCCTCTTCCTCCACAATGGCGAAGAAAACAGTACAGAAGGTGGCAGTGCCCTGAGCGGGGCGCTTGCATCGAGGCACCCTAGCCACCGCCACTTTTCTTGTTCCCTTCATTTAGTATACGTGGGCAAAGGCAGCGATAGCTTGCGTGGCACGATAAAAAACAAACAATTGGAACAACGTGCCTGTTTGCAACGTTCTTGAGGTTGATGGAACGCGCTGCACATATATACAGTACGACTTCAGGTCTCACCGTTCTCCGCTCTTGCTCGGCCCCCGTACTGCGGTGTTCACATTTGAACTTTAGTTGAACCGAGGTCAACCGATCTAACTGGTTTTGAAAAAAAAAACCTTCAGAGTGCGCGGCAACACGGGCAGTAGCTAAAAGGTAAAGGGGGGCCACATTCGCCAGCCCGTGCACTGCAAATCACACAAGTGCAGGCCGTATCCATGGGAGTAAAACTTAAATTCTTGGGGAAAAGCAGGAACATTACAGTTCAAAAATTGCTGGAAGTTTTTCACAGAAAATCAAGAGGTTCATTAGGAATTCGTGAAACTTATTTATTCAAATTGCAGACAGAGAGCACGTTCATATCTCGTGTCTATATGTCAGCAGCGTCCTTTTGCGTCACGTTTAAAATTAAGCTGAAACCACTCGGCATGCAAGGTGTTCCGTATGGAACGATGAAAACTGAAGTTGGAGTTCCACATTTTTTTTTTCAATATCTTGCATGCGATCCTGCTGCAAGACCAATCTCGGCAACACTGAAAAAAAGCGGCTGTTGCCTGTTGACCAACCAATAAACTCAGTAGCGTTTGCTGCGGAAGGTATACTGATCGTCGAACATAGCGCACGCAATAGAATGCGTACGACAGCTGAGCTGAATTTTCAATTTCGGCATGTCAGCATCGCTATCGAGGCATCTGATGCGTACACACAGTGCCATTGTCGTTACGATGTTGTAGCATGCAGGACGATTTCGCAAGCCGCTAGCGCATCTACGTATGTCCAGTTGCCCAGGACATTCCGGCGAGCAGCGGCAACTATTTACGGGTCACGCAGCGAAATACAGAGCGACGATTCCATGCTGCGTTGCAGGGCGTGCCGCCAGTTCCATACCAAGGTCCCTAGATGAAACAAGTTTCTTGTTTCATCTAGGGACCTTATTCCATACTGCACTGTTGGCCCCAGAGAGTTTCCCACAATACTTACTAGAGGGAACTCTGGCGCTAGTGTCTAAGGGAGCTGCAACACACGGCACTTAAACGAGCATGGCAATGATGGGTAGTACACACATTTGTCTAATTTTCGTACTTCTAACCTGCTTCTGGCTCCGTGTGTGTTCGCGTGGCTTGGAGCTGTTTTTTCACGAAAGCATAAATTAGCAAATGTTCACCGTTTGCACTTCACAACCTTATTCTTTTAAGCTTACCATTTCGAATCAAGTCCCTAAGTTCAAAAGGTTTCGTTTTTTTTTCCTTTAAAACAAAAGCGAAACACAGCAATAAAACGAAGCCGCAAGTACGATTCGCCGCCCGCAAGTACGAAGACTAGGCAAATGTGTGTACCACCCATCAATCCCATGGTCGCTGAACGATCGCAGCGCCAGAGTGCCCCCTAGTTAATTTTGAGAAACTCTATAGTATATATGGTCGGTCCCTCTGGTGGCGCCATCTCGTGCCGGCCCGTCAACGGCAGAAGCCTCGCTTGCGATAGCTCGCTTAATCTACTACCCAGTATTCACCTTTTCATAAACGCCTCCCTGGGCGCCGCCATAGCCCTCCTTGGGCTGTGCGAATCGGCGCGTCCCCTCGAAAATGCACTGACAACGCTGCGCCCTTAGCCGTTGTACTCCTGCGCACAGCCCATCACGGCGGCGTTTTTTTTCCTTCCTGTGAAAAGGTGGATATAGTCTAGTTCACCGTAACGTCGTCCAGCTATGCCTGTCTCGGCTATCCTTTCTTTTAGCTGCGCTTCCGTCTCGTCTAGAGGCGCTTTTTTACTTCCAGCGAAATGTCAGAGACGAGTGGACCGCAGGCCCGAGTCCCGGGTGAAACTCTCCGTTCGCCAGCCGGCTCTGACCACACACTCGAAGATTCGATAAGAGAGGCGAGGCGTGCGTCGGTAAACTAGAAAGAGAAATTATTTGAGGGCCGAAGTTGGGGAAAGTAAACTTTGCGGCGGATTTTTCCCAGAGGGAACTAACTGGCGATGTGTGCGAACCGGATTTGATGGAGCGTGGAAGCAGGAGCGTATAGGAGTAAACACGAGTCATTTTATGACCTTGTCGAAAGCAAAGTGTAACGTTGGTTGAAAGAGCGGGCGTCAAACAGTTGTTACTTTAGTATGAATTAGCGCGTTTGCAGTTACTCCATGCTAGTGATTATTGTATAATAATAATAATAATAATAATAATAATAATAATAATAATAATAATAATAATAATAATAATAATAATAATAATAATAATAATAATAATAATAATAATAATAATAATAATAATAATAATAATAATAATGGTATAGGAGTTTTCTTCATTGCGCATCCATGGAGGCACACGTGCATCGGGTGTTTCGTATCCGTCGAAATACAGCCGCCGCGGCCGGGTTTTCGATACTGCTACTTTGCGCGATTCACGCCTAAAACGTGATCCGGAGGGCGCTGGGAAGTTTGGCAACGCCGGCCGAAATGAAGGCTACGAGAAGGTCCATTCGAACTCGGGTCACCTGCGTGCCAGCCCCAGCATTCTATACCACAGAGTTACGCCGGGTGCTTCGAACTGCTCGGCGGAACTTTGACCCTTCATTTCGGGAAAGAAATCGCATTGTGGTGCGTAATGACGTGTTTATAGAACAGCAAAAGGAACAGCCAAGCGTCGCACCGTGCGAATTGCGCAGCGAGTGGGTCCCATTACAGTAGCGCTAAGCTTCCTTTATTCGTCGTTAAGACAGAGCATCGAAAACTGCACGAAATTCCTTTCAAGCGCGTAGCGGGTACCGCGCTTCACCGAAGAATGACGAAGGATGGCACAGTGAATATCTATATACAAAAGTTATGGCGATTTATGGCGTGTAGTTGGTACCCCGCAAGTGTGCTTGTATCATTTACCGAAGGCATGTTTAAAAGATGCTCTGAAAGGGCACTCTTCCAGCTTTCGCTGTGACCATAGAGTTTCCTAATGTACACTAGAGGGAACTCTGGCGCTAGTGTCTGTGGGAGCTGCAACGCACGGCGCTTCAGCGAGCGTGGGACTAATGGGTAGTACACGCGTTTGTCTTGTCTTCCTACTTCTGGCCTGCTTTTGGCTTCGTGTGTGTGTTCGTGTGGCTTGGAGCTGTTTTCTTACGAAACAAAAAAATCAGCATATGTTCAGCAGTTGCGCTTCACCACCTTAATCTTTTACGCTTACCTTTTCAAATCTGGTCACGAAGTCCAAAAGGGTTGAATCTTTCAAAACAACACCGTAACTAGCAATAAACGAAGTCGCAAGTGCGATTCGCCGCCCGCAAGTACGAAGACCAGGCAAGTGTGTGTACTACTCATCATTCCCATGGTCACTGAACGATCGCAGCGACAGAGTCCCCTCGATAGGTAATTTTAGGAAACTCTAAGGCCGTAACAGTGCTGCGCGTTCCGTGCAGGCCTTGCGTTTATTTTTATTTTTTGCCCCACTTTGTTTCTCTTTTCCGGCTGAGTTTACAGCAGCGTAAGACACGGGATGTGCTTAGTATAGAGAGGACGCCTCAACGGTAAACGGGAATTCGTACACACACCACAAAAGGTTGCTCAAACCAACGGCTTCTTAGCGTTAGACTTCCCAGCGTTTTTGTGTTGGTTTACAGTTTCTCTTACTGCCATCGGCTGAGTTACCGAAAAGCTTTCCCTTTTTTTTTACTGTATATGTATTTTTTCGACTAGCTCGCGCGGGTGCCTTCACCGTGAAAAAGCAGTTTCCATTAGCTGAGTATATACTACACTGTTGGTTCCTCGTTGCCCGGTTTGTTTGCCGTCGTTCGACGAAGTCGAAAACACGACTTAAGTATGAAACGAAAAAAAAAAAACACGCACGCACGCACGACTTGCGATTAACTTGCCAAACAGCGCTTCGACAATGCATTAGATTAGGGCCAATCTGCATCAGTGTAGTTCGCTAGTTCGCTGGTTTACCTTTACCTTCGTTCAAAGAAATTGCGTACTTTTTCTGTTTGTTTTCTTGAAGGTTTTGAGCTTGTTTCTACAGTCTTTTTTCATCACTCCCAAGAAGCAGTTTTTTTTTCTCGGATAATTCAATTTCATGTGACCGGGGAAGCGCCCAGCGCAAACTCATTCCCTGCTCCTTGCGCAGCTCGTTCGTTGCAGGAAAATATTGAAACGTTGCGAAGCATTTTTTGTATGTTGGGAGGAAGATGGAGTGTAAGGCAAGGCATGGCAGCATTCTCTCGAGCTATGGAAATATTATGTAGCGAGTTTCAACAAGAAGCCACGACAGCCAGTAACAGTCATTTTTGTTCGCATTATTACGAATTTACTGACGAAAGGAAATCGTAACTTAACGGACGTCCCTGGGTGGGCTCAATTCACCGTCGTTTGTTAAGAGAATATATATGTATTCGAACATACGCCACTATATAGGAACCGTTTGCACTCGCGGATGTGGCATCGTAACAAATGCGATATTATGCATTTCTCGCGTCACCCAAAACGTGCTTAACACGAATAAGCACACAGCAACTTAACTCGGGGGCGGAGGCCCCGCGACAGCTAGAGGAAGACCGCGAAACACTAACCCCCGTATTCACAAACGCTCCTTGACTCGCTCGCTGGATTCCATGCCGACCGGTTGTGCCCTCGCGATCTCCGACGTCAGTGTAGTTCTGGCCGACTGGGCCCGCCCTACGTCATCTTTTGACGCCGACCTCTGACGACAATGTAGCTCTGACGCACTGGACTTGCTCTGCGCCATCTGCTGGCGCCGACAAGAGTTATCGCAAGTGGTGCCCCGTCCTCGGACTCCTGTGATCGTGTTTCCACCTTTCCCATCTCTCCTATCGCCTCGATATGTCGTCGTTTTCACGCTTTCACGCTTACCTCATCTCTCTTTCTCTCTCTCTACACCTTTATTCCTATCCTTTTAATCCCTCCTCACCTCCATCCCTTGTGAGCTACTGTTGAGGTGTCGCTCCCTGAAGCAGACAGTTACGGGGCTCACTTTTCTTTTCCTTCTTACAACATAACCTTCCTCCTCCCTCGACTTTCACCCTTCACTTGACAGAGTTGAGCACCGCACCACCACTCAGCTGAGAATGAAGTTGCGCTAGCCAAGAATCGCAGCAGATTATCGCTGATATGCAGTGACTTTCCGTGCCTAAAGATGGCACTTCCATCGGTTTTCTCAAGTGAAGGTGAAGCTTTAAAGGGACGTTCTAGAATACGGGGGTAAAGCTTTTCGTTCCGCGCACCAGGCATGGATTCACCATACAGAGCAACCATCGTATATTCACAACGGCAAAGAGAGAGCTACCAAAGTTTAATGCGATCACATTAAAGAGCTCATTTCGCAGAAATTATTGTGTAAGCGTCATTAGTTCGTGAGCGAAAATTTCGAGATAGACGCAAGTAAATGAATAATGAAATACCGTCTGGTTGGGAACTGAACCTCCGCCTTGTGCGTGGCCTGCAGTAGTTAGTTTACAATGAAACCACGTCTGTGCTTGACAGAGCTTCATAAAATAAGCTCTAAGTATGTCATGTAGCGTGCAGCCTCCTGAAAGCGTGTAATTTTGCGTGGTAGAGGCGAAGAATATGACCACGTGTCAGAACGAGCGAATTGCACAACGAGTGGTATGGGTTTTAAGCTGCGTACCCATTACAGAGTGCTTTGAGGCGTTAAACCCTACAAATCAATGAATGAATCAATCAGTCAATCAATCAAGCAATCAATCAATCAATCAAATAATACTAAGTGTGCAGATGCGCAGACATGCGTGGAATATTACGGGCGAGTAGAAGGTTACTTCACCAATTAGCTAAAAGGAATAATTACGGCGTTGTGGTCACTTAGCAACTGTTCAGCAAGTAGACATTCTAGGGGACCGAGTATAGTTTTACAATAGCGTACGCTAAATTCGTGTCGATAGCAGTAACCTGCTATTTTCGTCATTGAACGGATTCCGCAAGAAGTTAGCGTACGATGCATTTGCTTTAGCGCGAACCACTCTTAAGTTGCCCTAAGAGCCCCCCCCCCCCTTTTTTTTAACTCTCCGGGTAACTGTACTGCAAGTAGATTTGACGAGTAGTCACTGTACGCTGTAAATGATAATTTTCGTGGAGTAAGTGAACGCGTACTATTCCATTGGTATTCGTCATTCTTCAAAGAAAAACGTGGTACCCGCTAAAAATGTGTAAGACTTAATGTGCACATTGTTGATCTCCTTTCTTTTACGCTTCGTTTTTATTTCACTCTCTCTCACTCTCTCGATGCTGCGACTGACGGCAGTAAAGAATTTAAATGGGCCTCTTGTAATGGGTTGGAAGCACTCTACAACCCACTCGTAACGCAATTCGTCATCTGTAACGACCGGTTGTTATTTTACTCTTTTGAAACGCTCTTTAAATTATACGCATGGTAACGCGATTCCTTATTCGACGTGAAGCCTACGTAGGGTCAAATTGTAATGAAGCCACAACTTTAGCTCTGAGGATGCGCAAAGCGCCCGGGTCTGAATCGCAATCAGTCCTGGATATATCTGTATTTATTTCCTTTTATTTTTCTTAATTCACGTGATAGCGGTAACGGAAACCCGTGGCAGGGGCAGACAAATACGGCGCCGGAGTCAACCCTTGTAGTCTCATATAAACTTTTAGCGTAAAATAGAAGTGCTGCTGTGCCACATACTCGACCACGTTCAAAGTTGGAGCTGTCCGGACGGCAAATGAGATGAGCGTAGCGGGGAGTGAATCCAGCGTAGCAAAACTGACATTGCTTCAGCTTATTCTAGCTGGGAGTCGAAATGTCGTTTCATGATATTTTTTTACCCCAGACGCCGATATCGATGGTCCGGCTGAGACAAATATAAAGTCGTTGTGCAATTTCTCATGAGCGATCTATTCGGTAAGTTCAAATCATTTTGCGAGAACGGTATTTTCACGTCAAAGGGAGCGTTATGCATAGCAACAGAATACAGCAAACATGAGATCCAGACGCGAGAAAAACACCCGCTAAAGCCGCGTTCACACAGACCGCGCATGCGAAAGCGGACGCGGATCATCCGCAACAGCGGAAACCCCGTGGCCGCTTGCCCGGATCGCGCCCGGACTGATTTTCTCGGCGCGCTACAGCGTCACCCCCGGAAAATCTTTTCAGGCCTGCGCCCAGCAATCTGACGTCATTTCCGGCCGGCCGACTCTCGGGGATGTCGCAGCGGCAGCGAGCGCAGCGCGGCGGCAGTGGTGACGGTTCGGCGGCGTGGTGTTGACGGTGTTTCGCGTTTGTTGCTTTCCGTTGTTGTTTTGCGGCAATTTCCTTTCCGTGCGTGATGCTGGAGTGATGCGACAATGCCGAATAAGTGTTGTGTACCCGGATGCACCGGCAACTACAAAACAGGAAAGAAGATACAAGTGTTTTCCTTCCCTAAAGACGCCGACGCTCTCAAACAATGGCTACGCGCCATTCCTAGGAAGGACTTCGTGCCGACTTCGTGCACTAAGGTAAGAATTTGAGATGCTCCTGTTCTTAGCTTGTCGTTGCTTGTTCGGGTAGAAATCACCTATGATGGGAAATACTTGAGCGTGTGGCCGCCGGGCCTCGCGAAGCGCTGACGCCAGCAGCGTTCGCAGCAAGGATGGTCAGCTGCGCTTTGTTCACTAACAGTGCCGTGGTGTCGTCCATTCTTGCAAGCTCTCGGTGGAAGCGCTTCGTGGAGTGCGGTGACATCACGCTCCCGCGTTTCCTTTCATGTTGCTTGTACCGCTTAGCGCAGCGCTTTTATTTAGATGCTTGCGAAACGTAGGTAGACTTTGTTTTAGCTACACGGACTGTAAACACGGTCATGCAAACGGGAGCGCATTTTTTTCTTTTGAGAAGTGGCGTCTCAGACGTTCTTGAAACGTTTGTGCAGGTGTGCGCGGATCATTGCGACGCTTCATGCATCGAGAAGACGACATCGTACACGGATCCAAGGACAGGGAGAGTTATTGAAGTTGCACTCCCAGTACCACGGTTGCGTCCTGGATCTGTCCCAACGGTATTTCCCGGCTGTCCGTCCTACCTATCAGTACGAGACCAGAGCACGAGAGAAACCCCTGTCGCCAAGAGGAGCCGACAAGAAGCCTCCCAACGCGCCCGTGCTGTAGAAGAGTCGCTGGCGTCATATGAAGCGGAGCAAGAACGAGACCGGTTTTCGTCCCTCGAAGAACCAAGGGCTCGCCTGCAAGGGGTGTCAGTGTCTGTGGACTGTGATTCAGTGTGTGTGGACTGTGTCAGTGTGTGTGGTGTCAGTGTGTGTGGACTGTGTCAGTGAAGTGGACTGTGATTCATAAAGAAGAGTGCTGCATGTTTTTGAACATTATCGACTATCGTGAATCTTGTTTGAATGCGTCATTGACCGTGTTTGCAAACCTTGAAGTCTTTGCCTGCTATCAAGGTTCACCAATCAAGAACCTTGGTAGCGCTGTTGTACCAGACTCAGTTCAAAAAGTAAGTTCCTTGTTGGAAATTTTGAACAACCTGTCGATGCTGTCTGAGGAGCGCTGCACTTATCGCCACCTGGCTCAAGCAATACATTCCCTTCTGGACGAATTGGAAGCCAGCATTGATGAAGGCAAGAAAGAGACGGTGAACTTTATGAAGGAGCAGCTACTACTCCTTTCTGCAAAGCTCTTCACATTTATTCTTGTGAAACTGCACAGAGTGTATTTGATTGCATGTCATGACTTGATTTCCTTGGTATACTTCTGCCTTATGTAAAATGAGCCTTGTTTCCAGTTTTGTATCTCTTTACAAGTTGTTAGCTTTTAAAAGTGGTGTACTTTTTTCTTTTTTTTTAATTCGAACTGCCTCGGTGCCTACTGTAGCAGTTGTACAGTCCGTTTTGGTACCTAAGCTGTGTACACTTTCCTTGTGCACTCTGTGTACAGACATGTTGTGAACTGTGATTTGTTTTTTCTTAGATTTTTGTTTGATTTTTTCCTTAGGACATGCACCTACCTGTGGCAGTACAATTACTTTTCTTTCTGTCATTTATCATGCTGTGGACCACAATTTAGTCACCAGTGTTCTTATGTATTGTATTTTTTGGCAAGTGTTTGAACCTGATACCTTGTGTTGCTACTGCTACTATGATAAACGAATGGTATGTTTTCCTCTAACCTACAATTTAAATGAAAGTGTGCTTTTTCTGTTCCAAAGCTCGGGGATGTTTTTGCTGTTACAATCTGTTTTGTTTTGAGTTTTATATGGCAAGATATTGTGTTTTGTACTTTTAACATATTTTCAGCATTAAGGGCAACATCTTGTGTTGCCTGTCGTCTGCCTGGACCGAGAACAATGCGCACTGTGATATTTGTACAGACGGCGTCTGGCTGTGATAAATAAATATGCATTATTCCATTCATGATATTCATTATTTCTTGATACCTTGATAAGTTCCCCAACCGCGGTGGCTCAGTGGCTAAGGCGTAGCGCTGCTGAGCACTAGGGCGCGGTTTCGATACCCGGCTGCGGCGGCCGCATTTCTGATGGAGGCGAACAGCGAAAACGCCCGTGTGTACGAGATTTCGGCACACAATAAAGTAAAGATTCCCAGGTAGTCAAACTTGATCCTGAGCCCTCCCCTACGGCGCGCTTCATCGCCTGCGTTGCGTCGGCGCGTTAAACCATACAATCAATCGATACCTTGATAAATCGTGCGGACATGGTGTCATGGCACCTCGCCCGAGTCGGTAGGCGTGAAGGGCTCTCGCGGCAAGCGCTCGCGGCTGGCGCAGCCACCCAGCGAAGGGCGGCCGGCCGGCCGGCGCGATGTGACGTCGTCGACGTCACGTCACGTGACGCGCAGGCCTGAAAAGCTTCCGGGGGTGACGGCTACAGTTGGCCGCTGCGGCCGCAGCCAATCAGGGTTCGAGGCGAGTGCGCTCAGTATCACGTAGTGCCACGAGATGGCGGCACACTCACCGTGGATTGCTCCACAGTCACGGCGGAGCGTGCAGAAGGCAACGCGCTTCATCCGATGGCGTCATCCATTGGTGGATTCAGAGTGACCCACAAACTCTGCGCTGGAGCACTCCACTCTGGTGGAGGGCAACAGAATGGAATCTACCGATGTTATCGAGTTTCATATATTATACACTAGAGGAAACTCTGGCGCTAGCGTCTATGGCAGCTGCAACGCACGGCGCCTCAGGGAGCATGGGAATGATAAGTAGTACACACATTTGTCTAATATTCGTACTTCTGACCTGCTTTTGGCTCCATGTGTGTTCGTGTGGCTTGAAGGTGTTTTCTCACGAAACAAAAATCAGCAAATGTTCAGTGGTTGCGATTCACCGCCTAATTTTTTTTTAAACTTACCTTTCCGAATCGGGGCGCAAAGTTCAAAAGGGTTGAATGTTTCTTTCAAAACAAAACCGAAACACAGCATTAAACGAAGCCGCAAGTAGGATTCGCTGCCCGCAAGAAGTACGAAGACTAGGCAAATGTGTGTACTACCCATCATTCCCATGGTCGCTGAACGATCGCAGCGACAGAGTCCCCCCTCTAGTTAATTTTAGGACACTCTATGACCAATGTGACACACGAGCAAATGGCAGGGTCGGAAGAGAACTCGATGCACGCGTCTCCCTTCTTGTTTGAGTGGGCACGCTGGGCACAGCAGCGCTACGGTAGCAAAACGTGAGCTCCGACGCGAGGCGCCACTGACGCGACCGGCGTCCGTTGGCGCGCCCAGAGTTGGCACCGTGTCAAGGCGCACGGTACTTGCGACTTCCGGTCGAATCCGCCAATTTTGGCGGAGTAGAAAAAGTTTCTCCGTGGAGTGGATCTCGCGACGGAGCTGTTCCAGGTCTGGAACATAAGAAGGAGCAATGGAACGTAAGAAGGAGCACTCTCAATCCACCAGTAGAATAGACTTGCTCCGCATGGAGCAGAAGAAATCATTACCGGAAGAGCTCCGAATCTGCCAATGGCACCATGAGCCATAAAATGGGAGGGATAAGGGCCAAACCTCATAGGCGCGAAAATGCACGCGACAGCGACGAGCGACGCGACGTAGATCGTCTTCGCGCGATCAGTCGCTAGCGCTTGCAAACCTCATTCACGCGACGGCTTCGGCGAGCTAACTCCACGGTTGCTGGCATGAGGCAGTCTACTCGCACCAAAAAAACCGCGTAGTGAGCGGTATGCAATTTAAAAATAAGGTATATTGTTGTGTAATGGAACGGAAAGTGTTTATGAATGCCTTGCAGCACTTTTTTATATGCGCATGCGTAATAAACGTTGCGTTATTTCTTGTTGCGCATACGTGACTCGGGCAGGGTCACGTGCACCTATGTAGTCTTCGTCTTTTCCGGTTTTTCGCTATTGGCTGCTTGAGCCCAGCACTTCCGGGCGATGAGCGACGGTTTCCAAATCTGGAGAACCGAGCGATCGCGCGAAAACGAGCACGCGACACGTCGCGCGAACGCCCTGTTTCGTCGCTCATAGCGTCGCTTGTCGCTGTCGCGTGCATTTTCGCGCATATGACGTTTGCTCTTAACGCCCAGCGTTCACAAGCCGGGCTCCTCTGAAGCAGCTTGCTCCTTTGTGTTCGTGCTCATTTGCCATGCTGCCCCTGTTTCATTTCCTCTTTTTTTTTATTGGTGGGCTCGCGAACAAAAACGAAAATGGACAGTTCGCAAGTTGGCTTACTTGTGAGGCTTGTTTTACAACCAAGAACTCTCGCCCACAGATTGCTTTTCTCGCTCATTGTGCATCGAAAGCGCGCGAGCACAACATAATGAGGAAGAAAAACAGTATGTGAATGAGAGTTTTTTGGTTGGAAAGCAAACCTTACAGAAAAGCTGATTTGCAGATTATTGCAAGCTGTCCATTGACTGGCGCAAGCTAACTTCTTCCATCGCCACTCCCGCCCCGCCGCGGTGGTCTAGTGGCTAAGGTACTCGGCTGCTGACCCGCAGGGCGCGGGTTCGAATCCCGGCGGCGGCGGCTGCATTTCCGATGGAGGCGGAAATGTTGTAGGCCCGTGTGCTCAGATTTGGGTGCACGTTAAAGAACCCCAGGTGGTCGAAATTTCCGGAGCCCTCCACTACGGCGTCTCTCATAATCATAGAGTGGTTTTGGGACGTTAAACCCCACATATCAATCAATCCATCGCCACTCCCCCCCCCTCGTTCTCAGTATGGAGGGCTCACTTCTTAAAATGCCCCTGTTTAATTTTCTATGGCTGAGTTTAAAGCTTTTTACGTGGTGACACTCCCTGCTACTCCCCCCTCCCCCCCCCCCCCCGATGATCTGAACCACGACGTGCCTTTGCGGCCTCTCCACTTTGAACATCACATTGCCCGCTTGCGTGCACCGCAAGTGGGTAGAAATGCGCAAGAACACCTGATTTGGACGTGACGAGCACGTATATACGCAACCGGGAAAGGAGATAAACGGCACAGAACATCAAGTCCATCTCACTTGATTTTTGATGCTTTCTAACGAATTCTTTTTCTGTTCATACTGTAATTGACTGATATGTGGGGTTTAACGTCCCGAAACCACCACATGATTATGAGAGACGCCGTAGTGAAGGGCTCCGGAAATTTCGACCACCTGGGGTTCTTTAACGTGCGCCCAAATCTGAGCACACGGGCCTAAAGCATTTCCGCCTCAATCGGAAATGCAGCCGCCACCGCAGCCGGGATTCGAAACTTAGCTACTAGAACACCATGGCGGGGTTTGTTCTTACTGGACACCTTCGCTTTTTGAATTTTTAACCGATGGTCCTGTTTGTAGTTACTGACTTTGGGACCCTCGACTGCACTATTTTTTGTACCGATTAGTATAAGTTGAACTTCAGTAAACTGAAACTGATGCTTTTCATGTCGCATTTTATCACGCTTCATTCTACAGCGTTAATATATGCAACTGGCCCAAACTTCTACTTTTCTAAAAAGCACACACGCACAAGAAAAAAAGCAAATAAAGACAAGGTAAGCACAAAAGAAACATGGGCGAATCAGCGTTCCACATTTCATACAACTTTCATCACTTGCGGTGGAAATAGCTTAGATCTTTTGTAGCGTTAGCTACACTGGCCTCGCTGAGCCAATTTCGCGTGGCACTGGTCTGCGCATGCGCAATGATACTCCACCGCCGCCGCGCGCTGCTCGCCGCCGGTGTGCGCGCAATTCGATGCGCTGCGCCGATGATTAGTGGTGTCATGCACCGGAGCCGGCACCTCCCTCGCACTCGGCCGCGGCCGCGCGCGACTCGCCGCCGCCGGTGTGCGCTTTCCAGAGGAGTGCCGTCATAGCCTTGGTAGACATATGGACGCCGACGCGCGCGCCTTCCCTGTGAAGTCGTCATCTGACACTGCGCTGGAGCCGCTTGATAGCGCCTCTGACTGGCGTTTGCCACTGTGGTATGGCCATGGAGAAGAAGAGTGCAAATGCTGCTCAACGGTGCAGTAGAGCGGAGAAGCTTAACTCATCGGATCCCGAAGTAGTTGCCCGGCAAAAGAAATATACATGTGCCACATAATACGTATACCGTGTGTGTGTCATTGGAACAGCTGTAAGCATGATATCTGGAAAGCAAAGAACAATCAGCTGAACCTTTGCTAACGCTACGTATATCCTGGCATAGCTGAGCTAAGCCACTGCCATATTTTTTTTCTTATTAGAAAGGCCATTCGAGCTGAATAAAAGGCTGTTTCAGTCCGCTGTTCGGTGCACGCGCACACTACGTTGCAAACTTGCCCCACCACGTGTAAATCGGAGAGCCGCGAAGATTCGAACGCCTCGCCTCGGCGAGGATAAGTTTTTGAGGGCTGCGGTTTTTGAAACCGCACGGCGTTTCATTAATCAGACGCACACAGGGACTGCCGGAACCCTTCGCCGTTGGCCACCGCGACGTTGTTGGCAACGATGGCGGCGCTTCGTGCCGGGAGCTTCGTTATAATTCGCGCGAGTTTCCCCTCGAGTATCTTTGTTCGCCACGTCGCAGAAAACTTCGAGTATACAGAAGGGGTGTATGTAATACGTATATATCAACCCGCTGGTTGCCTCGTTATGAGTGCCGCACGGTGGCGTTTCGGCTGTCGGGGGGTTTCCGTGATGATGAACGATACGCGCGTTTACTAAAGCCCACTGTTCTTATACGCTTTCCGGCTGCTAATGGTTGCAGTCAGTCGTGCGACAACGAGGGCGCGCGCTTTGTTCGGGGGGAAGCGCATTGTCTTAGGGTGCGCGCGACGTGGGAAGTGTGCAAGAATTTTCGAGGTAAAACGAGCGCCACACACATACACACACACACACACACACACACACACACACACACACACACACACACACACACACACACACACACACACACACACACATATATATATATATATATATATATATATATATATATATATATATATATATATATATATATATATATATATATGTGTGTGTGTGTGTGTGTGTGTGTGTGTGTGTGTGTGTGGATAAGCCCGCGTGCGCGCTTCTAAAAAATGACTACGAGTGGGCAAAACAGGCAGGTTCTAAGGTCCGTGTACACGTTGAAGTAGCGGACTGTACACTGTACTATCAAGGGTCTGCGTTTTTATTATCCTGACACATTTATTGGCGTTGTTCGTAGTAGTAAACCTCATTTTATTCACATACACACATATGTCTCGACTATATCAAGCAGGTGCGTAGCCAGGGGGTGACACACCAGGCACAAGCCCGCCCCCTTTCCCTCCGGAATTTTTTTTTCGCCATTGCATGGCGAGCGAAAAATGACCATTTTAAGGGGGTGCTCGAATGAAGAAGTATGACATCAACACTTACGAGGCTGCCCCGCATGAGACCTGCAAGGGGGTCATCCGTAAGATTGACGCATCGGAGAGCCAGACGGAGCTGGAGAGGAGCATCCTTACTGAAAGAAACCCCACGGCTCTGGGAGTCAGACGTATTAAGAACACTGAGACGGTGGTTATTGTCTTCGATGGCTACAAAGTTCCCAACTTCATTTATTTCGGCACAGCGCTGGTCAGATGCTCGCTTTACCATCGGCAGCATGACTGCTGCTATGCCTGTGGCAGACTCGGGCACAGGGCGGACGTCTGTCCGACACCGGACGAAGCTGTGTGCAAGAGGTGCGGAATCAACAACCCTGATGAGAACCATCAATGTTCCCCGACCTGTGGATTCTGTGGTGGCCCACACGCCACGACGGATAAAAGTTGCCAGCAAAGGTTTCAGCTTCCATTTATTGTGCGAAGGCGGCGAAGAGAGCGCCGTGCGGAATCAGAGCGTCGTAGTCAGCAAACGGTACCTGCTAACGCCGACGAGGGTGTGAGCCAGCCTGCACACCGCAACTCCAGTTCAAACAGTCGTTCTGCTGCAACTGGGGTGGACAGCCGTGACTCATCGCAACAGGCAAGCAGTCGGTCCAGATCCAGATCTCGGTCCAGAAGTCGCTCCCAAGGCCAGCGAAAGGGAACTTCGTCTAAAGGCCGAGCCAAGTCCCGGTCCAGAGATCGTCGTCGGTCCCAATCCAGAGGCCCATCGCACTCGAGGAGCCAGTCCAGGGACCCGCATGGCACAGTCCGTTTCCAAAGCCCACCCCAACCGGAGATGCAGGGTGGCTCCTGGGCTGACCGGGTGCGCAGCGGAGGAGGTGAAAAGGTAACGGGGGGCACTGCGCCAGAGCATGGTCTAGCGGAGCTAAATCAGCTTAGGAAGGAGAATGCCGAAATGCGCAGCATTATTGAGTCGCTGAGAGCCGAAATGGCTGAGCTTAGACGTGTCAGTACATCTCAAGCTACTCTGGCATCTGCTTCTCCGTGTGTAGGTTCTCCCTCTCCTCAACCCATAGAGGTTCCCATGGTCGTGGAAGCGGGCCCCTCGGGTAACCCAGCCAAGCGTAAGGCTGCGACTTCAGCCGAGAATGTGCAGGCTAGAGCTAAATCTGAAATTAAGGAGACTCTAAATTCAATTTGCCTTGAGATTCACAAACTCAATGAGCGTTTCTCGGCGGTCGATCAACGTCTCACAGTTATGGATCAGAAAATAGATATTCAACATGCCAGAATTCAATGTGTGGAGAATCAATTACAGAAAGCCGGCCTTATGGTGCAGAGCCCCAATATCAGGGGAGCAGCTAGGATTCACCCGGATTTCTTTCCAGAGGGAACGCCTTTATCGGCGCCCATTCCCATGAGTATCCCCAGTTCGAATAGTACAGCTGCTTCTGTACAGAACCTGACGGCAGGGTCAGGGAGCACCTCCAATGATCAAGATGGCCTCGCACGCTGAATTTCGTATATGGCAATGGAACTGCAGGGGGATCCTTAGCAAAAGGGGCACCCTGCAGCAATTTGTCCGCTCTCACAACGAGAAGCCGCAAGTGATCCTACTGCAGGAGACGCTGTCTGATAGTGTAACCCTCCCGGGGTACAAGGCACATGCAGTTAAAGGGGAAGGCAGAGGGATTGCCACGTTAGTCAGCAACAAGTTCACCTTTGTGACACATGATCTAGGGGTAAGACCTAATAAAACGGAGCTCTCCTTAGTTGAGGTCATTCCGAGTTCTTCCAACCTTTCCAGCATTTTTATACTGAACATATATAGTAGCCCTAGTGATCATAGGCAGCGTTTTAGGACGATCATAGCTAAGGCAACCAGATTGGCTGGGCCCTCTCCTCTGGTTGTGGCGGGGGATTTTAACTCGCCTTTCCGGGCGTGGAACTACCCGTATGATTCCGCTAAAGGCAGGAGCTTGTGGCAGGAGACGGGAGATGCGGATCTCTCGTTAATTACGGACCCGATGTTTCCTACTAGGCGCGGCACATCCACCACCAGGGACTCCACCCCGGACCTAGCTTTCGTGAAAAATGCTGGCTCGGTAGGTTGGGAAAATCTTCTGACGGATTTAGGAAGTGATCATTATATTACAGTTACTAAATTACAGATGGAGGCAAAATCTAAAAGAAAGTTTACTTACGTGGATTGGGATAAATTTCGGGAGTCACGCAGCGCTCGAGCGGAACAAGGGGAAATCCCGGACTCTCTGGGGCAATGGACAGAGATGCTGCTGCAGGACGTTAGGGCGGTTACCAGAACCATTGAGACAGAGGTACAGACAGACAAAATGGACAGTCGGCTTGCGCATTTACTGGAGGCAAAGCAGTCGCTATTGGCCAGATGGAAGGGTCAGAGACTTAATCGTAGGCTTCGGAAAAAGATAGCAGAGTTAAATACACAAATTGAAGAACATTGCAAAAACTTGTCGAGGCAGCAGTGGGATGAAATTTGTAATTCAGTCGATGGACAAATGCGAACCAGAGGTAAATGGAATCTTTTAAAACACTTGCTTGACGAGTCGGGCACTAAATCTAATCAGAGGGGGGTCCTTGCTAGAATACTTCATCTTGCTCAAAAATCCTCCTCGGGCGCGGAGCTATTGGGGCAGCTTGCTGAGAAGTATCTACCGCTAGCAGTTGATTCCATGCAAGCCTATCCGGGGTATATGGGAACACCTTGTGCCCATTTGGATGAACCCTTCACCATCAGCGATGTGCGACGTGCCCTGCACGAACTCAATGGCCGATCGGCACCGGGTCCAGATAGGGTCACCAACAAAGCGCTTCGGAATTTGGAAGATGACTCTGTTGAATTTCTTACTGATGAGATTAATAGGATTTGGAAGGGAGGTGACATCCCGGAACAATGGAAGTTGGCCAAGGTGATCCTCATTCCCAAGCCCGGTAAAGCACCAAGTTTGGACAATCTGCGCCCCATCTCTCTCACGTCATGCGTGGGAAAGGTGGTGGAACACGTTGTCCAGAACCGAATCGCGGACTACATAGAGCACAATGATCTCTTCCCTCACTACCTTATTGGCTTTAGGCCAGGCCTCTGTACGCAGGATGCTATGAAACTCATTAAGTGTCAAATTTTAGATAATCATACCAGAGACACCAGGGCGATCCTAGGCTTGGATATAAAAAAAGCGTTTGATAATGTCCGCCATGATTCTATTTTAGATGCGATCTCAAGTCTCAACCTAGGTTCCTCATTTCATGCGTTTGTCAGATCCTTCCTGTGTGGTCGAAAAGCCATACTTAAAGTTGGAGATCTAGAATCGGATGTGCAAGCGCTGGGAAATAGGGGCACCCCGCAGGGATCTGTTCTATCACCCTTACTTTTTAACATCGTCATGGCTGGTCTCTCGAGGCAGCTTTCTGGAATTTCAGATGTTGGTCATACAATCTATGCCGATGATATCACCATTTGGTGTAGAGGAGGAAGTGATGGCACTGTAGAGGCGGCCCTGCAAGAGGCCATCGACACTACCGAGAGTTTTCTGGAAGACACAGGCCTTTCTTGCTCTCCGGAAAAGTCTGAGCTTCTCCTCTATAAACCGGTCAGGAGGGGCCGTCGACCGCGAGGCTGGGTGCCGCCCCTAGAGAATGACATCCACTTACGTACCAAAAGTGGACGATCAATCCCCAAAGTCGCTTCCATTCGGATCTTAGGTATGACGCTAGAAGCAACGGGCACCAACACCATCACGATTAAAAGGTTGGAAAAAAAGACAGACAGTGTTATTAGGCTCATAAGACGGGTGGCTAACCGAAGGACAGGACTATCAGAGGACAACTTGGTCAGGCTTATACATGCTTTTCTGCTGTGTCATTTTGCATATGTGGCGGCAATGCATGTCTGGAAGAGAATGGAAAGGGACAAGCTTAATGCAATGATCAGGAGAGCTGTAAAGAATGCCCTTGGGCTCCCCAACTACACCCACACCAATCGTCTCCTGCAGTTGGGAATTCATAATACATTGGAGGAAATTGCGGAAGCACAAGAAAGAACACAGGTAATTAGGCTGTCTGGCTCAAAAGCGGGGAGGATGATTCTCGCAGAAATGGGTATTCCACCAGCTCAGATTGAGGCTCTGTACCAAGGGTTGACGAGGGATCAGAAGGAAAACATCATTGTCTCGCCTGCCCCGCGGAACATGCATCCACAACGTAATGTTGGAAGGAGGAGAGCGCGCGCTCGGGCCCTTCTTCGCCAAGTTGCGGATCTTGACGGGGGTGCCTGTTTCGTGGACGCGGCGCAATATGATGGCCAGAGAGACCGATTCACGGTAGTGGCAATCAACCACAAAGGAATTACAATTAATGCGGCGTCGGTATGCGCCAGAACTGCCAATGCAGCTGAGCAGGTTGCCATCGCCTTGGCTCTTTTAGATCAGCGTAATGAACACATATTTAGCGATTCTAGAGCTGCCATTCGTGCCTTCAGTGTTGGAGCTGTGTGCAAAGAGGCCAAAAACATACTCGGTGATAAGTTGCTTACAACCCATACCATTACATGGTTCCCAGCTCATATGGGAAACATGGACGGAGGGATCATAAATCTCAATGAGTTGGCCCACTCCAGGGCGCGAGGGTTAGCTGTCCGCGGCCATGGAGGACCTTTGGGTCGAACTGGAGATTTCGTAAACAGGGATCCGCCAACTACATATAATGAAATAACCCAACATTTCGCTATGGATAGGAGAATCTTTCCACCTCCACATGCGAAGCTAAATAGAGCGCAGGCGCTTACATTGCGATTACTTCAAACAGAAACGTACCCTAACCCTGCCTTTCTTCACAAGCTTTATCCTGATGTTTATTTAACCAACTCGTGTACAAAATGTGGCGGTTTAGCCACCTTACACCACATGCTCTGGGAGTGCCCTTCGGTACGTGGCACCGATACAGCATCGTCCAGAAAGTGGGACTCCGCTCTCCGGAGTCCAGACATAACATCGCAACTTTGGGCTGTCCAGAGGGCCCACGATGCGGCGCTAGGGCTCGGCCTTACTGTCCCATCGTGGGAGCGGCCCGCCGTGTGCTAGGGCGCACGCCTTCGGACTTGTCAATAAAGTTTTTCCAAACCAAACCAAGGGGGTGCTCCTCCCGAAATCAAAGTTGTGCCCCCCCCCCCTTCCAAGTGCTCTTTATACATTTTGTTGACACCAGACATTGAGCATCGACGACAAATCCAGACCCTAAGCTCGACATAATAAGTACGTTGAAGTCGCCAGCTGTACTACAGATTCTTTGTGCTTTTAGGTATTTAACATTGTTCTGCCACAATTACGATGGATATTAGTCTATTGTTACACATTTTATTGTCTCACATCCACGCACCTACACGGCACTGACACGGACGTGTACGGACAAGCCTCGACCCTTAGGCGCTTAGCCCTTAAAGGTGCCCAGTTTGTCGACGTTTCGAACGGAGACCAATCTTCTTTTAAGACAAAAATTACAGGGTTTCGATGCACTTCCATATCGTGGTTCTCCGAACAGAGAGAGGGGGGTGGGGAGAAGAGAGAATAAAAAAATGGAGAAAAAAAAGAGGCCCCGGACGTGCGTGCTTCACTACAAATGTCGTCGAAAGACGACAGTCTTCTGTGTGGAGAGAGAGAGACTACAACCTTTATTTGAAATTATATCCTGCGCGAGAACATCGGTGAACGCCATACTGGAGGCGCTGCGTTAAAGTCACAGTAACTCTACAAAAACATCTGTACAATGCATGGCCACGGCTACAGGTGGCAGCACCGTATCGTTTTTAGCAAAGCGTAGGAACCGCCCGCCTTTTCGTGCACAGCGTCGCCTTGTCCGCCCAGCGTAATAAGCACTGCGGTGTTTAAAATTACGTACCTACGCATTTTTTTAAATATAGAAACACACCATCAACTATTGGCAGGTTGATATTGCCACGATAGTTCCTCAAGTTTTTTTTTTTCTTATCGACCCGTTCCACTGTACGTAATTGTTAGCCCAAACCACGCCCGCAGCCTCGGGACTGTAGTAGATCATTTCGTTAAGATAACGCCCACTTCGCCAACATTACAGATTATTTTGGAACCTACGTGGACGCCAACGATAACGCTAGAATATTTATACGTGTATAAATGCCGACGACACGTGTATAAATGCCGACGCGCTTTACCGCTTGTCAGTTGATCGACTGCCGACGTTCTGTTTGCCGCTGCCAGTGCCAGGGTACTGCTGTAATCTCTCTTTTCACGTGGCCACAAGTTTGGCTGAATAAACAATATATTCGGACATTCCAGTCTGCTTCCTTCGTCCGCGTCAGGACCCCGAGACAATATCGCGCTTCAGATATGCTATTTGCTTTTTTATCGACAATGTGCGTAAGTATGAACGTAGACAGCGGATCAAGAAGGGTGGGAGCAAGTGGTTGAGCTTTGAACTTCGCCCTAGCAGCTGAATCGATTCGCTTGACAGACAGGCAGACAGACAGCCACAGACCGAAATTTCTGGGCGTTGAAGTATCCCAAAAAAAAGACTATCGTTTTTAACAAAAACAAAAAGAAGAATAAATGAGTTGCCAAAGGTCCACGTGCACATACTTGGACATTCCCACAACACGCTTTTCTTGTACCCACAAAAAAGAGAGATTTTTTTATTTGTCGGTACAGGAATCAATAAAACACGTGCTGTGCGAATGTCAGAGTATGTACACGTTGACCGTTGGCGACGCATTTTTCTTGTTTATTTTTACTTCCGCCTGTTTTTTTTCTTATACCTTTTTTTGTTTTATCTTCCATTTCTCTCTCCCTCTCTGCCCTGAGAACGACGACAGGAAAACCCGTAGAATCCTGGTACGTTTCGTCTTGATGAAGATCGGTCTCCGGTCGAAACGTCGATAAATAAACAGCACTTTTTTCTTTCTTTTTCTTTTGAAGCATAAGCCTTGGTCGTATTTTAGAAGAAATTCTCGCTGGACGAGTTGGTGCACAACTGTGACGGAAATCACGGCGCATTCGATCCGCCGAACACGGGAGGGAAAAAGAAAGAGCAAACAAAAGAGTGAAATTCTAAGAGTGGAACGCACTGTTTTCGTTTACTCTGGCTTTTTCTGTTTCTTTGTTTTCCACTCCTGTGCTCGTCCGATCGAATGCGCAACGATTCGCGTCACGGTTTTTTTCTATTTGTTTATGGCAACCGAAGACATACTTTTTGTAAGCTACGCAGTATATATATATATATATATATATATATACATATATATATATATATATATATATATATATATATATATATATATATATATATATATATATATATATATATATATATATATATATATATATATATATATATATATATATATATATAGACACGACAGTGAACGAGCAAGAAAACGTATATTTAATAACATAGATATCATAATGCGGGGCAAAAAAAATAAGCTACCAGAACGTACCAGAAACCGTGTAGTACCCTCGTAAACGAGTTCGCATACGGGTATTGTAAATAAACAAACAAATGAATTTATAGAGCCGGAAGTAAGCGTAATTACTAAATAAACAAATTTGTAAATTAGAAGCCAGAGTACCTCTCGGTGCTCATACCATTAAAAAATTCATCATTAACTTTCATTATTATGCCCCCGTGTCACTTCCTTTTATTTTATTTTATGGCCAATTAAACATACAGCACACAAGTCCTCCATCGCTATTTTCGCAATCTCGAAGGCAAGTGATTCGTATAGACGTTCTCGACTGAGTGGTCGTAATGCGCCGCGTACTATAGCAATGACATCTTCAGCTCAGGGTCATATTCTCGCAGTCTTTACTTCTTCCTTTATTGGAATCTTTCCACGCTTTTCATGAAGCCTGATTAAATTTTTGTTCTTGATTTTTCGACGTCGTTTCTGTTCTCCTTCACGTCATCTTAGCCGTGATTATAACGGTCCACCATTCTCCCCGTGCCGGCGAGTTTGTGCCGCAGATTATAGCCGACGCCCGACCGGTCATTTGAAGTGCCCGCGAAGGATGTTTCGGAGTACGCAGTCAACTATGGCGCCATCGACAGGTAACGACAGAGCGGCGTTTCGCGAGGACCGATTTTTGATTTTGTGGGGTTTAACGTCCCAAAACCGCCATATGAATATGAGAGACGCCGTATAGTGGAGGGCTCCGGAAATTTCGACCACGTGGGGTTTTTTAACGTGCACCCAAATCTAGCGAGGACCGAACAAACCTGTACCCAATCGCTGCTGCACGTAATCGGGAGGACTGTGTCGGAAAAGAAAAGAAAGAAATACAGACAGACAGATGACAACATAGATAGATGAACGGAGAAATGATGGATAAAGGCACGCGCATCAATGGGGCCGGTTGATTGGTTAAGCAGTGAGTTATGACGCAGGCGTTGTCAACAGTGATATTAATATTTCTTTCCCATTTTCGGAAGGAATCCTCCCTTCGTCGGGGGATGAACTTTATGATATGTATACCAATGTTGACAACGCCTCGGTTGTGTTATAATCCGCATACATACATACATACATACATACATACATACATACATACATACATAAATAAACGTAGTCAGACAGGCAGACAGACGGATATATATATATATATATATATATATATATATATATATATATATATATATATATATATATATAGATAGATAGATAGATAGATAGATAGATAGATAAGAAAGAAAAAATAACGAATGTCTGGAACAACCTATAGCAACAAAGAGAATGTCCTGTTCTTTCCGTTAATTACTTCCTTTCGTACATGACAGACCACGCGTTGTACCGGGAGCACTGTTTGTAGCGTGTTTTGCTTAGGAGGTGTTAACGGAAGGTTCCATAATTACGGAGTACCTCAACGGCACGTTCCAATCTTGTGCTTCTCTTCGAAAGTGGCAGACAGTGGGGGCGTATAGGGCGGCACCTTTCGAGACGCTGTTCTTGGTTATAGAGGTTCCCGAAGTAAAAACTAACGGCGAAACCATTTTAGGTTAGCCCACGCACTCGGCAAATATACCGCGTGTCCTTGCAGGACGTCGAGTGATTAGATTTTTTTTTTCTCCTAGGTCGAGGCTGCCCATCACAGCAAATAGATCAGGCGTTGTACAGGGTATGATTCGTAAGCCCGTTCAAAGGCATTCGCTAAAGGCTTCTTTGATTGCGGAGTAACTCAACGCATTTTATCCCTCTTGAATCTTTCTTAAAAAAACTGAAGGACAAGAAAACGGGGCAGATGATTTAGAATTTCGTTTCGTTCAGTTATTTTTTTTTTCTCAATCAATGTCGGCAGACGGAAATTCCACCGGGGTCCCACCTGCATATTCTACATACCGACGGTGTGTGATTGAACAGTTACCGATGTTAAATGATTGAAAGATGTTATTCCGCATCGAGTAATTCAGTACTTTAGACGCACTAGCGAGTGAATTCGATGATCAATTTTTTTTTGGCGCGGCACCAATCACGTGGGCAAACGGGGTCGGCAAAGCAATCAGCGTGTTGTGCACCTACGTGCATTGCTAAGAAGTGTAACAGCTTTTTATGCCAAGCATATCAATAGGATTCAGACGTAACTTCGGGGAGCACATCAATTTATGTGTTGACATGAATGAAATAAGTGATCTTAAGAGCCATAAATTAGGAATAAATAAAAAAAATATGCGTATAGCTGCCGCCAAACGAGCTTTGCATATAAATATGCATGGGAGGTAGCATCGGTGACAAGGACGACAAAGCTGCCCATTTTTCGGACACGTTCGGAAATTTGGACACTTTCACGGGATCGCCACAAGCTCCATAGAGCAAATGTGCGACAAAGCCTGAAGTTTAGGACGCCTAAACTCTTTGAAACCTCATTTTTTTCCGCTCAAAGTGCACATCTTAACAAAAGGTGGCCACCACCGCTGCCACTCCGCAGTGGATTTCAAAAGTCAGCTTTGCCGTTATGCTGTCCATTTATGCAGTGAAGCGTATCACAAAGCTGAAGGGGCGCTGGGGTACGTTGGGGTTGTGGGTGAGAGTTTAGCAGCTTTAATTGCTCGTTTTTCCTCTATCTATTCAAGAATACCGCTTTAAATTGACTTCTGGCACAGACGTCCAACAGGCAAAACTCATTATTAAAACCTACGGCACGCCATGTGGGAATCACTGTAAGCGGATTATTTCGCCGTACAGCAGTGATATTCTGCACTACGCCTAAGAATTCCCCTTTCGAGACATGAAACTCCCCCCCCCCCCCATAAGCTTACATAATCCCCAGCATATCTTCCTGGACAGAAGTTATAATATGCGTGCGCCTCTTCACACAGAGACATACGATTGATTGATATGTGGGGTTTAACGTCCCGAAACCACCATATGATTATGAGACACGCCGTAGCGGAGGGCTCCGGAAACTCCGACCACCCGGGGTTCTTTAACATGCACCCAAATCTGAGCACACGGGCCTACAACATTTCCGCCTCCATCGGAAATGCAGCCGCCGCAGCCGGGATCCGATCCCGCGACCTGCGGGTCAGCAGCCGAGTACCTTAGCCACTAGACCACCGCGGCGGGGCCACACCCAAACTTAGACACGCACGAACACATAAATGCTTGTGTGTGAAATGTTTGCAACTGTGGAAATCAAGGCTACAGCAACAAAAGCACGGTTTTTTTTAACACATACGCTGTAACTACATCGTAAATAGTGGGATCAGAGTCCACATCAGCACTGAGCTACATGGCACCAGAACAATCGCAGGAGCCGAAGGCGCACTCCAACCGCAATAAGTCAGTCCTCATTGTTGAATTAGACGATTTCCGAAATTCCCTGCCGTATATTTCCCCTTTTCCCTTTTATCCGTGATGATGGCTGAATATTCCCCGAAAAAGGGAAAATTCCCTGCACGAGACATCACTGCCATACAGAACGTACAAAAGCTTCGCATTGCTATAAATAATACGTTGTTAAAACCAGTCTCAGTGTTATAAGTAGTTTCGATTGTATTTACGAGTCCAAGCACGAACTATTGAAAATTATCTACGCGCCTCAACGAAGCGATTCACTACGAGTGGGCGAAGCTCTGAGTATTGTGTCGGTGAGTGTCATATTGTGTCATACGTTACCCAAGTGTTGCTCCATATTATGTAGATTGAGTGACATGAAGTGTCATTAAGTGACATAACGAGTCGATGACAAAGCCAAGTCTCAAAGTTTCAAAATGTGCACGTTGAAGTCGCCGACTAGTATGAAGGGTTAGTGTTTGTAGGTGTTTTATATTGTTCTGTTGCAGTTACCATTGACGTGCGCCTATTTTCAAACCTTTTTTCAGACATACTCTTAGGGCGTTTTCTTTTTCTTGAAATCTTCTGTTTCAAAAAAATTCTTTTATTGCTTTATTTTACGAGAAACAAAAGGATGTTGAGGCTGAATGAATATAACCTGACAAAGGACCCAACACCTCTGTACACAGTTCAACAAATATTTGTGCAGTAATCAACCCTCACTAAAAACACACAAAAAACAAAACAGCTTTCTCGGCATGCAGACCATGAAGAAAAAAAAAAGAAGCAATAGAAAAATTAAATCGCATAAATATATTCATGGTACATTGAATCTTGATTTAAGTATACACAACTGGTACCTAACGTAATTAATAATCACCCAGGCAACAGTTTAGTCTGGAACATCGGAGACATGCGATGCATGACAATTTTGTGGTTGATACAATATATTCAGTACAAAGTTTTATCGCCGCAAATTCCGACTGACGGGCGGTGTTTAAATTTTAGTGTTTTTTGCGGCGTTGTGGCCTTCTATTTTGTTCTAGCCGAGCACACGGATGCCACACGGACTGACAAACATCGTACTTTAGGTGCTTCACCCCTAAAAAAAAGCCAGAACTAATGGAGACTACCCAGGTGACATGAGTTTTTTTGGTCTCCTTTTTCCCCAACTGACCGATCGTGACACATTAATATCGACAGGTGACGGTAATACAGACTTGTTGTTAGTCACCACCCATCGCGTCTATACTGTGCTCGCTTCGTTCTCGTGTCTTCGCGCTGCCACTTACTAACGGGTGACAACAAGATCAAGGCATCGAATCACTGCGTTCCAGATTACGCATAACTGCCAAGCATTGCCTCACGTTCAACGTGACAACGAGGTGAAAATATCTCATTGGGCCTTTCCTTTTCCGTCCTGCCGCGCCGTTTTTATTCGGTTCCACCGTCGCCTCTAGAGGTCGCCAGCGGCGGTAATGCGGTGGCGAGAAACACTCCGAGAGCCGACGCCTAATCGCAAATCACCGGCGCGAAGAAGTTTCGTCGATTCAATTTGGACTGGCCCAAGCTTCAGCCGTCCGTCGTCCTCTGCAGTCGATTCCGCGAATACAATTTGCCCCCCGTCTACCGTGTGAACTCGTGTAAAAGCCACACGTTTGTACTTCAGCGAATTCGGTTATCAGATCAAAAGGGTGTCGTATACTTGGCCGCCGTCACCACCACCGGTGTCTGTAACCTATGTCGCGCAATATAAGAAATTAAGTAAGAAAAATGTCTGCGATGGAACGGTGTTCGAGCCTGCAGGTCCTCATCGTGGCAGCGCAGTGTTCTACCACTGAGCTATATACGCCGGTGCTTGGAACTCCGTTGCAAAGTGACCCTTACACAGGCTTCGTGTCATGTAAGGAGTCGCGTTAACGCATGTAATACGGTGTTTTAAAACAGTATACCGCAACAACAAGACGTCACACATTGCCCATTGCGTATACGAGTGGGTCACTAATTCCTCCGCTCCATTACAAAAAGCCTGAGACGTAATCCTTCATCGTCGTCAGCCACAGCATCAATGACGCGCTCGTAACACTTTACAAGTGTGTAGCAGGTACCATGATTCTCCATATAATGACGGAAAATGGCATAGTGGACGCTATGACGTAGAAGGTACCGTGCAAGAGTGCTTGTGGCAGTTGCCTGAAAAATGTATAAACATAGAACGCGCTGCACAGTCACATCGAAAGCTGGAAGAGCGGCCTTCCATAGCCCTTTTTTTTTTAAACACTCTTGGTGTAACTGGTACACACACACACACTTGCAGGGTACCCACTAGACAATAAATCATCGTAACTGTTGTGTAGCGAGGAAGCATTCGCTATATACCGTTCTACGTCATTCTTCGAAGAAGTCTGGTACCCGCTAAGCTCTTGCAAGGAATTTCGTGCGATTTTCCGACGCTGTGGCCGACGACGATCAAGAATTGTGCCTTCAAGCTTTCGTTCAGGGTTGGAGCAGTGGACGACCCACTCGCTGCGCTATTCGCATCGTGCGACACCTGGTGGTTCCTTCGCTGTTCCAAAGCGCCGTATTGCACGCATTAATGCGTTTCCTTTCCCGACATGAAAACCTGCCTGTGGTCAGTTTACAGCTTTCCCTGTCACAGTGCTGCACTTCCAGCTCAGGCCTGGCGAATTTTCAAGGGCGGAGCTCTCGAAGCGTTTCGTAGCACTGGGTAGTGCCAACAAGCATTATACCGTTATAATTGGGAACACTGTGATGCGCCAGAAACACTTCGGCACATATCTTGTGTCTCCCCAGCATACGCACGTGAACGACAAACGCTCGTTTCTTCTACTTAACAATATCGCAGTAGGTAATTAACCGTTGAGACCGTGCGGGGCCTTTGGCCATACACCAACAGTGCAATTGTTGTCGTGAGAGCAGTTATAACCTTTTTGGAAGCAACTGGACTATATGCGCGGCTATAGAATTTGTCTCAGCTAGAAAGAATTCCACATACTCACCTCTCTATCTGACCATCGTCATCCACTAGTCTTTCTTCTCCCCTCTCCCCTCCCCAAGTCTAGAGAAGCAGGCTAGAGCAAGCTATCGCTCAGGCCGACCTCTCTGCCTTTCTGTAAATAAACCTCTTTCTCTATCTATCTATCTATCTATCTATCTATCTATCTATCTATCTATCTATCTATCTATCTATCTATCTATCTATCTATCTACCTATCTATCTATCTATCTATCTATCTATCTATCTATCTATCTATCTATCTATCTATCTATCTATCTATCTATCTATCTATCTATCTATCTATCTATCTATCTATCTATCTATCTATCTATCATTCTATCTATCTATCTATCTATCTATCTATCTATCTATCTATCTATCTATTTATCTATCTATCTATCTATCTATCTATCTATCTATATACCTATCTATCTATCTATCTATCTATCTATCTATCTATCTATCTATCTATCTATCTATCTATCTATCTATCTATCTATCTATCTATCTATCTATCTCTTTATCGTTATCACGAACCGGTACGCGCTTACCTCGTCCTCTTCACTTCAAGCTTCACCTTATGCCACACGTGCGCCGGATTTTCCGCCACGGAATGAAATATCTATACGATGAGCGGGGCCGTGACGCTACTTCAGGTCACGTGACATCACGTAAAAGCGAGTCACGCGACTAAAAAATAGCGTGACATCAAGTAATAACTGGTCACGTCTCAAAAATCACAACATCGCGTAACAGGTAGTCAGGTGACACGTCTATAGCCAAATCTAGCTATATAGTTTTTACTAGTCGCTAACATAACCTTGGCGCATTACTAGGAAAACAAAGCTATGTCGAACACTGTTTCTCCACTGATAGTTCAGGCTCTGCACCACTATAGTACAGGTTGGTTACTGTTTTTTAACATATAAGAGCAGTTCACCTAACCATTCGCTGTCTTCATAATGATATGTCGGGCTTAACGTTCCAAAACCACCATATCGTTGTGAGAGACGCCGCAGTGGAGGGCTCCGGAAATTTAGACCATATGGTTAACGCTCCCTGACATATCGCTCAGTACATGGGCCTCTACGACTTCTACTCCCCCGAAATGCGACCGCACCGGCAAAAAAAAAAGTTGTGCCTATAAACGTACAGGAAAAACAACCTGTAAACGATTATATCCGTATAAACACACCCTAGAAGTCCCTACAATCTCATCCCCACCATAGCCGGTGACAGCCATTTTGCCACGGCGCGCGTGACGTCATGTGTGACGTCACGAGCTCAGTCGTCGTCTTCTGCCAAAGGATCAGCTGCTATGTACTTTTCAGTTTCAATGTCAAACTCAACAAAGCTGAAACATCTCGATTGTCTGTGGGGCTGACCAAGCAGCAATTAGGTCATTTGTGAGGTGGCGTCACAAGCTGACGTCATCACACGTCATCCTTGCATGGCCAAAAGTTCACCGATCACGGAGGCCATGCAAAACAACGATAGGTAAAGACAGCTCTCGGAGGCTGGCGGGGCGAGATAAATACATTGACTGAAAAGAGACAAAAGATTCATCAAAAACAAATGTGACCACCAGTTTCCAGCGAAACCACTGTTACTTCCAGCACCTTCGCTATTCTTCCCGGCTTGTCAACTATTGTTTGAACCACATCCACTATTACTTCCATCGTATCCAGCGACGAATCCGGCTTCAACAAGCCCAAAATTTTAAGGGCAAAGCACTTTAGGGGCTAGCATTGTCAGGCGATGTACTGGCGTTCCCAATCGTATCACAACACCTGCTGCACCGCTGTGAAAAAACCACTTGCGCCAACCGTCTGTCCGTCCTTCATACTAGTCGGCGACTTCAACGTAGACATTGTAGACTTTAGGACGTAACTTCACCCTCTCGTCATCATCGCCTTCATGGAGATGCATGGAGTTTTTTTTTAGGGGTGAAGCTCCTTAGTGTGCGACTGTCCGCCGTAGCCGTCGTAGCCATCCACTAGTACTCGGAATGCTCACTAGATGGCACTGCCGTGCTCGCTCCCATCATCAGCTCGTACATGCGGCAGCAACAGGAGAGCGGTGGGCACGCGTTCACGGTCGAAGTGCTCACCTGGCGTTCATGCGCGGTGCACCCAACATGGTGCAATACAGGCAAGAACGCCGCACGGAATTCTCCGCCATGATTCACCAGCTGGGCAAACAGCACGCGTTGCTCACGCTTTCTGCCGCGGAAGTATACTGCGACAGGCTCCTCGAAACTGTGGAACGGATTCGAGTGGGATTAACGGTTTACCAATGTACCTCCGGAGTTCACCCACTCATCATTATTCACTCCGTGGATATATGTTGTAATTTCTTTTCTTGATAGTCTGAATTAGTATAGTTTTTATTGCGCTAGCATTAAAATAGCTTGGGTCCGAGGACTTCAAGAGGTCACCCGAGGCACCGCCGTCATAATTGACGGAGTGTGGGAAGGGTCAGGGGTTAATCCCCTCTTCTCCCACCTCGCCCAGAGGAAACTGCCGGACTAGAAATGAAGTTTATTGACTCATTCATGCGATCGCAATCATATGGACACGCTCGGCTCATTTTTGCCGTCGCCGTCATGTTACAAATATGTTTAAAGTTTCCAGACGAAATGCGCACCGCCACTATCGCTTTAGACGGGCAAACTCAACTCGCTGTCCAAGATTAGTTGTGGTGACGCTTGTGCCGTTAGAACATCGCATGCCTTCGTCATCGCAACAGTGTAGATCTCACCAGGAACCTTGTGGACTGACGTTATGAACTTCTTGCTGAGCAACTTTCGTGCTGTGTACCTACAGGATATGCGAGTGATAGTTACTGGAGACTTCAAATTCAATGTTAAAGGGACAATAAAGGCAGCTATTAAGTAAACGTTGAATGTTGAAATAGCGGCCCAGAAATATCGTAGTGTTATTTTCGTGCCAACGAAGGGCCTATTTTGAAATAAAATCCCGTTTTGTCCGCATCTGGTTAGCCAACTTCAAATTACTCGCCTCAAGAAGCGGACCGACTGGACCGATTCATGTCACTGTTGACGTGCACAACGTTGCCCGTCTTTACTGCGGTAGTTGCAGCAAATCGAAAGCAGCGGGAGCCACAGCAGCAAGAACGGCCATTGATCAATTTCCCACCATTGGCTTCGAGATATCAGTCGTTTTTTTTTTCGTTTGAACTGCGCCCCACTAGATGGAACCACGTGTCCCGTGTAACCACGCGAGAATTGAATTTTCGAACCACTCGCGCCATATCCCATAGTAACGTCTGGCGGTTCTTTTTTCCATTAATCAAACAGAAACGAACGAGCAGCGTTTTATTGCCTCTCTTGATGTACGGAGGGTTCTTTATTTATTGCAGTTAGATCAAATACTAGTGATTAGTTGTAGGTGGTCCTTCTGACGTCATCGGTATCATTGTGAAAATGTCCTACTGCGGCGCTTGTGCTCTTGTGCATTCACTTTGATTTCTCGGTAAGTAGGACGCTGCTGTTGATAATATTGTCGTTTTGGATGTTGTCATACATTGAGCTTTCACTCTGTCGTAAATTGTTATTTGGCTTTGGTGTCCCTTTAAAGTACTTTGACGTGAAAAACAATAGCTTTTCATGCTTCTTGACGCCAAACTTGGACCTCGCCTCCCGTCGGACGTCACGCAGTCAAGTAATCCCAGCAACACCTGTATGGATACTGTGACTGCTGCATTACTGTCAATTCAAGCTTGATCGACCATGTTCACAACATTTTCGTAGGTTACCTAATCTCTTAGCCTCACTTCGTGTAACGGCCCGATGCGCTGCTGTCCCATTAACTGATTCGGCCTTGTGCGGGAACTGTGACTTTTCTTTTTTCTCCAAATTAAATGATTTCTTATTCGAGGGCGCCACTCGTACACGAGTATATGCGTACATTAGATATACGACCTCGACACTCCTGTCTCCTTACAGTCTGATAGGCACGAGGAACCAATCACTGTCAAATTTGCCGTTCGCCCACGCAAACTGTACGGTCTTACCGTGCCCTAGGGGCGTCTCTGGATTCGTCCTTACGACGAGACACGATGTCGCAGCCTTCCGCAGTGCTCCGAAGCGCTGAAGAATGTCGTTAATCGGTAGTCCCGCGTTCCTGTCGAGCCAGCGTTACGCGGGGCGACACGGCGCGATGCTCATCTTCGTTGTTTTATTCTGACAGCTACAGCGAGACAGCTGAGAACGAAACGATGAAGGAAAATAAAGAAATAAGGCCCAAAAGAAACGAACAAAGATAAGAAAGAAAGAGAAGAAGGACGTTAATACGGCGGCGAATTTCCCCAAGGGGGCGGTGCTGTCGAAGCACGCGAAGCAGTTAATAGATCGAGCTAGGCGGAGACTTGGAAGTATACGCATGCACATACGTTGTTGCTGCCTCACTGCATGGTACAGTAGTGACGGTGCTGCGCTGCAGAACCGGATGTCGCGGGTTCGAATCCCATGCTGCTACGCTCGCATTTCAATGGCGGATTAATGCTATATAGTTTAGACGAGACGAGGCTGTTAAATAAATTTGGTGAGGGTGAATATCTTCACAGCAACATATCGTCAGTCTGCCGCCGCGTTTCGGTGGTTATACGGTGTTCGAGTGTCCCCCCCCCCCCTCTCGGTGGATAAGTGGCTGGGGCCCTCCGCAGCCGACCCGAAGGTCGATCAGCCACTAATGGTGCATTCAGACGACGGACCGAATCCGGATTTGTCGTGAACGTGGACGGCTAATCCGCGGATGATCCGCCTGCAGGCGCATTCACACGACGGACGGTGTCCTAGGAGAAAACAGCCGGATTACCCTCGACAGCAGGTTCGCCACTCACCTGCGCCCGCTGAAAGCAGACCGATTTGAGAGTATTCAACATGGATGCCCGCTAGAAGCGACGCTTGACTGCGATGACTGTCGCGTTGTGACAAATGAACGAGGAGTGTTATTCTGTCAGAAGAAAAGGTAGTTGCTGGCAGAATGTTCTTTCAACACCATTGTTCTCCACTTGTAGAACTTCTGAACGCGTCTCCCATCCTTTTTTAGAAGCGGCGCGTCGCCGGTTGCAGAAGTTAGAAAATTTCACCATCATGACGGCTAAGAATCTCGCGTGTCAAACGACGGCGGCAACATTTCCCGAACCACCAAAAATAACTTCCGCGTATTTAATCACCTGAGAACAGGGCACCCCGAAAACTAAGTAAACCATGCTCAAGCGTAGATAATGCCGACCAGTCATGCAGCTATTCGCGAGCCATGGAGGACATGCCGCGAGCAGACGAAAAGTGTACTGGTTGCCACCGACCCCAAGCTATTCCGCTGAAGTACCGGCTCTCCCCCGCCAGAATCCCGATGTGAGAAACAGGTTGGGTTCATCCGTCCGCGAGCCGCGCGGACGAGTCGCGGACGAGGGGAATCGCTGATGTGAGGTCACGTGACGCGCCGTCCGCCCCGCCACATCGGGATTCGGTCCGTCGTCTGAATGCACCATTACCGAGCCACAGACCAGCCACTTACCCAGCCAAAGGCCAGCCACTTACCCAGCCACGGTCAAGATCGAACCGAGGTTCGATCTTGACCGTGGCGTCTCGTTTAGATGGAGGCGAAATGGTATACAGGACCATGGGCTGTGCGATGTCAGCGCACGCAAAGAACACCAGGGATGGTCGAAATATCTGGAGCCCTCCACTGCGGCGTCTGTCACGATCATATCATGGTTTTTGAACATAAGACCAAGGATATTATCATTACTGCGGTGTTCTAATGCGAACTCGAAGATCGCGGGTTCGAATCCCTGCCACGCAAGTCACACTTCAGTGGACGTGAGAATGCCAGATATCAGTGCATTGCGTGAGTACAGTGGACCTCGAAGGACCCAACATGGAAGAAATTTTCGGAGCCTTCAACCAGGTCATACCTCACGATCTTATCATGGTTTTGGCTTGTACAACCCCAGCTATCATTAAACTACACTGCCGTAAGAGCGGTCGGCTGAGAGCTGGACGGTGCAGCTTGTATGCGAGTAAGTACGGTTGACTTCCCACAAGATGTCGCTTTCATGCATAATCAGTTCATGCTGCGCGCATCTCGTTGTGATTGCAGCATTACCGGATAGTACGGCACCCATGTCACGGCAACCTTTCTCCGTCATTTAAAAGATACGGTCTTAGCGATCGAGTCGTATACGCATAAGGGATTGTGATTTAGGGGCGAATCTGCTGAGGGTCGAACCATGTCCCCTGTTCATGGGCGTGACACGCTATGGATATTATTGTCCGTATTGATATCCATATGGTCATCCATAAGAATACGGACATTCATATCCACATGGATACCATATGGACATCCATGTGGATGTCCACATGACTATTCATGAGTACATAACCCCATATTCACATTGTGATTAATAAATATTTTGTATATACTGTACACACGTGTTGTCACTTCTTTGAATGATCGAGTGGGCAATTTAAGGAAGTTAATGACCTCCCGGAGCTTTGCCCACTCGAATCATTCACTTCGTAGATATGCTGTGATTTTTTTTAACAGTAGTATATATATATATATATATATATATATATATATATATATATATATATATATATATATATATATATATATATATATATATATATATATATATATATATATATATATATATATATATATATATATTAATATATATAGATATATATATATATATATACTAGCTAACATCAGACACCCATTAGCCAGACCATGCCGACATAAGCCGGTACTGCACTGCATGTACGCGAGTAAATACGGTAGGCTATAGCACGAACACCATGCATCACAAGTTACCGATTACAAACAAGGAAAATCGGAGCTCGGCGGGGGAGTGTCAAGATCGCGTAAACTTATGCAGCTCTCGTATGTAATAATTGCAGGGAACAGTAAAAAAACCACGGCACTGCAGTCGTCCTTGGCGTATCGTAGGTTTCCGCAGTTGCTGTCGAAACGTGGCCCCAGGTGGCATTACTAGCGCCGTGAAGGTTTTCTTTGTCTTTCTTTGTTTTCTTTTATTATCATTTTTTTCTTCACGAACAGTTTCCGCTGGTCTCTCGTGACTTTAATTCTAGCTGTCGACTACCGGCTGTGATCGGTTTCGGTGGACCCGGAACAAACGTTGGCCCACGTAATTGGGCTGACAGAATCGCCTCACTTCACCGGCGAGATTTATACGGACGGAATCGAAACAGATTAAGGGCGGCGGAGCGGGGGGGGGGGGGAGATGGCGCAAAGAGGGCTTCAAGAACGAATTTCTCGATGTCTCGATGCGAAATACAGGAAAACACAGCATCAAAAATAATAAATGAGCAAATAAGGAGGACTTACCGCTTCGACAGCCGATAGATGCGGAAAGGAAAGGCCAGAGAAGGGGGGCTGGAGTTGGCGGAGGCTGTAATTGAGACATTGCGTTTGCTTCATTTGTGAAAGAAGCCCGCTTGCAGGAGGGAAAGAAAAGGGGGAAAGAAAGACGGAGAGGTTAATCGAGTTGCGGCCGGTTTCCTAACCTTTACGGGGAGGAAAAGGGAAGAAAAGACAAAGTCGCATGGTCTTTTACTCATTTGCCTATACGACGACTGGGAGTCGTTAATTAGCCAAATTGTCCTTCTTCTTTTCCCCCTTGGTTTTGATCCTCCAGACACTGGCCGGAGACTTCAAACAGACTGTGGTACATGGCACGGGGATGCCGAAAACTATACAGTTTCGTAAAATCAACCTGAAGGGATTCTGGCGCTGCGATCGTTCAGCGACCATAAGTATGATGGGTAGTACACGAATTTGCCTAGTCTTCATGCTTGCGGGCTTCAAACGCACTGGTGACTTTGTTTATTGGAGTGTTTTTTTTGTTTTGTTTCGTATAAAAGAACGAACAGTCTTGAACTTCGCGGCCCAGTTTGAATTGGTAAGCCTAAAGAGTTAAGGTGGCGAAGCGCAGCTGCTGAACATTTGCCGACCGTCGTTTCGTAACAAAGCGCGGCAACAGACAACTCAGAGTAAAAAGAGTCGTAAGAACGAACTTTAGACAAACCTGTGTACTACCCAACATTCCCACGCTGGCTGTAGCGCCATGCGTTGGAGCTCCCATAGACACTAGCGCCGCAGTTCCCTTCAGTGCACCTCATAGGAAACTCTATGGCCAAAACAACCGAAACGTCACACCCGTAGAAAGGCAGAGCATTCATGAAGACCCGGAAGACCCGCGGGACACGTTGCTGACGTCAGTAAATTGCTGACGTCACTAAAACGAACTCCGGCTGGTAGACATTGCTTGGGCGTCGGCTGCAAGCCGTGGCTATACTAGAATAAACTGGAAACTTCAAAAGTGGCATGTATGCTCGTTCGAAATTCTGAAGGTGTCCGTTCCACATTTCGGAAAGCACTTTACGGACAGATGTTTCGAATTCAGCGGCAGAATGCTTGATCAGGTGCAGTTCAACCTTGGGGTCTCACCAATTTGTATGGCGCTGAACAACTTCGCTCTCACTATCCATTATACAGCATAGTGCAGTAACTATTTATGCGGGAAGGGAAGGGGGCGGTTCGACAGTATACCTTATACATGTTTGCGCGTGTTTGTATGTGTGCGTGTACATATACAAATGGGAAATCGAAAAAAAAACTTTGGAAAGGAGCGTTGACAACCTTCGACTCTCACCTCTTTCTAACTGCATCCCTGATCACGCCCAGTGACGAAACGGCTCACACTTCCTTTTCAATTTTTTTTTGGAACATTCTTATCGGAACCCTTTTCGCGCGGATGCGGGTTACACGCGTGGGACGGGTAATACGCGAGGAAACACGGTTACGTACTGACCGCACAAGAAAGTCGGAGTGACAAACAACATCAGTCCGACGATGTTCTACGTCCAGCGGTGTTCACCTCACCGCCAGCAAGTATGGTGGTGGTGGTAGTGGTTAGAAGAGGAGAAAGGCACATAATTTATGCATCCCGATCGGGAGTACGGCGCAGTGCTCCAAGAAGAAGCGCGCATGTCGCGGATTCCCATAAAACTTCTCTTCGCCTCGCACACTTATCTCTTCCGCATCGTCGCGCATTGCGTCGAGGGTGCATTACGATTCCGGTCTCGTAATGCACCCGACACACGGTCGCACACTTCTTAGTGCCGAATCGTGCCACTGCATGCCGGTGTGTCGGTAGCTGCGACCGATGCGAGCCAAATGGCGAGTGATTGCGTGTGCGGTGTATGTCGTACCTGTGTAGTGGGGGGAAGATAAAAACAAAATTAATCCCCCGGCATGTTCCTCTTTCTTTCGTTCTGTAACTTCCGCGCAAACGTGTCCCCGGTATCGCAGATACCCAAACGCGTGCACGGTTGTGAGGACTCGACTGCATCTGTTGAGCACGTGCACCATCCTCGTTGTGTGTGTGCATATATACATATATATGTGTGAAGGAAGGAAGGGGGTTTCAGACCTCGATGACACACACACATTATATATATATATATATATATATATATATATATATATAACGAAAGAAGTGTTGAGATATAACAGACAATAATGCCAAGGAATGTATAGAGGAAGTTATTAGAACAAATGTAATGTAAATAAGACGAGAAAAAGTGGCTAAAAAAGTAACCTACCGTGAGCAGGAATCGAACGTACGACCTTCGAATAACGCGTTCGATGTTATATATATATATATATATATATATATATATATATATATATATATATATATATATATATATATATATATATATATATGTGTGTGTGTGTGTGTGTGTGTGTGTGTGTGTGTGTGTGTGTGTGTGTGTGTGTGTGTGTGTACCATTGCCTATAGCGTGTTCTTTCTGCCGTGTCAAGCGTGGAATCGACACGCGCAAGCAAAAAATTTTGTCCTCGCGACCTGACCTGGGCGATAATCACGTGTCAGAGTAGGTGTGAGAGTGAAGAACTCGTGGGTGGGGAGGAGAAGGGCACGAATTTATGACCCGCATGGCAGGAACGTGCGAAAACGGGCTGTACGCGCGTTCTTTGGAGGCTCCTTCACGGAATCCCGCGGGCGAGACGACCTTCCGATTGTGTTTGTCAGATAGTGGGAAGAGATAAAATGAAAATGAGGGGACGGAAAAGCACACACGGGTCTCTTTGGCCGGCGCTTCCTGGACGCCGCCGCTTTAAACTCGGCGGTTTACTTTTTGTATACGTGGAGCTCAGAGCAAACACAAACGCGTTTGCTTCTGGGAGCTCCCGAAAAGAAATCATTTCTTTACTATTTGCATTCGCTATTTGGCGAGCTGTATTGCCTGCTATATTTCGGTAGCCCGGGCAAATGTTTGATTTCAACTACTCTATACCCCACGACAAAAAATGTCTTAGCTACTGAAGAATGTTAGTTACTATATCTTTTCCTGGCTGTTTAAATAGACACCGAAGTACCTAAAAGGAAAAGACAAGGATATAGTGTCATAAGTAATTTCTTGCGGCATATTCGAAAATCAAGTAGAAAATTCGCGTAAGTCAACAAAACGAGCATTATTTTACCTAAAGACAGCAACAGGCATCACATACGGTATTGCGAGTCTCCCTGCCACCCTGTGATTTGTCGAAGCTCCGTGACGTCATCGTCGGTATTGTGAACACGGCTGGCAGCACATGTCTTTATTTATTTCAGACAAATGCATGTCTCGGATACAAGGGCAAAAGGCAGATGTCCTCTGCCTGACGGGACCCGAGTACCCGAAAGCACCACTCAGAGCATGCAATATAAAAAGAAGTACAATATAACACACTAATAATGCATGCGTAACATTGTTTTTGTACAGAGTAAATGGAGCACATACTTGTACAGTAATAAAAAAAGATTCATAACACTACAAATAACGAAACCAGAGAAAGATATGACTGCTATATACAGAACTTATCAATCTTGAGGACAGGATAGAAGGTAAGCTTTGATATATTTTTTGAAAGATTTCAGAGACAAAGATTTCTGCGCGATTTCTATAACCTGAGTATGTTTGTTGAGAAGACTGGGAATTATATAGGTAAGTGCTTGCGTTCCATAGGTGGTTCGTTCCATGTGAAGAGGCGATGTAGTTTTTTTTTCTATTGTTCTTGCTATTCAAGAAGACATATTCACTGTTATCCTTTCTAGTAAAAACAGTCTCTTACTAAGAGCATTGGGACTCTGCCTTAAGAAGTGCTGAGTTGCTACCACAACTACGGGCTGTTCAGAGAGCCCACGACGCGGCGGTAAGGCTAGGCCTCTCCGTTCCTATACGTGGGAGCGGCCCGCGACGTTGCTCTAAAGGAGTAGCATTTCTCAGGACCCAATAAACTACTGTGTCTGTCTGCTTGTCATTGTCTTCTTTATTGAAAAATGTTGCTTACTGTTGTGAATAGTGTTCTTTACCACTGCATGTGCGATTTCAGTAGCTTACTCTTGTCCTTCCTACTTAATGTGTCGATTAGCGGCGCGTTTGCTACTGAATAGCATTGTTTACTGAAGATATTGATATTTAAATGCATTTTTAATACTTTGAAAACATTGTTTACTGTTTTGTTTGCTATTTTCGGTTTTTGCTCGGTCACTGCTCCTGGGCTTTAGTGCGGGTGGATTGACTTTATTCAGAAAGAGTCATTTTTCATTCAGTCTTTTTATAACCGACACAGTTCATGTCCGGCCCCGGCGCGGTGGTCTAGTGGCTAAGGTACTCGGCTGCTGACCCGCAGGTCGCGGGTTCTAATCCCGGCTGCGGCGGCTACATTTCCGATGGAGGCGGAAATGTTGTAGGCCTGTGTGCTCAAATTTGGGTGCACGTTAAAGAACCCCAGGTGGACGAAATTTCCGCAGCCCTCCACTACGGCGTCTCTCATAATCAAATGGTGGTTTCGGGACGTTAAACCCCATATATCAATCAAATCAAATCAACAGTTCATGTCCGAATAACCTAAACATGTGAAGAACGTCTGAATAACCTAAATATGTTAGGCTCGAGTTTGTGTAAATAAAAAAAAAGAAAGTAGGCATTGAGGCGCACCACACCGATCTCAAAGGAATTACTTTCATTCAGTCATTAAAATGTTACGCTGCAAGACATTGTACAGAAGGAAATGGCAAAGCTGTAGGCTGCAAGGGGATATTGTGTATCATTGAAAAAGAACGAAGCAAATCAGGTTAAAACAACTTGCTAACAGGTAAAACAGGATAAGTGATAACACAGGACAACGAAGGAACTGAAACGTAATATTGAAACACACTGAAACTACATCTTGCGTGAAACGAAACGACCAAAGCGAGCTATTTTAATATAAATGTAGGTGCAGCAAACTAAATGCAATGTAGTAACGTATAAAAATGGTTGAAATAAGAAAGACAATGTCCATACACTGAAAGTGAACGTATCTGTTAAAAACACATTTTATAAGAAAGAGGGAGAAACTAAATTTGTCTTCCATTAAACAAACAATTTCGTCGGCATGAGACTTCAAATATTTGTTTTCGCTGTAGAGATCATAATGTTTAATATCGACCACAGAATATTTCGTCCAAACATTCCAATTTCTAATAGAAGCTTGGTGAAATATAGAACGGTATGACCTTCTTTCTCTTTATTTTTCTATTTTATTATTCTTTATTTTGTTTTTCTTGTTACCGTGTATGTTTTTCAGTATTTATATCATAATGGTAGAACAGCGGGCTCTAACGTTATCTGATCTTTCATGTCGTCTACATACAAATAAAATAATAATGAGCGAAAAAAAAGGTTGTTAAGTTTGCAATGGTTCAGTCTAAAACCAATGCTAACAGCTTTTTGTTTGCAGTTGTGTGGGTGTGTGCGTGCGTGCGTCTGTTAAATGATTATAACTAACATATCTCATTATGATCAGCTAGGAATCGGAAGTAAGCACCAATAATTTTAAGGTATGAAAGTTTCAATATCAAAGTTTGATTAAAAGTAGCCCGCCCCCCTTCTAAATAAACATCAGAAGAGAGCAACCCAGCGCACTAAACCGATAGAAGTGTACATATATATTAGAAATATATTTGTCGTAAAGAACTATTTTCAAGTAAATTCAATCTTCAGACAGAATTCCGCAGCAACAGCCGTATATTTCTTCACTTCACAATGTTTCCTATTGACCGCAGGGTCTTTTACCCAGGCCTGAAACTCCGTGAGGATAAAGTTCGTTTGAAAAAAGAAATGAGAAAAAAATGTGGGGAGATAAAACAGTGCAAGTTGAAGCTGGTTCGCTTCGAGAACAATGGTAAACAGTTTTTGTGTGTGTGTGTGTGCTAAATGAAATTCAACCAATATTAGTCATCATGATCACCTGAAGAATGGAAGTAAGCTCCCGAAAGCTATATATATGAAAATTTATGTGAAAGCATGACGAAAAGAAATAAGAAATAATACCCAGACTTGTGCATAGCCTGATGAATGTGCGGAGAGTACGTACTAGTTTTTAAAAACAGAACAATTTTCTGTTCAATTAAAACTTTGATCGGTAAAGGGTCTCATTTTTTTTTCTACCATTCGCGACGTTTCGTGTCGACCGAAGAGGTTTTCGTCAGAACACAAATAAAATTGTAGGCATTTTAAAGTCACAAAACAACAACATGTTTGTGAAAGACGACGCAGAGGATGGCTTCGGAACTTCACACCCTTCCGCACTCCTTACAATACTATACTTTACTATACTATTTATTTTTATTTATTTCGAAATTCGCACCGTCTCTTCAATCCTTTGAGTGTCCAAAATTTAAAAGGTTCAACCAGCGCTTTTAACAAATCTTTTCTCCCGTTGACAATTGAGGATTGGAGACGGCTTCCAAATGCAATAGCCAACGAACGTAATACTCTGAAATTTAGAACCTCACTCGAAACTCATTTTACAACCGCACCATCGTAATTTCTTTGTGTAGCCAGTTGCCTTTCTCTCATTTTTATGCCTCTTTGAATCATGCTATTAGTTGCATAACGAGTTCTGTTATTATTATTGCCCTGTAATTCTAATTCTTGAATTGTATCCTACTTTATGTTCTTAGTCTGTAACTGCATTTGTGTATCCTTGTTCGACCCCCCCCCCTTATGTAATACCCCATCAGGTGCCCTTAAGAGAAAATAAATGATGTTGCTGCTGCTAATGATGATGACGATGATTAATTTGAATTACCTGCAGCGCCCGAAAGCATTACTGTAAGGGCGAACACACAAGGTAAGGTATTCCGGCACAAAAAAGTAACCATGATAATCAGATTAAGACACAAATAGAAAAAAAGAGTAGCTAGGAGTGTGACAGTATGTCTCGGAAAGATGCTTCAGTGCGAAAGTCAACAATCTCCTGTGGAAGCTCAATCAGCAGGGAGATTGTGTGAAAAAAAAAAGGAGTGTTGGTAGAAGTTTGTGTTGCAATTTATTATTACAGGGTCGTCACTTCTGTTAGGTAAGAAATGGGGAGGTAAAAGGTAAGGATCTTCAATGTTTAACAAGCCGTGAAAAAAATTTCGAGAAGCATTTCTAATCTAACGTTTCTAACCAAATATTTTTAGAAAAAAACATTTGTGTACTATGCAATACTATACTGTTATATAATACTGCACTATATATGGCTTTGCTACGGTTCCACTTCACGTGGCGCAGCTATACGATACTATACTATATAATATTATACTGTACTACATATGACTATGCTGCGGTTCCACTTCACGGTGCGCAGCTGCGCCAATTTCTGAGCTGTCGTCGGGCACAGCTAGAACTCAGATAGCTGAGCCGCTTGGATGCGTAGTCGTGCAGGTGCCGCGTAGCGGCAGTTGACACGTCGAGCTAATTTTTTTTTTTCGCTGCGCTTGCGAGTCTTCGATCGCGTTCGTCGCGACGGCTTAATTAAGAGCTTCTCCCAGAGCAGTAGCAGCGGAGTGATGCCCACGAAGTGCTGTTGAGCCGGGCAACCGTTTCGACTGCGGAAGTATAAGGTGGAATTGTTGGCCAGACGGAGGGACATTTGAATCGGGATGATGAGGAGCGGGAGGAAGCGGATGGACGGACCTATGGAGGGACGCACGGAAGGACGCACGGAAGTGCGAACGGACTGAGGGACGCTTCGCCCCACTCATCATCATTGACTGCGTGGGTATGCTGTGGCACTATTTCTATTGACATGCAATGCGATGCAATGCAACTAACTGGCTACTATGACGACTACGACTACACGGGACGTACGACCCACGGCTAAGGAGAATTGCCCCTAAAAAAAAAAACAAAAAAACAATCGTCCATATCCTGTGTGAGTGCACCCGTTTCAGTGCGCCAAGACAAGAAATTACCAGTGCACTAGATAGACTGGACCATCTGGAGATAGACTGCATGTCGCAACAAAGGACCGGACGCTGGCCGAGTCCGTTCTCCGACCGAAAGGCTTGGAATTTGCTATGACGTCTTCTTTTTGTATTTTGGGGAGGGGGCTAACTGGTCTTAGCGATACACTTTAAGCAGTGGGGTATTCTGTTTTCCTTTACTTTTCGTTCTCTTGCTGTCTTTTCTTTTCTTTTTTGTAACATCTTTTTTTTCTGGCACCTTTCACCCCCTCTTGCACCCTTCCCCAGAACAGGGTAGCCAGTCGGTCTAACAGGTGTATAAGAACTGGCTAACCTCCCTGTCCTTTCACTTGTTTCGTTCTTTCTCCTCTATTGAGCCAACCATAGGCGCGCACACGAGGGGGGTAGGGGAGGCGCCCCCTCCGATCACCCGAGAGGGGGCACGAAGTCAGCCCCATACATTAACATACCTGGGGGGAGAGGTGCTGCGACGAACCTATATTTTATCAAATATTTTTATCGTCGAATATATTTATCATTGCTATAACTTCAAACTTTTTCATACAAATAAATAACGATACGAAGCGTTACGACACATTTTTTTTTCTTTCTGGAACAGGTACGGAGCGGAACTTTTCGCGGTGGAAGGAAAGTAATACCGAAACAAAAAAATACCCGCGTATCTGAATGATTCACTGCAAAAGACGTAGAAAAACGATAGCCTTCACTCCACAGGCACTGCTTGACATGTGGACGCCATCTGCCAGTAATGTCGGGAAACGAAACCAAGGAACTGAAACGCCGAGGCACTGGCAGGTGGCGGCACCGTGTCGTTTTAGCAAAGCGCAGAAAACACGCACTTCTCCGTTCATAGCGGCACGTTGACAAAACAGCGGAAGAAACACTGCGGTCCTTAGAACTGCGTATCTGTGCACTTTCTAAATGAAGACACGCACTACCTTATACTCACGCTCATGATGTTGTACCGCGGATTGGTATTTCATAATAACTGATGTTGTACATACACCGCAAAACCACGATATGATTATGAAGGACGCCGTAGTGGAAGGCTCCGGAAAATTCGACCATCTTGTGTTATTTCACGGCCGGTCTAGAAGTGCGCGCTCGCGTGCGTCCAGAGAGAGAGAGAGAGAGAGAGAGAGGAGAGAAGAGGGACAGAGCTCTTTATTGAAAAGCAGAGAATTTATCCGGCGCGTGTGTGTCGCTGGCTTGCTACTCTGCGTGAGGAAAGGGCTGGGGACTGAAAAGAAAGAAGAGAGAGAGAGAGAGAAAATATTAAGAATTAAGCAGCTGTGGTTCTTTAAAGGTGCACCGAGATGGCACAGTAGACGCGCATCACGGAGGCCACTTACATCGTAATGCGACCGCCACGATCGGGATCGAGTCGACGACCTTCGGTTATAGCAGACCAGGACCATGACCGCTGCACCACTGCGGCGAAAGTTAATGCGTGCCATGGCATCAAACGTGAAATCAATGATGTCGTGCCTTACTTGATAGGCTTCTTTGTTACTCGATTAGTTGCCTAGAAATTAATACTTAGATACCTTTATTGTTTATGAGCGCCGCAGTAAATTCAATGCCTATGCCCCGCCGCGGTGGTCTAGTGGCTAAGGTACTCGGCTGCTGACCCGCAGGGCGCGGGTTCGAAGCCCGGCTGCGGCGGCTGCATTTCCGATGGAGGCGGAAATGTTGTAGGCCCGTGTGCTCAGATTTGGGTGCACGTTAAAGAACCCTAGGTGGTCTAAATTTCCGGAGCCTTCCCCTACGGCGTCTCTCATAATCATATAGAGGTTTTGGGACGTTAAACCCCACATATCAATCAATTCAATGCCTACAAAAACGTCTAGGGTAAAGAATAGTTTTTTCTCGCTTTGAAAAAAAAATATTTATTGAAAATGTTGCCACATATGTCGTTTCGCAGATACCCCAAAAAATAATCAGACACCAAAAAAGTCACAGCTTTGCCGCAAAGGCGAAGCAATGAACGCGATAGCGATAAATTGGATGGTCACGCGCAGAATGGAAAGCAGATCGAAATGTACGTGCCCCGCGTTTCTCACGCGCAAATGACGCACGAGACATACACACAGGTAAAAACGCACGCCAATGAGCGTTTCAGTTGTTAACTTCGCTGTGTCTGAAAAGCGCGCGATTTTCGAAAACGGAGACTGCAATGATTGCAGTGACCTTTGTGCGCCCAGTAAGTATACAACAGAGTCGTTCCAGGTAAAGAACTAGGGCAGTCAAGACGTACGAATCCTCCCCGCGAGATGAGGGCGCGCGAGGGAGTGTCACCCCCCTCCCCTCAGCGGGGCAAAGTGCGCGCGGGAAATTAGAGCTCACGCGGCCGCGCCATGTGGCGACGCAAAAGATGAAAGATAGCGACAAAAGATGGCGCAAGGAGCGCGCGTCGCCATGTGGCGACGCGCGCTCATTGCGTCATCTTTCTGGTAATGCTGATGACGTGAGAACTCCCCCCAAGTTCCGTTAGCAGAGGCAAGTTGTAGATATAAATAGATTTTTGCCGTTTGAACGTTAAAGGACGGGCTCTTCGGTGGCTTTTGAGGTGGATAGCCATCTGAATTTACGACGAGCTAGACTTTAGACCAGACTGGTACTCCATCTTAGAGAACTGTTTGACCTCATCCCTCTTTCTTGTTTGCATAACACGATGTGAAGAGCTCTCCATGCGAGAAACTCACGTTGTGTTAGCCATTGAGTGTTTATGAGTAACGCTTGAGCGCTTATTTTCGCGATTCGATTGCACTTTTGTTCACTAGATTTTTCTTTATTGCGCAGATACTTTATTATATACCATGAAAAAAAAACGGCTCTTCGGTGGCTGAGTAACGCCTCGCATTCACGACGCTGAGGTCCCACGTTCGATTCCGCGCGCCGGAGTCTTTTTCTGGAATTTTTTCTTTCTTTCTTTTTTGGATTTTTCTACCCCCCTCTCTCTCTTTCTCTCTCTCTCTCTCTCTCTCTCTCTCTCTCTCTCTCTCTCTCTATATATATATATATATATATATATATATATATATATATATGAGATCTAACAGACAGTAATGCCAAGGAATGTACAGGGGAAATTATTAGAACCAATGGAATGTAAATAAGAAGAAAGAAAAGTGGATGAAAAAATAACCAGCCGCCCACAGCTGGTTATTTTTTCATCCACTTTTCTTTTTTCTTATTTACATTCAATTGGTTCTAATAATTTCCCCTGTACATTCCTTGGCATTACTGTCTGTTAGATCTCATTATTATTGTGTTAAAACACGGAAAAACAAGCCTTTGGTATACACTTTTTTCCATTATATATATATATATATATATATATATATATATATATATATATATATATATATATATATATATATATATATATATATATATATATATATAAAGTACATCTGAGAATGCTTCCTTGTGATCCCTTAGTTGTTGTTTCTGTTATTACAGCGATAGCAATTATACGGACACTCTCGGATAAATTTTGCTGCCGGCGTCGATGTTACTTATAGAGTCTCCATATAATTGCTATCGCAATAATAAAAGACACAACAACCACGTGATCACAAGGAAGCGCTTTGTGTCCATATGTGCGGGCGTGCATGCGTGAATGGTTGTTTTTGTGGAACACTCCACGGATGCAATTTTCAAACGGTGCCACTTTAATCACGAGCTTTTTGACGCATATCGACAGACCCACCGTTCCACCATCACTGCTTCATAATCGAATCAACAAAATTTTGTCCTACTAGCTGATTTATCTCCTAATAATGGACTGATTCAATTAGGAAGCGCAAGTCAGTAGTAAAAACAGAACACTTGAGGGCATATCACTGAAAGAGTAATCCCGTTTGGCCATACCTCGAAGAACGTATTTCTTTCACGACAACTCCTCGAGAGGCGAAACTCGCAAATAGTGTAAAATCATACACGCACTTTTTTAAGTAATTATGTTACTTTTATTGAAAATTGTGGGTCACGTCTTCACGCTCAGGGTCAAATAAACGAAGTCTCCGAAAAAGACTTATGTGTAGAAATTTATAAATCGTATATTGCACATTAAATTATGTGTAAAATAGCGTTACATATCTTAAGACTCCTATAACACTAAAGAAAAAGAACGGTTTTATACGTAGAATTATAGAAATCGGATGTTGTTCATTAAATTACATGTGAAATCACATAAGAGTTTCTTTAAATAAAAGCATACTATTCCATGAAAAATATAGAAATATAGGGGGAAAACATAGAAACACACACACACACACACACACACACACACACACACACACATATATATATATATATATATATATATATATATATATATATATATATATATATATATTCATTTGATGAAGGGGGTTAGTCATTCAAATATGTTTTTTTTTCAATGCGTATATAGTTCAAAAATAAAAGCGGCTTTATACATGGAAATAAATAAAATGTATATTCTGCATCACTTTCAACGTAAGATGGTATCACGTGATTTTTTTTCTACATAATGTAAGTGTACTTTTTGAAGGAGAACGGTAGGACAGGCTTCAATTTGATAAAGTGGTGGGTCATTGTATGTATGTATGTATGTATGTATATATATATATATATATATATATATATATATATATATATATATATATATATATATATATATATATATATATATATATATATATATATATATATATATATATATATATATATATATATATATATATATATATATATATATATATATATATATATATATTATAAAAAAATACGCACGCATGAGGAAACAAAATGAAATGAGGCAGGGATTGTTAAAAAGTACAGCGCGGGAATGATTGTACTTATAGAAGCGAAAAAGCAAAAAAAAACAATACAAAGTACCAAAAGAAAAAAAAAAGAATGAGATAAAGCGGCACGATTTCAAGCAGCCCTCAATCCAATCCATTCTCATCTCATCAATTTTGCAGTTCACAAATTCGTGCCTGATCGCGGAGTGCAGACTGCTAAGCGAGAGAGTTGCCTGTCGGGCCCGAGTGTTGAAGAATATTAACGATCCACGAAGGTTTTTTTCGATTCGATAATTTCGAAATTCCGCTTCTTCGCAGAACGCGATCGCGAAGCATACAGATCGTATTTGTCCACGCGTAACGAAAGAAAAAACAAAAACAAAAGCGAAACCACTTTCACAAAATTAAGGCGTAATTACGCGTTGATTTCGATGTGAGGTATCTTACGTGTTTCTGTTTGCTTCGTGAACAATCGGAAACTATGAGATCAGCACGAATTATCATTCAAAACACGTCGCTTGTCTCGAAGACCAAATGTTTATCGACGCGTCCTCGCATTCATTATAGAAGAGGCCCCGATGTGGACGAAAGAAACAATGTGAGAGATTCTGCAGCGCAAGAAAGACACAGACGGAACAAACGACGAGGAATTCCTTTCATTTTTTTTCTCTCTCTCTTCTTGATGGACACAAGCCTTATGAAAACGAAGAGATAATGTAGCCGAGCAAAGCATGGAAAAAGATATTAGTATTCTGGTAACTCAATTGCAGTAATGATATGAGTGCGAAGAAATTGAAGAGGGGCCAAAAGACAATGTGTATATCATCATCATCATCATTATCTGCCCCGCCGCGGTGGTCTAGTGGCTAAGGTACTCAGCCGCTGACCCGCAGGTTACAGAATCGAATCCCGGCTGCGGCGATTGCATTTTCGATGGAGGCGAAAATGGTCTAGGCCAGTGTGCTGAAATTAGAGTGCACGTTAAAGAACCCCAGGTGGTCGAAATTTCCCGAGTCCTCCACTACGGCGTCTATCCTAATCTAATGGTTGTTTTGGGACGTTAAACCCCACACAATCATCATCATCATCATCATCCTGACTACGTCCACTACTTTATTTATTTATTTATTGCATACTGCCAGCCACCTCTTGGTGGCCAAGGCAGGAGTGATACAAACTTTCATACTTGCAGCCACTTATAACACTATTCTTCACGGCGCAGAAATAAAATCACCACATAACAGGTTTGCGTGGAACATGAATACTCGGGTTACAGGAGCAACACAAGAGCGGTATCAAAAATACAATCCAAATTTTTGTTCCTAACACGAAGTGAAAAAACTACAGGACAAATGTCTTTCCCATGTTCTGCCAGTCAACTCGGTCCTGTGCTTGCTACTGCTACTTTATACCCGCAAACTTTCTAATCCCCTTTGCCCATTTAACTTCCACTCTCCCCCTAACCCGCTTGCCTACTCTGGGAATCCAGTCAGTTACCTTTAATGACCAGTGGTTATCCTGCCTATGCGCTACGTGGCTGGCCCATGTCCATTTTTTTCTTCTTGATTTCAACTATGATGTCCTTAACACCCGTTTGTTCCCTGACCTTCTCTGCTCTCTCCGTGTCTCTTAAGGTTAGACTTATCATTTTCCTTTCCATCGCTCGCTGTGTCGTCCTCAAATTAAGATGAACACGCTTTGAAGCCTCCAGGTTTCTGCTCCGTAGGCAAGTACTGGCAAGATGCAGCTGTTATATACTTTCGTCTTGAGGGTTTGTGGCACATTAGCGATTCATGATTTGAGAATGCTTGCCGAATGTGCTCCACTCCGCAAGTATTTCGCGAATACGTTCTGTATTAAGGAAGTTATAGGGGTTGGAACACCGGTTCCAGCTGGATTCAAATTTTGGCGCGGCCTTGCCACCCTCCTATCTCACAGGGAGGGGAGGGCGTAGGCCGTCGTCGCGACTGGTTTAGACCAATCGACAATCGTCGAGCTACGTGCTACGTCAAGTTGCCGATCGGTGGCATTGCGAGACTTCGCGTAAAACGAGGATTGGTCAGCCGTAGAAAAAAGAGCGCGGGAATTATTTTTCAAAATGGAGTCTCTGCGCGGCGCGCAGCGCTGTTATGTTCTGACAACGTGATCACTACGGTTTACTCTACGAATTGCCGAGCTTCTCGGAGGGTTGTAAAAAAAATGCTGGAGCATGTGGACTGGTCCTTTCATTGAACTTTGGAAACAGCGTAGCCTGCGTGTGTGGGGCTGCGTGTGTTACGTGGTTATCGGTTCACATATCGTAATCATCACGCAGCACTTGGACTATACCACGTCAGCCTGAACAGACATGCAAACGTCTCTAGCATTTCATTAAAACGTTTCACTCTCTTTATCTTAGCCAGGAGCAGCTTCGTTCACATCCGCGCAGTTTCGCGAAGATGATTTCGGGGTTTCGCAATGCTGAAACCGCTCCTCTGCTCCGAGAACAAACGTTAACAATATCGAAAAATCCCCATTCCTACACCGCACATCCCTAATTACATCTTGAGCAACGAAGTTCACCCCCCTTTTTCGTTACCGTCGCGCCCGAGTGACGACGTTAACACGGGCGACGGCTTTCTTTTTCTTTTCTCGGTCGTTCATCTTATTCACATTCAACGAGAGTCGAAGGGGACGGCTTGGCGAATCCGAAACGCGAAAGCAAGAAAGAAAAAAAGAAAGAACGCAAGAAATGAAGATAGAAAAAGGAAAGAAAGAAAGAATGAAAGAAAGAAAGAAAGGAAGGAAGAAAAAAAGAAAGAAAGGAAGGAAGAAAAAAAGAAAGAAAGAAGGAAAGAAAGAAAGAAAGAAAGAAAGAAAGAAAGAAAGAAAGAAAGAAAGAAAGAAAGAAAGAAAGAGGCCGAGACGTCGCAATTAGCATTCACCTGAGCGTATCGAAGCGGCTACGAAAAAAAAAAAAAACTCCCTTCGACTGCGGTGCGGACTCTCTGGGAAAGGTCATCAGACGGCGAAAGGGATTTACGAATTTAAATTCGTGAAACGAACCCGAATCCGGCGTCACGAGTGGGGGATTTCAATAAGAAGGGATTTTTTTTGGTACGATTTTTAAAATCAATTAACGCGTTGCCCTCAGCTGTGCGCAACCTGTTGCTGTAGATGAATCATTGTTCGCGCTGGAGCTGCACACGTGAGAACGTTTTTTTTTTAGGTGTATGAGTATAGGCTCGCCGACTCGCGTTCATTTTCATACTTCCTCCCTCATTCAGGTTCGTATCTAACGATTAGGTTATTAAAGTGAAAGCCTGTATACATGCATCGTCAAACTCGCAAAATACCGTCGGCGTCGTCGGCGTCAACCGGAACGATGCAACAAGAAATATCACGCAATGACGTCACCAAATGACGTGAAAAGTGCTAAAATTCGTGAAGTCATCATCAGAGGCCAGATTTATAGGCACTAGAAATCGTGTTTATGACGCCGAAAACAGGCATGCAAAACATGGTTTTAGGCAACCAAAATCACAAATATACGAACAATAAAATTTTAATTTCACAAAAATTCAAATTTTCGACGCCATACATGCGGTGGCTGTGTGCACGGCGGGAAAGCAAGCTTAACTGTTTTAGTTTATGATAGTACAAAGGCGCCTACATGGTTCAGCATAGCCTTGCAGTTTTTTTTCCCGCACGGTTTGCAGAGCGCAGTCTCTACTTTTATTGTCCAGCGCGGTGAGTTAAATGACCACCATCTAAATAAACACCGTCCTGGATCTCTTTTCGACATGGGTGAGGAGGCTAGCACAGAAGCAAATAGCCAGACCGCTAATAAGACAGAAGGGTTCTTTTAGCCTCGTATTCATCGGGTAAAATCGCACAGGGTCAATTTCTCCTCCGTCTCTGAACACCTTGACGGGACCCCTCAACAGGATTGAGCGTTTGGAGCAGGTGAGAGAAATGCGTGCACTGGGCGATCGCGATCTGGTCTGCCAAAATTTGCAACGCTATAGATAGGCGGCCCATAAATTGGTGAGACGTCAGACGGCACGCTGTTTGCCCTTCATCTCACGAGCGTGTGCCCCGACATGGCGGAGGTGTTGTATACAACAAGGAATCGTCCCGCGTACTACTAAATACTCCCCGACACTGCGAGAATTATTCTAGGCAACACACGCAATTTGCGCAGTCTGTTACTTGAATAAGGTATCATCATCATCATCATCATCATCATCATCATCATCATCATCAGCCTGACTACGTCCGCTGCAGGACAAAGGCCTCTCCCATGTTCCGCCAGTTAACCCGGTCCTGTGCTTGCTGCTGCCAATTTATACCCGCAAACTTCTTAACCTCATCTGCCCACCTAACCTTTTGTCTCCCCCTAACCCGCTTCCCTTCTCTGGGAATCCAGTCAGTTACCCTTAATGACCAGCGGTTATCCTGTCTACGCGTTACATGCCCTGCCCATGTCCATTTCTTCTTCTTGATTTCAGCTATGATATCCTTAACCCCCGTTTGTTCCCTAATCCACTCTGCTCTCTTCTTGTCTCTTGAGGTTACACCTACCATTTTTCTTTCCATTGCTCGCTGCGTCGTCCTCAATTTAAGCTGAACCCTCTTTGTAAGTCTCCAGGTTTCTGCTCCGTAGCTAAGTACCGGCAAGATACAGCTGTTATATACCTTCCTCTTGAGGGATAGTGGCAATCTACCTGTCATAATTTGAGAGTGCTTGCCGAATGTGCTCCACCCCATTCTTATTCTTCTAGTCACTTTAATCTCGTGGTTCGGCTCTGCGGTTATTACCTGCCCTAAGTAGACATAGTATTTTACAACTTCAAGTGCACTATTACCTATCTCGAAGCGCTGCTCCTTGCCGAGGTTGTTGTACATTACTTTCGTTTTCTGCAGATTAATTTTAAGACCCACCTTTCTGCTCTCCTTGTCTAACTCCGTAATCATGAGTTGCAATTCGGGGGACGAATAAGGTATAAAGGCTGACAAAAATATTAAAACACGCAAACAGAATCTGAGCACGTTATTTATTTTTTTCTTTTAACGTCGTATCGAGCGAGATACGCCCCCACTTAGTCTGTGTTTGTGTTCCAGCCATTATCGCATCGTGAAGGTGCCATTCCTGACGATGTTCGGCGTGTTTTTGGTGCACCGATGCCTTAAGAGCAGTTCCAGAGGTGCAGCGCCGTGTATCGCGGTAAGGATACATGGGGTGTGTTCCAATACTCGCCGCAGAAGGCTAAACAGACAGTTAACTGGATGGCGGCCATATTAGGTCCCCTTCCAATTTTCACGCGGCCGGCGAAATAGAGAGCCTCGAGATGACGACATCGGAGACAAAAAACGATGCGGGCTGCTTCACTGTCCAAACAATATGGCCGCTCAGCGAAGTTCTCGGAAAGCTTGAACCTCGACGGTATGCGCGTGGTACGGTTGTCTGCGCACAAGCAGACGCTTGCTTTTCTTTGCTCTTATTGCGAGCCACGTTCAATTTTTCGTAGATTCGATCGCGAAAGAAGAAATAACGAAGTCCGCCTGTTTTATTTAGCGTTCTCTTCTCCACAATAGGCGGTATAACGTCTCGTAGATATCCTGTATACGTACGCACAATCATTCGGACAGCGTGGCATCGATGCTGTCTTCTAAGGTGTCAGCATAGACTGCCTACGAGGCTGTCCATAATAGACCCTTTTCAAAAAACGTAAAGCCAGCTTTTCCCGCTATGCAGTTTCAACAAGTAATGGCGGCTTGTAATTTAGTGCAAATAGCCTGTTCAACCGCAGTTTGCTTACACGATCACGTGGACAATGTTTACTCGATCACCTCTCTTGATACAACGCAGATAGCAGACAAGCCCCCGCACATTGAGCTAGGACCGCGTGCCCGCTTGAAGCACGACAGGTGCCGCCATCTCTTGTTCAAACCTGCAGTGCAAGAAAGTGCACTAGCGGATTAAGAAAAGGGTCAATTTGGAACACACTCATGATCCATGCCAGCCACTCCAAACGTGCGCTTGTAGAGAGATCAGCCCCACAGAAACAGGCAGTGCAATACAGGTAAAACGGTGCAGTGGAGCACAAAACGAAAACCACGTGCACATGATATTTTTTGGAACTATATGTATAGACTCTATACTTTCGCCTGATGACGCTCCATAGTTTCGCATTCGTTTTTTGTCCTTCTGTGGCAGCACAGAAGCGCCTCCTGTTCCATACACGTGCGAGCAGATGCCGGAGAGATGCCGAGAAGACGACGCAACGCGTATGAATACCCGCGTCCAAAATAGGCATCCGTAGGCACAATAAAAAACACTGCAGCCCCGCCGTGGTGGTCTAGTGGCTAAGGTGCTCGGCTGCTGACCCGCAGGTCACGGGATCGAATCCCGGATGCACGCGGCTGCATTCCCGACGGAGGGGGAAATGCTGTAGGCCCGTGTGCTCAGATTTGGGTGCACGTTTAAAGAACCCCAGGCGGTTGAAATATTCGTAGCCCTCCACTACGGCGTCTCACCTAATCATATGATGGTTTTGGAACGTTAAACCCCACATATCAATCAATCAATCAATCAATCAATCAATCGATCAATCAATGAATCAATCAATGAATCAACCACCGTGGGCCCATCACGAAGGCATTGCAAAACACCTTAAGGTTTCGAAAGCTTCCAATGCCTCCAACCTCCGAGGCCGTGCAAAACCACGTTCTGTGCGGAAAGCTTTCACAGCGAAAGAGATATGGATCAATGCGTCGGCTGAAGATAAAGAACGACTTCTTTCGCCTGCGAGTCGTGTAAGGCTATTGCAAAGGAGGCCACGCGATCATTTTTAGCAACAAAAAAACAAACAAAAGAAATTGAAAGACCAGGCATTACACAACGGTAAAATGTAAGAGCTATGGTACAGCATAGGCTGCGGCAACGTCATAACTAAGGATTTACGTTGAAATACGTTCGTGTTATACATATTCGAACGGAGCTAAATGATAAGACAACATAGTGCATAAATATTATTTTAAGAGATCTTACGGTTGGCAAAAAACTTTCTTCTATGTAAGTAATCTAACATTTCGACTGCACACTGTATTTGCCCTAATCAACGCTCCATTTCTCAGTGGGGCTACTTTGCAAGCGGGATGAATGCGCTCGCATAATCACCATCACCGGAGCCGTACATCAACCAAACAGCCGAGCTAACTTGCTAACCAACCAAACAATTAGCTGTATGTCTAAACACCTGCTGCTAAAGAGCTAAGTAACTCTCTATCTGGTTTTCAACTAAATATCCTGATATATATCTAGTTAGCCACGTAAACACGAAAAACTTGCTAGCTAACCTTAAGAGAAATATATGTCTATCAAACTGATTAACTGGCTGGCTAAGTAGCTAACATATTAAATTCACCAACAGGACAGCGAGCTTTATTAATACCTTGCAAGCTTAAGAAACGTAACCAACGAGTTGACTGCAAGAATAACCAACTAGCCAGCTATGTGGTTAATTGGTCAATCACCAACAGAACAGTCAATTCTACAACTGCCTTGCTAGATAGCTAACGAAACTAACGAGACAATTGACTATGAAACTAACCAACTTCAGCTAGCTAAGTGGTAACTTGCGAATCACGTAAACAGCCAGGTTTACCATTCGGATACTAACCCACAAACAGAACAAAAGAAAACAGAGGACTGAATGACTTGCCAACTTACTAGCCAACAAACGAACAGTCTTCATGTAGCATAGCCTCCAACACCTCGGCTTCGTCACTAATGTCTCCTGTTTATCCCGCTCACGTCTTCGCGAGCCAATGCACAATAAACTAGATAGTCAAATACACAATTACTTCGCTACAAAAACAATACTTCTACAATAACTAACCTAACCAACTGACCGACTAGCTCACAAAGCGGATAACTTACTAATGACCAACTATATAGCCAGCCGTACAATTATCTCGCTAACCGACGAACAATCTAAGTGACTAGCCGAACGGCTTACCAAGTAAACAAACAGCTTTCGTTTAGGATAGCTTCTAACGCTGCACTGCGGCCGGCGCGGTCAACACCTCTTCAGCATTTCTAAAAGGGATGATCTCGCATCCTCCTTAATCTCGGAGAGTGCGAAGAAGAAGAAGAGGCGATCGCGCGCGCCTTTTTTCGCCACACGCGAACCTTTAATTTTTTTTTATCGTGCCGGTTTCGTTCGTTTCTCCTTCTTTCTGTTGGTTCCACTCACCTCTCCACCAGCGCCGCGCCTGTAGCGACACGAGACGGCAAGGGCGGCAAGCTGCAGAGGCGAGCCAGCTCGCAGCATCATCACCACCTCGCGCTCCACGGCGCCGCACACAACATCCCGGCGCTGCCGCCGACGACTCGAACGCCGACGCCGGGAGGAGTTCGCGCGACGCCGCCGATACGGCAGCTGCGCCTCCGAAAGAAAACGCCGTCTACTAGGAGGCGGACCTCCGGGCGCTCTCCTCAGCCAGTGTCAGTGCGTGCGTGTGTCGTACGTTAACTCGCGTCGAGTTTTTTCACGTCGCGTCGAGGACGTTCACAACGTCTTCGACGTAGTGTTCGAGTGAGCGAAGTGGTCGCGGACGTAGCGACGGGACCACCGGCTGTCTTGCGGATAGAAGACACACAAGAAGCCCGGGAAGGTTGTTTTTGTTCTTTGAGTTAGCGCGCGACGCCGGTGATCGGCGGCGCCATGTTGGCCCGGAGCTGGAACGGATCGATGCCCGGAGACCGGCAGTCGACGGCGCAGCAGCCCGGATCGCTTCGGAGCGCGCGCCGACGCCGGGCGTGGTTTAACGTTGACGTCGGAGACGTCGAACGCCGCTGACCGATAAAAAAAAGTCTCCTCCGCGGCTCTCTGCTCCTTTTTCTCTGGGCCTGTTGTGTAAACGGGATTAAAAGGAAGAAACCAAGAGATAGAATGAATGAAACACTGTTGTGCCGCGCAGCCGCCAACGGATCGGCAAGTCCGCGGGCCCTGGCGGCCCTGGTACCGCCAAACTGCAGCGCCCCGGCCACGGCGGCCGAAGAACCGTTCTTCACCAGCCACCCCGAGTTCGTCGTCGAGTTCTCCAAACTCCTCTACGGTCTGGTCTGCCTCGTCGGCCTGTGCGGCAACTCGCTGGTGATCTACGTGGTGCTACGCTTCTCCAAGATGCAGACGGTCACCAACATGTACATCTTCAACCTGGCCCTGGCCGACGAAATGTTCCTGGTGGGGCTGCCCTTCTTCATAGCCACCATGGTGTTCAAGTACTGGCCGTTCGGCGCTGCCATGTGCAAGGTGTACATGACGACCACGTCCATAAACCAGTTCACCTCGAGTCTACTGCTCACCGTGATGTCGGCCGACCGGTACGTCGCAGTGTGCCACCCCATATCCTCGCCTCGGTATAGGACTCCCTTCATCGCCAAGTTCGTCTGCCTGACGGCGTGGACGGTGTCCGCTCTCCTGATGGTGCCGGTGTACATGTACGCCAGCGTGGTGGACGCCGGTCCCGTCAAGTCGTGCACCATCGTGTGGCCCGAGTCGGTCGTCATGAACGGCCAGGCGGCGTTCACCCTGTACTCCTTCACGCTGGGCTTCGCCATACCGCTGCTCCTGATCCTCCTTTTCTACGTGCTCGTCATACTCAGGCTGAGCCGCGTCGGCCCTCGCTCACGCCACCGCGCCAAGCACCGCCGGGTCACCTATCTCGTGCTGACCGTCATCACCGTCTACGTCATCTGCTGGCTGCCCTACTGGGCGGGACAGCTGTACATCAGCTGCCTGGGCGCGGCGCAGGCCACCGCATTCACGGTCACCATATTCCTGCTCAGCCAGTTGCTGTCGTACGCCAATTCGGCCGTCAATCCCATACTGTACGCCTTCCTCAGCGACAACTTCAAGAAGTCCTTCGCCAAGGCGTTCACCTGCGCCGCGGTCGCGGGCGTCCGCGGTTCCGGTCGCGGCAGGGAGCAGCCGCAAGAGGACAGCCTCTTTCCGCGCTCCTCGGCGGCCCCTGGTGGCGGCGGCGGAAACACTCAGGCCACGGTCAGCAAGGTGAGTCCGCTAAGTCAAGTTCTCTTCGGCATCGGGGACATCGGGGATCGAGAACATCCCCTCTGCCAGACACTTGTCTCGCCACACAGTGTACATGCGGGATGGTGAACATCTTGTTCATCGGTCGCTCATCTTGGCATTGTGAACATACGGGGATATTCGGGACTGCACATTCGGGTTCGTCAACTCCGACCTCGACACAAGCAGGCGCGTTTACAGCCGGAACCACTTATGACAATGCTAGAGTGCCACGAAAATTTCATTCTTATAGCCAGCAGTTGCTACAAACAGTTTGCACGAAAAAAAATCCTAAATAGGAGATAGCAGGATGTTTTGAGAAAACTATATAATATCGCATGGGATATGCCAATAATACACACAAGTGACAAGGATAACAATGCTGACGCTTTTTCGAACGTGATCAAAAATTCGGACGCTTTCATAGGAGCACCACAAGGCCCATACGGCCTGTGAATCACGTCTGAGGTATCGGACGCCTAAAATCTTCCAAGACCCAACTGCTCATTCAAACAGCACGCCCGGAAGTGTATGAACGGCAGCCACCACCGCGCTGTAGCAGATTTCAAAAGTGGGCATTGCCGCACTGCCACAACACTAGGCTGTGATGTATTTATGAGCGTCAAATGAAACCAGAACAGCGGCAAGCCTTCATGATGGTATATAATGCACGCCGTCAATGTATCACCATGGACAGGCACGCATATATACGCAAAGCTGTCGAACAGGATGTGATCGCCTATCAATGGTGATAACCGGAACGGCGCTCAGTATACCATCGCGAAAGCTGTTCGGGTTTCACTTGACGCAGATAGTACACACTGCGGATCCGAAGGGAAACCGGGGAACGTATGTGTTGCGGGTGGGCGTTCAGCAGTTGCATTTTTGGTTTTTTTCTTTTTTTTCCCGAGAACTTCACGTGTCATCACCTTTCGACACGGACACCCAACAGCCAAAATCCATCGTTATCGCCGATAACGTGACATGTGGACATATTGCAGTAAGCGGGTTATTTCACCATAGAAAGCATTATAAAAAGGTGACGGTGAAGCAGCGTCTCATCGTTATAGCCGATATATTGTTCAGGTATCATTCTAAGTTGGTTCGCCTCACCTTTTTTTAGGCTATTTCCAATAAACGTGTTGATATACATGTTGGAGGCATATGCGAGTAGAAGCCGCCGTAAAGTAGGCAAACCTCGCATGTCCATCGTATAGAGAGGGCAGCTCAGAGCAGAACACACACAGTGCGGTGATTAGGCACAAGATCAATACGTTGATTGATTTCTGGGGTGTAACGTCCCAAAACCACTATATGATTATGAGAGACGCCGTAGTGGAGGTCTCCAGAAATTTCGACCACCCGGGGTTCTTTAACGTGCACCCAAATCTGAGTACGCGGGCCTACAACATTTCCGCCTCCATCGGAAATGCAGCCGCCGCAGACGGGATTTTGATCCCGCGACCTGCGGGTCAGCAGCCGAGTACCTTGGCCACTAGACCACTGCGGTGGGGCCAAGATCAATACAGTTTTACAATGACAAGTAGCGATAAACAGTACACAATGCGATAAAAAAAGCTATGACACTACATGAGGCAACTATGGTCGCTACATATATAAAAAAGGGTGCCATTTCAGACTACACAACATTGCGCCATAAAAAAAAATACCACATGTTTTTAATAGAAGCAAAGATGTGGCTACATTTTCTTGCACGATTGCAAACTTATTCGAGTTTGGCAACGTGTAACCAAGGATTCGAAATCCATAAATCGTGTGCTCTTGCGAAACACAACAGCGTTGCGCAGCATCGAGTCGGGTGAATTTGCGGGATTTCAGGGTGAGTTTGCCATGTCTCTAAGCACAATACTGTTTCCGTTTTACTTGAATTCAGTAGTGTTAAAGAATAGGGAACGTTCTGTTTCTTTTTTTTCCCCATACTTTCATGATATGGCATTTTGATAAAGTGAACGAACGCGTTATGTGAAAGGTATGCTGGTTCAGCGTTGGTAGCGTAATAGGAACAAGGCTGCGGCGTTGTCGTTTTAAGGCCAAACCTCATAAGCGCGAAAATGCACGCGACAGCGACAAGCGACGCGACGTAGATCGGCGTCGCGCGATCAGTCGCTAGCGCAGGCAAGCATCATTCACGCGACGGCTTCGGCGAGCGAATTCCACTGTTGCTGGCATGAGGCCGTCAACTCGCACCAAGAAAACCGCGTAGCGAGCGGTATGCAATTTAAAAATAAGATATATTGTTGTGTAATGAAACGGAAAGTGTTTATGAGTGCCTTGCAGCACTTTTTTATATGCACATGCGTAATAAACATTGCGTTATTTCTTGTTGCGCATACGTGACTCGGGCAGGGTCACGTGCACCTATGTAGTCTGTCTTTTCCGGTATTTCGGTAAGGGCTGCTTGAGCCCAACACTTCCGGGCGATGAGCGACGGTTTCCAAATCTGGAGAACCGAGCGATCGCGCGAACACGAGCACGCGACACGTCGCGCGAACGCCCTGTTTCGTCGTTCATAGCGTCGCTCGTCGCGTGCATTTTCGCGCTTATGTAGTTTGGCCCTTACAGCGAAAGCTGTTATGAGATCACAACTCAAGTCACGCGTGGCGCTGTAGTTTTCCGCCACCGGTGTCCGTAACCACATCGCACGAAAACAAAAAAACTTAGTACTAATGACACAGTGGGGCTCCAACCCGGGTCCGCTGGGTGGCAGCCCAGTATTATACCAGTGAGACACGCCGGCAAACTTGCTTTAGGCAGGTTTGATGTCCGGAAAGCAATGGCGTTAGTACGGCTTATAATGCGTTTTTTTTAAACAGCGAAAGAACAACCAGTCGACGAACAATGTGAATAGAGCAACGAGTCGGTCGTCCAACGCTCCAACTCATTACAAAAGCTCGTTCTTGTTCAGTATTACCTGTGGTGCATACCCACTTCAGCCATATATATAATTGCTCATCGTCGTCAGCCGCTGCATGAACAATTGACACGAAATTCCTTGCAAGTGTTTAGCGTATACCACGCTTCTCAGATGAATGACAAAAAATAGCATAGCGAATGCCGGCCTACTACCTTAAAATTTCTATTAATAATGCCGTAGTGGGTATCAAGCAAGTGTGCTTGTAGCAGTTACCCAATGAGTGTTTAGAAAAGGCTCTGAAAGGCCGCTCTTCTAGCTTTCGCTGTGACTGTGCTGCGCCTTCCGCGAAGGCCTTTCGTTTTCTTTATTTTTCCTACGGCAACTTACGCGCAAGAGGTCTCTGTATTTCGCGTAGCCCAGCGATGAAGGCATGGGGGTGAAGGCACAAGACTATACTTCCCCCCCCCCCCGAAATGTTTTCGACGTAGCCGGGGGGGGGGGGGGTGGCGTTCCTTCTGATGTTTCGGTGGCGGTGTGCACGGCTCTCTGATTTTTTTTTTTTCAGCACGACACACAGAGCGAAAAACAACAATTTCAAAGACTTCACGCCCCCCCCCCCTTCTCCTCCCCGGAAAAAAAAATTCTGCCTACGCTCCTGCTGTAGCCAAAGGGCGCATGAAGTGGACGTTCTACGCAGAAGGCTAGATTAATTTCGCCTATCCGTCTAGCTCCCGGGGCGGCTACTCCTGCGATCACATTTGCACTGAGGAGAAGGCAGCCACATCCGTTGATTGCAGCGTAGCAAGTCGCTCCAAGGCGATTCAGTTCCACAATCATGTTTCATGAACTTACAAATGGTAATGCATGAACCAGCATAAGAACTTGTTCGCTCGACTAAATGGGTCTAGAGATGCTAAAGTTCGAAGCGGGACATGTAATTAGGAACTAATATGTAAGTATGAGGTAAACTGCTGGCCTTTCGTGCCCCCCCCCTTTACCCATTTTTTGGCTTTCGTATTTAGGTTACTCAAAACTGAAAGTTCACTGGCAGAACCAACCATCGCCCCCACGCTGATTAAGAATGACTTATGCATCAACATGCGTCGTAGCCTGCAGCTGGTCAACGAATTATCATGCTTATTCGCCGTTTGTGTCTATTGGCGCGTGTTTTTCGATTCCCAGCAAGTCGCTGCCTGCCCGAATGCTGAAAAACGATGCAACTACGCGCGCTCAGAGGAGCATGCTTCATTGCCACCGCAGGCGTAGCTGGAGAAAGGGTAGACGTTAAACCCTCCCCCAAATTTCTCAAACTTGCTTGCTCATGCATGCACACACACACACGCACAAACAAATACACGAACAAACATACATCAAGTACGGCTGAATACCCCCCCTCAAAAAAAAAAACACTTGTTGCGCCTTTGATTAAGACCTGATAACGAATCTCAGCTCCTCCCGGCGACAATTCGCATGGGTGTGTTCAGAACTAATGTTCGACAATTCGGAAGTATACTCCACTGTTGTAGAGCATAAGAAGTCCGAGTTACGAATGAAGTCCCGCGGATACGTGTGCGATGACACGGTGAGTGTTGAGAGTACGTTGTAATCGCCTCAGAGCGCCATAAGCACTCGCTTATGGGAGAGCTGTCCCAGTGGAACGACGACGTGTTAAGAACAAGTGTTCAACGATTTAGAGTACCATATTTACTCTACTATATGGGATACCTTTGAGGCTGTGTCTAACCAGATAACTTCGAACATGTGTTAAGAAAAAGTAGGTAACAATTTAGCGTGCTAACTATGGTAGAGCGTAATGCCGTCCTGTGGGTCACACTTGTTGACACCCTGTTGTCTAAAATAACGCCGTATACCAACACGCCCACAAACGTGTTTATAGTTATAGTTAACGATTATGGGTGTGTTCCAATACTCACCGTAGACGGCTAAATAGACAGCTAAATTGACGGTGGCCGTCTTAAATGCCATTCTAATTCTCATGTAGCCGGTAAAATAGACAGCTCCGAAAAGACGGCATCGTAGCCAAATGCGATGCAGGCTAATTTGCTGTCTAAACAAGATGGCGGCTCAGCGAGTCGGTCAGATGGATCGGATCTCGCCGGAATGGTCGACTGCACACAAGCAGACGCTTCCCTAGACGCTCAATGTGAGCAAAGTTTAATTGTTCCTAATTTCAACACGAAATAAGCGAAACAATACAACTGTTACGTTTGTTTATTTTAGCTTTCTCTTCTCGACGCGAGGTGGCGCATTGTCGCGTAAAAGCCGCCCAGACGCGTTGCGATTTTCGGACAGCATGGGCTCGGTGCTGTCTTCTAAGCAGTCTGCGTATACTGTCTACGTGCTGTCTAAGAATTTGAACACAGCCCTAGAGTACTGGGTACTCTGCTATGAAAGAGCATAAAGTCGTCCAGTGGGGCCTAGGGCGATCGCTGCAGCGATAAACTCACGCCAAACTTTAGCACATTTCGGAACGCCCAACCGTCATGAAATCGGATGGCTGATCGCACTGTTGTCAAAGATAACGTCGTACCAACAGCCCCGCCGCGGTGGTCTAGTGGCTAAGGTACTCGGCTGCTGACCCGCAAGGCACGGGTTCGAATTCCGGCTGCGGCGGCTGCATTTCCGATGGAGGCGGAAATGTTGTAGGCCCGTGTGCTCAGATTTGGGTGCACGTTAAAGAACCCCAGGTCGTTTAAATTTCCGGAGCCCTCCACTACGACGTCTCTCATAATCATGTATTGGTTTTGGGACGTTAAACCGCACATATCAATCATCAAATCAACGTCGTACCAACACGCAGAAGCCCACAAAAGAGTCTAGAATAATACCACTGCCACGAGGCCAACTTCTAATCGAGATCAGTGTCGATCCGGATTAACTACGATCCAGATTAGGCGCTGCTGCTTGGTCGCTTTTAATCACGATCAGGCGTGATCGGGATCAGGATTATCGTGATCCGCGCATCGCGATCTGCCTGAGAGATTGCGATTTCGCTGTCGTATGCACCCCCTGGCCGAACTTGTCGAAAGCACAGCAAAGCAGAAAATCGAGAATAGTTTGATAAAAACACTTTAAAACAGACAGGTGTTTATAAGCAAGCAAATAATAAGCTGTTTAAATTGGAACATTATCTGAAGTATTGCATATCTTAAGAATCGCATTGACCGCCAGTAGTTACGGGAGAAGCATGCAAACGAAAAGCAGTCGGCCGTTGCCTTCAGCGCTTAGTTCAACTCTTGCCCCGACGGAGCTGTTGGAACACCTCGAATCAAACTGATTATGAGTGTCGCAAGCCTTTCGACAACGTCGCATTTACGCGCACTTCGTGGTCGAATGAGGAGAGCTTTACAGTATACTTGAGCGCTGGCAGGAGCGACTGGAACAGACTTGAGGCCCCAGAAGTGAAACACTGGCACGTACAACGAGATAGACGCTCCGCTGTCACTACATACACGGCTACGAGCTCGGGTGACATCAGAAATAAAAGCGAACGTTAAGAATCTCACTCGGCAATACAGGTAAGTGCTAGGAAAATTTTATCGAGTGATGAATATATGAAATTATTATTGTAGTGGCATGCAAAGTTTTTGACGTTCGAGCGGATCTTGCACGATTAACATTGTTAATAAAGGGATCTCTATATGTGTACCGTGCGCCGAGTTTTGTCAGTAGCATGTTTTGCGGCACGCAAATGCCATATGGAGTATTTCATCTGACCCAAGCTCGAACCGGATTAGCTTGGGCCGTATAGCAGCGGTCATAATGGTGATCGCGATTAAAGCGGTGGTGTGACACCGGTATTATAGTTAACGATTCATAGTACTTGGTACTCTACTACGGGAGAGCATAGAGCCTTCCCGTGGAAAGGCATTACCAAAACTTCGAACAATTTGCAACGTCCAACAGTCACCAAGTCGGATGGTTCATTGTAGCATACATACCCACGCTTAAGTCACCGGTTTGAGGTCAGAAATTTTAACGTTTTCTTCATGTTTGACAAAGACTCTGGTATCTCTGTTCAGCCAACCGTAATGTTTTAGGTTTTAACGGCAAACCTTTAGCTACCTATATGCGTCGTACGTTTACTCCAGCCGAGAGAAAGAGTTTACGGTTTGAGCGCAGGCAAGCTAGCACGATTGTCTTTCACGGTTGGAGGGCAGCCGCGGCGTGGTTCTATGGGCGGAGGCCAGATATCTTTTTTAAAATGCGAAGCATTTTTTGGCGAACTTCGGCGACTTCGAGCGTATCTATCTATCTATCTATCTATCTATCTATCTATCTATCTATCTATCTATCTATCTATCTATCTATCTATCTATCTATCTATCTATCTATCTATCTATCTATCTATCTATCTATCTAGCCGCTTACGTTTGGGTGCCCTCGTGGTCACCTTCTTATCTTGGCGTGAACCAAAATTAGCATGAAAGAGTCAGATACTTTGACGAATATGACGCACTGGTCAAGACATGAATAATGTCACAATCCCGTCGCTTGCGTCGTCAAACACTTCCCGCCAGAGAGTGGCACATACGCACGGGCAGGTATGTGTCGCTGGCTGGTATGCGGGTATGTGTCACAGGTGATTGACACTTAACATCTACCCAGGAACGAGAGAACACACATGGACAATTTTACCGTGTGAGCGTAAAGAAATGCCCGACATCGGTAGCATCGACCCGACGAATGCAAAGAATAAATATCACGGTCCCAGCTGGAATCGAACCCAAGCATTCTGCGTTGTAATGAAGCCTTTTACCACAGAGCTAAGCCAGGTCTATAGGATCGACTTTTCAAATATACGCTAATCTTCGTGAAACGTCAGTAGTGGTTGCAGTGCTGCCTTCCCAATTTTATAAACATTGCATATGTACCCTTTCGAAACAGCCGTCACGTCGGGTTAACGTCAGTTGGGGTTATAGTTGATATGCGCTGAAGTTGATTTATGTAGCAGTGTCCAGGCCAGCATCTTCGCGAGCATCAGCTTTGATATCAGCTTCTGGTTTTGCAAATACGCAAGTTCCAGTTGGCATCGTTGCTCAAGTGCGAACAACTAATTATATAAACATCTGCAACACTTCAGCATATGTCTGTGCGTGCAATATTTGTAGATATATTTAGCGTCATTTAATGACGTGTCGCTCAATAAAGAAGTTACAACATGGCCACCTTCCCTCCGCATGCTTTGCATAACTTACCAGGTACGTGGGATCCACCGATTTTTTTTAGGTTGTAACTGACTGTAGCAGGCTGCGGTTGAGATGCAAAATTGTATAATTAAACACTAGCGGGTACTCTTCTGACAGATCTTTCATGAAACCAGCAAAAAACGTGCTTCGTCTAGAATGACTTTGCAACAGAGAGAACGTCTTTGATATACAACACACAAGTTTCCTGGTTTTCCTAGAAGTAAGTTTTGTTGGGCTAATTGGTCACGCATTGTAAAAGGGGGAAAATAACCCAAATAGACCAGGCGAACGAAGAAACACACAGAAAAAACACTGACTATCATCTCTTAGGCCTCGCTCGTGGCACCGCGCGAAGGAAGCACTGCCGAGTCACCTACATCGTGCTCAGCCCCGCTACCACCGTCTACGTCATGTACAGACCACCATATTGGTCGACATGCAGTTTCCCAATCATACTCCAGAGGTCACTGTTGTGCCAGTGTCTTCGCGCGTGGAACTTCAGCGAGCGTGGGAATCATGGGTATTAGTGCACGAATGTGTCTAATCTTCATTATTTCGGCTTCGCTTGGCTTGGCTTGGCGTGGCCTGAATTCCGCTTTGCCGCAAGACCACGATCAGCAAATGTCGACCATCTCCGTTTCCCCGCTTTGACTTCTTAAGCTCATTAATTGAAATCGGACCACGAAGTTGGCAACGGTTCGTTTTTTCAGTCGAAACGAGACCAAAACGCAGCAATAAACAAATCCACAAGTGCTTTCGAAGTCCACGAGCTCGAAGGCTAGGAATTCGAGCACTACCCACCATTCCCAAGGTGTATGAACGATCGTAGCACAAGAGTGGCCTCTACATAACTTAAGGAAACTCCGTGCAACCACCCTACCCGCAGTTAAGGCTCATTTTGTATGATGCTTCGTTTATCTCGTATATTTTGCACTGTTTCTAGCTTTTTCTTGGCTTCATTCGAGAAAATGCGCGTGGGTGCTTTCATTGTTTGTGTCACAGATGTTTTGGAGCTATTTCATGGGGTGCTTTTGTTTGTGTACAAAAGACCTTGAAGAATCGCAAGTCAGTGTTTTCTTTTCAACGAACGCTCGGAAAGAAAAGAACACATTTTTTTAGTCATGAAAAGAAAAAGGGATTTCTTTGTATAACTGTTAAGCAAAACGTTTTTTTTTTTTCAAGAGCAGGTTTCCCGACATAACTGGCGACAAAAATTTGTTTTGCTTTGTGAGTTGTGTGAACACACGCGCATGAAGTTGAAACAATGAAAATGCTCGCGGGCGGGGCAGAATCGGCTGCGATTATGAACGGTTATGAATAGGACAGATTTTGCTGGCATGTCGAGCTCGTTGCAGTTCGCGCTCATTTGTGGCAAGAGAAAGAAGCACCGCCATATGAGTAGGTCAAATGCGCTTGCAGAAAAATGTGGTCTCCTTCCTTTTTTTATGTTTAGTAATTGTTATTTCTGGAGGCCTCTCAACCTCCCACCTTTACGACTAATTTCTGATTTTACTAAATGTTTCAAAATAGTCACCCCACTTTTCTACATTTGTCCTTTTTTATCTATCTATCTATCTATCTATCTATCTATCTATCTATCTATCTATCTATCTATCTATCTATCTATCTATCTATCTATCTATCTATCTATCTGTCTGTCTGTGTCTGTCTGTGTCTGTCTGTCTGTCTGTTTGTCTGTCTCTCTGTCTGTCTGTCTGCCTGCCTGCCTGCCTGCCTGCCTGCCTGCCTGTCTGTCTGTCTGTCTGTCTGCCTGTCCGTCCGTCCGTCCGTCCGTCCGTCAGTCCATCTGTCTGTCTGTCTGTCTGTCTGTCTGTCTGTCCGTCCGTCCGTCCGTCCGTCCGTCAGTCCGTCTGTCTGTCTGTCTGTCTGTCTGTCCGTCTGTCTGTCTGTCTGTCCGTCCGTCCGTCCGTCCGTCCGTCCGTCTGTCTGTCTGTCTGTATGTCTGTCCGTCTGTCTGTCTCACGACGGTTTCTTTAAAGATGCACTTGAAACGTTGTACACACGTGCATAGTTGGTAATGTTGGCTCCACGTTTTCATAAGCTCTAACCACATTCATAAGCTCTAACCACAAAATGCGCCCATCACGGGCGATAATCAAGCCGTAAGACTTGCGTTATTAAGCTCCAGTCACTACTAAGGGCTCGTAGCCCTCAATTACTGGATCCATCATTGTTTTGTTTTTTTATCAGTTTGACTTATAGGGTATACACGCATACCGTCCGAAACATAAACTCTTAAACACTCCATATCCAATATAATCCTAGGTTATTACATACAATACGAAAGTAAAGCCGTATACTTCTGTTTTAGCGCACGCGATTGCATGCAAATATGTGAGCATTCCAGGATACCGGTGAGGTTCGTTTTTATCAGCTATAGTCGATGAAACAACTTTTTTTTTTTAAAACAGTGCTGGAGCGTGCATGTTTTGCGAAATTTTTTTCCTTGTTTTTTTTTCTGTACATTTCTGTAAGAGTTTAACCCTGACTTGCTACTAGCGGAATGTCAGCGGCGGATGCCACGTTTCTCCTTTCTTTAACACCTCCTGTCTAAAAAGAAAAAAAAACGAGTTCAGTGTCCCTTTGAGTGGCGTTTTAGTGGCACACGAGGCAACCGGGCTTCCGAGTCGGAAAAGGCGTAAACAAAGTGGTTGTCTGAAACATTTGTTACACAGTGTCGCGCTCAGATTTTTCACGGAGCTTCGAGAAAAAAAAAATGCCTCGGAGAAATATGTTTCGCGCGCATGAATCCACGCAGAATGTTCTCCTGTTTCGACCCTCTCGAGTCTTAATGCTCGTTCCGAGCAAAGCTGCTTTCTATACAATAATCGCGATGCCTTTGAAACAGGGCTAAGAAATGAACAAGAAAACAACTCGAGTCGTTACAAGACTTGAAGGGTTTTAACACGGCAGGGCCGGTTGTGAAACGTTTCTTGTTTCACTTGTCTCAGAAGGCTTGGGAAGTTTTGGAAGTAGTAGTATAAAATCTCCCCCCCCCCCTTTTTTTTTTTTGTTTACGTCGCATCGCGCTTTTTTTTTGCACTTTTTGTCATTTCTGTCTTGGTGCGCAACCTGGAAATGTTAATAGTGAAGTGAACATTTCGCGGGACTTCGCTTATAAACGTTGTCGTCATGCTCTCTGCAATGTGGCTGCCGATGACATATTTATGCTTGTACTACATAGGAGGTCTCATTCAAGTTTACACTACGGTTGCTCCTTGTGTATACATCGTTTTGTGAAGGAATAAAAATTGGACTTGATTTGATTTGATTGGATTTGATTTGAAGGGTGCGACAGCCGAAAATAGGATTAGAAGGAATATTCGTTGACACAGAATGTGGCTTTTGTAGCACGAAAAATCTAAATTTGACGCGGCTTTTTGAGAAAAAAAAAAGAATAGCACTTCATTTTATGAAACAAACCAACAAAACAAAAAACGAGCAGGGAAGAAGTTTCTGCCGGGACGAATGTTTCAGGTGCAGCGGGGTAAAACCTGGGCAAGGGCGAAACATGCAGCGTTTGGAGAGAGATTTCTTTGACGAGGCGCTACAGAGGGGGCCAATCCCGAAAACCGGGCGTGTAGAGAAAGGGTGTTTCCTCTCCACCAACGTCGCCGGATAACTGCGTCGCAATGTAGCTCAGCCCGAGGTGCCTCTTCTCCTTCTTGTTCCTTATATACCCTCGCTTCCCTACGGAATGCAGGGAAGGGCGTTTCGGTTCCACCAACGTCTTCGACCTTTTTGTTCGTTTGGGTACAACGTCAAGTTATCTTCGCGCCCACTTTACTTTCTTTACACTGAGTCAATGTAAAGAAAGTAAAGTACCATAGATGATATAAATATCATCCCCTGTATCTTCATTCGCGGTATTGTCTGCTATGTAAATAATATTGTGTCTCGCAAAGAAAATTAGCCCTTCCATTCCCCTGCTTTCCTTCATTCAAAGCAAGCGAACAGCGTGTATTTCGGGAAGCAAAAGCAATTTTATTCCTTTGTGTACGTCTTGCTTTTATATATATATATATATATATATATATATATATAAGAGTATTCATGCTAGTGTCTGTACACGTGTCACCGGCTACTCACCTTACACAACAGTAAGTGAATGAACAAACTTTATTTAAGATTAGACCGGCAGTGTCCTTCGGACGAGGTAAGGGGTGACGTGAAGCATGCATTAGCTTAGACAAATAAATTATCTTCTGAAAACTTCAGTAATTGATTAGTGCTTTTATGCTAGCTATCGATAGCACCATGTGCTTGCTAAGAGATCTTGTTAAGAAAACCTTTAAAATTTCAGCCAGAATATTCCGTGTTGACGCCCTTAGCATCGAAGCTCTTTTTTGTTGATATTTTGACCACATTGCTTCAACGATGTTTTGTGTCTCTGGCTCGCTCCAAGTCTCTGGCTAGCTGCAAGGAGTATACGCTTCATTTTTACTGGTTAAGAGCTGCGTAGGCCCCGGTAGACGTCATCGGAATTCATGACGTCACGGCGGTTAGTGCGGGAACTTCAAGGTGGCGTCGCCACCTGCGTTTTCCTTTTTTTGCGCGTATTCTCGCTTACGAAGCGCCTTGCCGCGGTAAGCGTGGTGTTTTTTACTATCGTAAAAGGGCACTTTACTAATACGAGAACATTCGGTATTCTCTTTAGTTAAGGGTGCGCATTCCGATTCGTCACATAGATACACAACCAAAAAGCACATGTCTTGCAAACCAGTGGTCAGGGTCGATCGACACACTGTGAACCCACAACCCCACGTGTGTATTTCTGCCGTTCTATTGGCCAAGTAGGGCACAAGGAGCGCGCAAAGTGTTTGTCGTCTGCTACCCCGTACTTCTGTTTCGTGACCGGACGCCATCGGCGCGTCTCGCAATCGGAACGGCGAAGTAATATGCGCTACACTAATGTAACGCCGAAACCACACAGGGCGTATACGCCACGAACACGATTATTTGCTTAACGTTATGAGGTGAGCTACAACCGCGTCCTACATAATGTATTCAAGCACGCGAGCAGCGGGCACACCAAACGAAAAAGCGTATGCTAAGTGAGCAAGCAGACGACAGGGCCCGGATACTAACAGACGAGCAGACGACCGTCAGGCGACCTACACAAACAGACGACAGTTTGGCCAGGCGCAATGAGTGTAGGCTCATGTCACGACAAGCAGACGACAGTGTTGGCCCACACAGAAAGCGTAAGGCTGTTGTAAACAGACAAGCAGACGATAGAGAGGAATCATCGTCACTTCGCGCGAATTACGTGCGATCGTGTGTCGCACGCCGTCAATCATCCAGCAGTAGAAAAACCAGGTCGTTTCCCAGAATACTATCGGGAGCGGATGAGTTCATCGCTGGAAGAATAACACGCGGGAAAGAAAAGACACATAATGGTAATTTAGCCTACCAGATGGCGCGTGGGCCTTCCAGTGGTGTTAGGGCAGACTCTGGCGCCTTGATAAAATTACCACCTGGTTTCATTGATCCACGGGGTCTCACGTTACAGAGGCTGTGGCAAGGCAATTCGTGAAGTTATGTACTTTAGCCCGCCAAATATGAGCGTTGCAGCGAAGGCTACATTACTAGACAGCGAAGCAACAAAGTAAAGCTGCGTCGCGGGAATGCAGCAAGCACAAACACGGACAATAAAGCATCTCCTATAGCAAGAGGATCATTTCATGAACAAAGACAACCGGGGAGTTTGCGCATGCGCAATAGTCGACACACGGGGCTTAGTACGTTTCACCTCTATCGAAATGCGACCTCCAGGAACCGGAGTCGAAACCGCGGTCTTCGGAACTATAAGCGTCTTCTCGCTGCAAAATCTGGGTTGTTGGAATTGCAAAAAAGTTATTCATATGACACACGAAAAATCTTTTTTTTTTCTCTTCTTCATTTCGTTTGAGTGTCCCTCTTCAGTGAGGCCACGTTACCGAAATGACCATGACAGACTTGGGATTTAAGAATAGCACAGAAAAAAAAGACAAGTAGCATAAGCAAGAGACGACGCAAGCGCTGATCGTCCTTGTCTGATAGTCCTCGTGTAGTCCTCAATTAATTGTCTCGATTTTTTGCGCTGTTTTGATATCCCAAGCTTAAACCACCAGCTAGCCCGACTTTGTATTCTAGTACAGACCACAGCAGGGCACGTATTTCATGACACGTTTGGTCTCGTCAATAATTTTTTATTACTTGCCATGGCAACGGGCTGTCGATGGGCGTACTTCTCACGGATTCCTCTCATTAGACCGCACATTCAGGGTGGGTAATCAGGAGTGTGAAAGTCAAAAGCGCGAAGTGGGGGCCAAAAGCCATTTGCGTTGCCGTTCTGTTTTTTATAACTTTTTATTTATATCTTGATTCCTCTATTTTTCTTTTTTTTTTGTTGTGGAGCCGGCTTGGTTCGCCCAAAATGACCTCGTGTAACAAGGCTAGCCAACTGACTCGAAAAAAAAAACATAGTAGTTCAAGAAGTCGTGTGTATAACAAAAAAAGGTTTTAGGTTAACCATTAAGTTAAGCGAACGGAGATAATGACTCTCAAGAGAGGAAAAAAAAACGTGGAGGGGTTTAACAAGCTATCATAGATAATCGATTTTCAACATGACGCGACGGAATGGGTTTTCACAGAAAATTGTGACGTTTAGGCTGGACGACCCTATAATGACGGTCCGTCCGATGGCAATGAAGATACTACACTAAATACAAAACAAAATTTACCCCACTTCTATACCAGTTTGCCTAGTCTCCATAAGCAGAGGAGCTGCGGTTCTCCTGTGATTGATATTCAGTGATTTTTTTTCGAGTTGTCCGTGATGACGTTAGAGTTGATATCCGCGGAAAATGACGTGTAGCGGCCTCCAGTACCACACCCCCCGTTTGTAGAGTGAACTTAGACCTTTTTAAAGCTCGAGTCACCGCCACCTTGTTTCGCTGTAAGGCCACTGCTTGGTCCTCGACCGAAACAGTTGCGCCATCTATGGGTGTGTACACGGAAACCGCAGCGTGACTGACTACCGTAATAACGATAATTGTTGGGGGTCTAACGTTCCAAAAACCACCATGTGATCAAGAGAGACGCCGTAGCGGAGAGCTCCGGAAATTTCGACCACCTGGGGTTACTTTACGGTGCAGCCAAATCAGAGCACACGTGCCCACAGCATTTTCGCCTCCATCGAAAATGCAGCCGCCGCAGCCGGGATTTGATCCCGCCACCTGCGGGACTAAGTGCCATGGACACCCGTCTGTCGTGACTCGTCAGACCCAGCTCTATAAAACAACTCCGCCGTTTAGAAAAAAAAATGGGGAGGAATCACTGCGCAATCAAAAATAAAGAATGTCTCAACTCCACAAGCGCAAAACACGAGGAGGGGCAATGCACGCATTGTACGCAGTAGTTTCCAACAGCAACATTTTTTTACTATTTACTGCTTTACTCACCAGTGCTTCAGTAACGCACATCACTTAGCAGGTAAGTTTCAAGAAAGGGTCGTTCAAATAGACGAATTTACCGTAGAGATGCACGTCTGTGTCTCCGGTTTTAGATAAAATAATAACAAGAACTAACAGACAATAGTGCCAAGGAAAGCACGAGAATGTTATAAGAAGTAACTGTAAATCAAATTTGAAGAAACAGAGTGGATGAAAAAGTCACCTTCACCGGCCAGTTCTTAGCCTGCGATTTCCAAAAACGTGTCCGATGCACTACCACTGAGCTACGGTGGCGTTCATCCTCTCGTTCACTTTATAGAGTACACTATGTGTACATATAAACGTGGGAGCTTCAGTCAGCGCCACCTGTTGTCATGGCGGCGGGTGTGGAATACTCTTCTCGACTGTTTGGCGTTACGCAGTTCATCTTATTACGAAAATGCAAGTGTTTCCAACGCTTTGCTAAGACGATACAGTGGCGGCACCTGCCCGTCGCCTTGCGTTCTACACTTTATCGCCTCCAAGACGAGCGCGCAGGGCACGCGCGCTTCGTTTTTCATGATAACTTCCAGATGGCGCTCGTGTCTCACGTGTGACGTGATTCGATGCGCTCGTTCGCCTCCGCTGCACGCTCGGGGCACTGCGACGCAGCGCGTCCACAATGCCATTCACCGATTTTCTCGCGCAGAACATCAAATAAAAGTTTTGTTCACTCTCTCCAGGCGCAAGACTATGGTCTTTCGACGACATTTGCAGTGAAACACACGGATACGGGGTCAATTTTTTTTAACGTGCACTGGCACGGCACAGTGCCTTTAACATTTCTGCGTTCATCGGAGTGCGATCGCCACGCCCGGGATTGAACTCGCTACCTTCGGTCAGCAGCTGGGCACACTAACCGCTACACCACCGCGGCGGCCTTCGTAGCAGCTATACACAAATCGCTTTCACCCAAAGTCGCAATGGATAGCGTATACATCTTCCAAAATGGAACGCACTTTTAAACACGCAGCGGTGCGTATTAACATGAAAGGTACCAAAACCCCAGTGGCACGATATTCACAAAACGGCAATGAAAGTAAACGTACTAGTTTCTTACAATATGTTATGTATATAAAAGCTGTCTTACAATAATGAAAAAAAAAGATTGAGCTCATGCTTTAGACGTTAGAAAACCACGCGAGGACTTATTATGAGCTTGTAAACTGCGGTGCATGCTTAGCGACCCTTACCATTCGTAAATAAGGACTACCCAGCACTACAAGTTCATAAGCCAAGACAAGCGATCTTATTATTTGTGTTTATACGTGATCGTCGTGTATATCACCATTACCTATAGCGACACCATGGAGCGGCCAGCCAGTGCGATAAACGAGGTCGACATCTCCGGGAATTTAATTAAAGACGATCTCCCTCTCTCTGATCGGGTCCGGATAGTCAGTGCTTGTAGCATACAAGTGATTACGTTAGGCATTACATTATACCGTCTACCCTTCACAGATATCAGAAATAGGCCGTCAAACATAGGTGTCGCGACGGGCAGGAGATGCGGGCGTTGGAGCTATACGCCAGTATATAGGAAGCTGTCGCCTTCAGTTAGGTTTACGAGCAAACTGTCGCAACTGACGCACGTGTTTGTGGCGCTTAACTTTCACTGATCCGGCATTGAGTCTGAGCTTTGTGCACTGCTAACGCGCGTTCGTTGCAGATTAAAAGAGACGGTGTTGGCGCGTCGCGACGTATTAACAATCTACCCAGATAACCGTTTATTTGAACGAACGAAAGAAAGAGGCTCGCGCCAACAAGCAACCACTGCCAAGCGCGCCATACAAAAATATCGGGGGCTAATAGTAAACGCCGTTGGACGGTGACCGGAAGCAAGACGTTCAGAGAGAGAAGTGGGAAAGGGAAATGGGAGAGGGGTTACGGTGGCGCCACGTGCGTTGGAAGTGCCGCGTCGGTGACGATGGTGGTGCCCTCTTGAGCCTAATTTAGCGCGACATTGCGTCCCCTTTTTACAGCGAAGCCGGCCCAGCGCGCGTCGCAGCCCTGTTAATGCAGGTATGTATAAAGTGTTTAGAACAGCGGCGTTTTCTATTGTTATTTTGTTCCTCTTTTTTTGCCGCACCCTATAACAGTGGTGTGTAAACAGCGAAAAAGGGCACTGCGTGGGGATGACGTGAAATGAAGCGTTGCAAACGCCAGTCGTGCGTTCATTAGTGCCGAGCAAATAAAAAAACAACAAAAAAGGTCGTTCACGACGTAAAAGGCTCCTCGCCACTACCCCCCACCCCCGCCTTTTTTTTTGCATCTTGTCGCACTCTGGCGGTAGACGATGGAGTTAGAGAGTATGGCATGGCTTAGACTTTAGAGCAAAGCTGCATTCGTTTGTTTTGCTTATTTTTTCCCTCAATATCAATGGCACGTACCCACTTTGAGGATGGTGATTGGCGCAGAATGAGTAGCTGAATGTTTTACACGTTATTAAAAAATGTTAGATTTAAAAATGAAAAAAACAATAGAAAATAAAGTGGTAATGTTACATATTACAATGAATTAGGACTACAAGTAATAGGCTTTTGAGCTCGTATATCAGACTGCCGTAAAAACCCGATTATGTCTATCTTGTGTCATCGTCGTCTTCATAAAAGTATAATAGACGTTGTACTATTAGACGCAGTAATAGTAGATTCGCCGTGTAGCAGTATAGTAATAACAGTACTGGAAGCAGTAATAGAAAAATAAGTAGTAAGTGTACTAATCGGCGTCACACAGGCCACATGACCAAAAAGGGGGTGAATGAACAAAACGAAACTGTGATGACGTTACCAAACGATGAATATGATGGTGGTGGTGGCCGAAATGGAACTATAGGTCAAAAGGCAACTGTTTTGAGCGCAGACGCAGTAGAAGATTGCCTTATCGCTATCATCATCGCCATAACGAAAGACGAGAGCATGGTTTCCTTCTCGCCACCATTTCCCGGTCTATCTGGCGCTGTCTCCTCCTCGCCACTTATTTCATCATAGAGCGAGCGGGAAATGTCAGCAGGTCGCGTTGAACCTATCAAGACATCGCTGTTTTCGCTTACACGCTGATATTTCTGCTCGCGAAGTCGAAAACGCACGAAATGAAGGGAAATCGATTGATTACACCCGATAGCCGGGGGGTGGGACAAGGTAAAACAGGCGTGACGACAAAGCGGGAAACCAGGTGATTGACGGGCGACGCCCCTCGAGCGCGAACCAATCGAGAGCTCACTACGCCATGACGTTGCGGGAGTAGACTGCTGACGTATCAGTTGCATCGACAAAAAAAGAGGAGTACGCCAGAAGAGAATAACACGCTTCTTATTCGTGTTTTCAGTGGTTGTTTAGAGGCGCTTAAAGTTACCACTGCTTTTTTTCACCTCCCTCGTAAGATGGCGCTGAGCCGTGCTGCCAATTAGGGCTGCAGAAGTTGCGTCCTTTCCCTGAACCCTCTCTCTCTCTCTCTCTCGTAAGACATTCAGCGCATTATGCCTTAAGACGAGTTTTCACCGAAGTGATAACTATAAAAAAATATTACGGCGTGTTCTGTTGCGCTATCCCTAAAGTGGCTTGCAATGTCACAGTGATCGAATCCTTCTACGTGTTTGAGTTTCATCACACCCCCGAAACATGACCTCATCGCGATCGGTTCCCGATACATTGCGTATGTCGTCAATCTCCGAGAGAGTGCTCTGGAGCTGCGGCCACTTACTTGCGAAAGAGCCGAGGAACGGGTCACCGGATGCAGGGCAGCTCCGGTGTCCCCCGAGAAAGCGAAATCGAATACATTGTCCCACATGACTGGCACCGGCTGATATAGAAGGTCGCCATCGTTACATCATACTGATCGCAGTGAGGCATTCTGGGAATTAGCCCACGCCAACTACATGTACAGTGATGGAATGGACGAATAGAAAACGCACGACTCTCTCAGGTTCAAAAAAGGCTTTTATAGTGACTTACGACCTAAGCACTGCAAAGTAGTTGCTCTGAGCGAAATGTAATTGCACTACAATGCCGTACCGTAACTAGCCCAAATTGAAGCCTGGGCCTAACCGAAAGCAAAAGCTCCCACCCAAGGACTGCGGTGCGCCTGCCCTTGTGCAAAATGCTACGTGGTTTCAGTTCTCAGCAAGAGTACATTTAAGTACTCTTAAGCATAGCAAAAAACATTTTGTTCGGAAATTAAGAGAATCATCTGATTGTGTAATTAACTATTCATAGCTTTCAACAGTTCATTGTTAGTTTTATATTAGCATTTGCCTTTCTACAACTTACGCAACTGATATAAAACTAGTAGCATTTGTCATGTACAGTTCTTTAATTTTGCGTTGTTCTAGTTTTATCACCCTCTATTGTTAATTTTCATGTCTAATTTTATCAGTAGTATTACAGCCATGTTACGTGATAATTGTGTTGTTACTGTTTATAAGCTCATTAGTCATTGCTCACAAAGTCGTACCTTATGCTGTACTTTTTTTCGTAAATACATCATTAATGTCACCATATGAGGTCCCCCCGTCAGTTTTTTTCTGAAACTTTGTCACTTCCTTCTGTACTATTCCAACCTCGTAACTGAATGTGAAATATGTAATAAACTTGACTAGAGTTGACTTGGCCTAACTGCTTTTGGGCTTTGCAGGGTCACGTCGTGGTATTGAGAAGTAAACAATATTATGCGTGTCACCCTCAACTAAATACTTCGCACACGACTATAGAAGTCCCCTCAGAAAGAATGGCCGCATGATTTACCTTTTCTTTTCTCTCTCTCTCTTTCTCTCTCTCTCTCTCTTTCTTCTTGTGCTTTTTGAGGACTACAGGCCTATGTGACCACCTTTAACTTTTGTGTAGTGCCACCGCTGCATACGCGCCAGCCGATTGACTGACAATCCTCCCTTTTCTCTTTTTCTCTCTCTCTCTTTCTCTTCTCTTTCCTCTCTCTTTCTCATCTTTATGCCCCCTTCTTACTCCCCCAGCGTAGGGTAGCAAACCGGGCATGTGCCTGGTTAAACTCCTTGCCTTCTCTCTTGTTGTTTACCCTCTCCCTCCTCTCTTTCCTGAATAATGATGAATTCCACAATCTTTATAAGCATCACAAACCGCCCCTTAACGGTGGCCAATCGCCATATTAGGCTGATAACCCGTAAACCACGAATAAAGTTCACGGACGTGTGCGCAGCCCGCGCACTACTGCGGCTCGATCACTCGCACGTCGATCCATGGGATTAGCGCCCCACTATAATCGCCGCCGAATGGTCGCTGGAGCTCCCCCAAGAGAGAGAGAGAGAGAGAGAGAGGAGATTAGTTATTAGCCCGGCGCGACCGTAAGCTGCGCGACGTAGAAATCCGAGCCGAGACAAGCCAGTAGCTCTGCAGGCATCGGATTGTGCCGCGCAAGCCACCGGCGGCGTCGCAGCCGAAACCTCCGCAGGACACATTGAGCGAGAATGCGGAGCCCTCCCTAATTACCCCGTCCTAATCTCATTATCTGCTTGACTACGCACAAGTGAGCGTCTCGGTTCGATCATCCGGTGAGCCGTCTCTTTGCGTTTGAAACCTCGTGTTTTAGAGCTCGGCTCTGGGTACCCGTTTCTGGTTTGAGTGGCATCACTGTTGCCACAGGCAGGGTAATGGAAAAAATGACGAGAGCAAACGAAATTCACACCATCTCGACGAAGGGAACCCTGATGAGATGCGAAGCAGCAGCGTCTTGCACGGATGGCGTCACGGGTTGAACGGCGCCAACGCAGTTGCTGCGCTGAGCACTAGAAGATTCGTTTGAAGCGATGGCTGGCTTAGGTCTTGTGACACGTACAGACATGTTTCAGCGCGTACGTTAGGCGCGTTAAGTTTATTGCGCGTGAACCAACGAGTCGGTGGTGTAGCGAGCGGCGGGTGGAGTAGCGAAGCGAGCGGACGAGGCGGAAGCTGCGGGCGCTGCGGCGAGCTGCGGCAGCCGAGGGAGAGAGTGACGTCAGCGCATACTGTGAAGGGAGCTTGACGTCAACGCGCAGCTGCGGCGTGACCTACTTGGCACCGCTCCAACATATGCGGCGAGGGGAACGCGTTGCGGGGCGTTCGTACGGACGCACGTGAGGACGGCGTCACGCACGTGGGTCAAAGAGATGCTTGGCATCTAAAAAAATGCCCAGGACATGTGCATTGACACAGCATACGCTACCACGGCTATGAAGCACTGATAAAAAACACCGTGCCTTAAAATTCGTTCATAGTAAGCAGGGCTTCTAGCCTTTCTAACCACGAAGAAACACATTCATTTGCTCTTACTACGTCTACAAACCTTGTTATACTCTCATTTTAAAATACTGTCTTGCTGATCGCTTGCCAGGATCGCAATGAAATCCTGCCATTCGAGAGTGCCATATACTGTACAAGACTGTCATCGTGATTAAGTCAATTGGTAATCCGTCGTCATTTTCTATTCACAATAACTAATTCCATCAGGGTTTCCAGAGAATTCTCGGTATACTTCTGGGATGTTTCACAGCAGACGGACCCGCCCGGGCGCTCGAAAGTCATATGCAAAGGGACCTTATACACAGTCGTCATGTCGGCAAAGGAATTACGTTAACCCATGTAATATATAACGGCAGAAGCGTAAAAATAACAACCAGTCGTCACGCAACGTTTACTGCGCAACGACTGCGTCGTCCAATGCATCCCCCCAGTAAAAAGTGTTCAGCCATAATTCTTCATCGTAATCAGTGACACGCTGCATCAACTCAGTGTGCGTAATACCTTTCAGGCATTATGCGCACTTTGTTGGATTAATTGGGATTAACGGCGTAGTCTAAAACGTTGCGGATAGCTGAAACTTCAAACGATGTCGCTCTTGGCGCTGCGCGAAGCAGCACTCAAAATTCGCATTAAACATTGGCGTAATCGCTGGATATTTTTTTTTCGGTAGCTACACCTATACGCCGTCTTATACGTCAGGTGCAACGCCGTGGAAGCTATGAAAGTAGTTCAATCAGCGAAATGCATAATTCCACGCGGCTTGCGCTTGAATTTTCTTGTTCGAAAAGGTTTCATGATATATATGTGGGGTTTAACGTCCCAAAACCACTATATGATTATGAGAGACGCCGTAGTGGAGGGCTCCGTAAATTTCGACCACCTGGGGTTCTTTAACGTGCTCCCAAATCTGAGCACACGGGCCTACAACATTTCCGCCTCCATTGGAAATGCAGCCGGCGCAGCCGGGATTCGATCCCGCGACCTGCGGGTCAGCAGGCGAGTACCTTAGCCACTAGACCACCGCGGCGGGGCAAAACAAGAAAGGGAACGGCCAGAATTCGACCGATGTGCGTTAGCTGTCGCCACGCGCTGTCAAGTACGGTGCCGCACGCGCCGATGCCCCCCCCCCCCCCTTTTTTTTTTCTTCGACCGCGTCCCGTCGCCAACAGGTGGGTGGACAGGCTGCAGAGCGCTGATGCGCGAAGACCCTTTTTTTTTTTTCCCGCGGGCGCGCCACAAGCGCAACACCTTCGGAGGGCCCAGCGCTAACGCAGCGCCAGCAGGTGTCACCGTTGGCAACGCTATAGATCCGTCGCCGCCGTAGTGACCGCCTCAGCGGTCAGCCACCCTTCTTCGTCTTCATCTCACCCTCGGCTCCTTTCTAAGCGCCTCTCACCTTTCCTACCACACTCGCCTAGACGACTTCGCGGTGTCCTCTCCTCCTTCCCCAAATCTCCCTAACACCTCTCATCGGTAATTCGCGATCGGCGACTGCGCTGCGCCAAAGAAAGGTGACCAAACGCGGGGCCATTCGGAGAGTGGCGTGTCTACGCCCTCGATCTGATCGCTGCCCATTTTGGCCATCTGTGTGGTCTCCACTGCTCCCTCTCTCCCCCATATCACTTTTTTTTTATTCTTATAACATTCAATCTGCCCTCAGGGTACCATACCTGTTGCTTCATTATTGCTATTGTTTTATTACGACACAAACTTGTCCTCAAAGCATAATATTCCGTGCGTATGACTTGCTAGAAGTGCGCCGTTAGGCCAGCGTGGTATATGAGGTGAAGTCCCCTTCGGTGCTATACAAGCGGCTATATTATACAGTGCTCGGTCGCCAATTTTATCCCGACCATGAAAGTCTCATTTCGAAAGAGGCAATATAGTAGAGGCTCGTGTGCTGTCCGATGTCAGTGCACATTAAAGAACACCCAATGGTCGAAATTTTCGGAGCTCTCCATCACGACGGCGTCTCGCATAATCGCATCGTGTTTTGGGAAGATAAATCGCTGTTTAATAATAATAATAATAATAATAGTAATAATAATAATAATAATAATAATAATAATAATAATAATAATAATAATAATAATAATAATAATAATAATAATAATAATAATAATAATAATAATAATAATACTAATAATAATAATAATAATAATAATAATAATAATAATAATAATAATAATAATAATAATAATAATAATTTATTATTAGTGTAGGATGTCGAGCAGTTTCACATAGAATATCCAACCCCGCCGCGATGGTCTAGTGGCTAAGGTACTCGGCTGCTGACCCGCAGGTCACGGGATCGAATCCAGGCAGCAGCGGCTGCATTATCGAATGGAGGCGAGAATTCTCGAGGACAATGTGCCCAGATTTGGGTGCACGTTAAAGAACCCCAGGTGGTCTAAATTTCCGGAGCCCTCCACTACGGCGTCTCTCATAATCATATGGTGGTTGTGGGGCGTTAAGCCCCACATATACATCAATCACGGAATATAAAAAAACAATTCAACGACACGGAAAAACTCGAACGGACAATAGACAGTCGGAGACACGGGCTGGCGCTGTGCCTTTTCTTGCCAATAAATTCCCAGTGCGCCAAAACGCCCACCTCGATTGTGATATCTCTTATCGTGTATACAGCAGTCGTAGCTCGTTGTGGCTCTGTAGCGAAGGCCGGCTTGCAGGATATAATAACAATAACTGTCGGGGTTTAACGCCCAAACGTCACGATACGACCATGGGGTATACGCAGGGGTGGAGGACTGCGGAAATTTCGACCACCAGGGATTCTTTAACGTGCACCTAAATCTAGGTTCTACACGGGACCTACATCGATTTCGCTTCATGCCAAAACGGGACCGGTGCGGCCAGGATTCGATCTTAAGAAGCTTGCTGGCAACGTAGATAACGTGGTTTTTCAGCGGGACGGCTCAGTGCTCTCCCATAGTTGAGTATGAAGCACTCGAAATCGTTAAACTTTTTTTTTCTAAACACAGCTTGCTGGAACTGACGGGAGCGTTCCTACTGTAAGCCTTGTACCTCATGCCTAATACGAGTTTAAACACGTTGTCTGGGCTTAAAATGGCGCCGGCACTACAAGTCAGCACTATCAAAAAAAAAAAACTCATGAAATAAACTCTCTCAGCGGTGCTTTCTGAACCAATTTAACGACTGTCGGTGCCACTGTTCAGGCTCAGAGTCACTTAAACCACAGCCAGCGTTTTGCAACACATATTCAGATTGACAGTGAATACACGATGGTATGGATCTGCCAGCATCACTGGGAGTTGTGAAGTAGGGACTGGACGCGTTGCATCCAGCTGTATGCCTTTTAAGTTCTTTAAAAAATTCTTGACATTAAAGATAACTCGTTGCTGGGATAGACGGCTCATAATGCCAAACTGCAGAGCGCGAATACCGGGCATGACATGACAAAACACACACAGAACAAGTCGAGCGCTTACTCGAAGCTGTCTTTATTGAAAAACAAAAGATAGTTTCGTGCTTGTGCGTAACAAAGCAAATCAATCTTTAGATTTGACGTTTTAGTTACTGGCGATGTCTTTTTTTTGTGCGTATGATTGACATGCTCCTGTTGGTTGTACAGTACATATGTGAGAAAGTCATTTTAAAACACTGAGCCTACAAACATGGACACAAGAAATGAAGTCATCACGAACGCCAACCAACAAATGCTAAGGTGCACAGAAAGCAGCAGGAAGGATAGAAGACACGAAAATTTATCTGCGCATTTCCTGCAGGCAGTAGGCTAACATGTCAATACGGCACGCGTGGGGGTCTATAGACCGTTGTCTTCCACGTATACGCGGAAGACAACTGTTCGCACATTGATTGATTGATATGTGGGGTTTAACGTCCCAAAACCACTATATGATTATGAGAGACGCCGTAGTGGAGGGCTCCGGAAATTTAGACCACCTGGGGTTCTTTAACGTGCACCCAAATCTGAGCACACGGGCCTACAACATTTCCGCCTCTATCGGAAATGCAGCCGCCACAGCCGGGATTCGAACCCGCGCCCTGCGGGTCAGCAGCCGAGTACCATAGCCACTAGACCACCGCGGCGGGGCTGTTCGCACATGGGATGTTCTCTGTCTTTGTTCCACAGCCTGTCTTTTAGCACGCATTACTTCTTTCATTGGCATTGAAAATCGGTGAAGAGGGAGTCGGGCGGAGGGTTTGCTTCTTGCACGTGGCAGGTACCGCCACCGATGACGAAAAAGATCGAAGCGCTGTTTCTTGAAGCCGTTTCGTGTACACGAGACCGCGAAAGACACAAGATCGACCGGATCCTCCCTCGCCGCTTCTGTGTACTGCGCACGTCGTGGCGCCCCGCCGCGGTGGTCTAGTGGCTAAGGTACTCGGCTGCTGACCCGCAGGTCGCGGGATCGAATCCCGGCTGCAGCGGCTGCATTTCCGATGGAGGCGGAAATGTTGTAGGCCCGTGTGTTCAGATTTGGGTGCACGTTAAAGAACCCCAGGTGGTCGAAATTTCCGGATCCCTCCACTACGGCGTCTCTCATAATCATATACTGGTTTTGGGACGTTAAACCCCATATATCAATCAATCACACGTCGTGGCTGCGCGCCGCGCGCTTCGAGCCTTACAGAGCAGTGGGAGCGTTGACTAGTCGCTGTATGCATTGGTTTCCGTTTTATGCGTTGCGGCGAAAATATAAGGCAGCGCTTGCTCTGTTGGCAGTTTGGAGAGGTCATGTGCAATACAATACAACATAACACAACAATATCTATCTATCTATCTATCTATCTATCTATCTATCTATCTATCTATCTATCTATCTATCTATCTATCTATCTATCTATCTATCTATCTATCTATCTATCTATCTATCTATCTATCTATCTATCTATCTATCTATCTATCTATCTATCTATCTATCTATCTAAATTGAGAAAAATAAGATTACTATTCTATTATATTTGAAAGGAAGAAATTACGGTTGTTACAACGCAGCGTAATCCTGGCATTGCCCATTAGTCAGCCGATGTTCTTCTGCTGTCTTTATTCAACACAGGACAACACTGGGTCACATTTGTCCACGGCTTCCGATTACAAGCCAGCATTGACCACCATCAGGCGGGCCTGTGCCAACATAAACGACAAGACGTGACGCAACTTAAAGACGTTTCAACTCGAGTCGCGACGCGCATGCTTAAATCGGTCGCTATAATGCAGGGTGTTATAATTTTCCCTAGGATCTCGTCCCACGTACTGGCCGGTTGTTGGTTCGTTTAATTAAAATCGTGTTATTTTGTACTTTTTCATACACATATCCACCTATTTGCTGTGCACCTCGCCCCACTTTGTCACCGGTTTCCCGCCACTTTCCACGGCCTCGTTTGCTCGGTTCCAGCTTCGTACAAAACGGAAGAACTGACCGACACAGGATGAAATAACAACCAGAAATTGTCGAGAGAGGCTCATTACAGCAAGAAGTGAAAACCGGATGTGAACTGAAGACCGGAAGTGTATATGGCTGCACGGCACTCGGCGGACAGGAAGTGACGTAACGAAAGGTGAAGTGTACGGCACGGAAGTCACGTGACGGAAGGGGCAAATTACTTTGCGGCCGAGGGGAAGGCGCAGCGTAATGTTAAACTCATTTCTCTGCCATTCACAGCTGAATCGCTGCTGACGCAGAGTCTCTTTTTTTTTTTCAGTACCCTGACACTAAAGACCTTCCATAGCCGTGACTGCACTCTTAAAAAACCAAAGGCCTGCGCAGAACGCGCAGCACAGTCACAGCGAAAGCTGGAAGAACGGCCTTTTTAGAGCCTTTTTTGAACACTCTTTGGGTAACTGCTACAAGGACACTTGCAGGGTACCCACTATGTCATAAATGATCATTATCTTTATGTAGTGAGGATTGATAGATTGATATGTGGGGATCAACTTCCCAAAACGACCATACGATTATGAGAGACGCCGTAGTGGAGGGCTCCGGAAATTTCGACCACCTAGACTCCTTTAACATGCACCCAAATTCGAGCACCTACAGCATTTTCGCCTCCATCGAAAGACGCAGCCACCGCCATGTAGTGGGGAAGCACTCACCATGTCGCTCTTCATTGTTTGGAGAGTGGTGGTACCCGCTACAGACGTGCAACGAATTTCGTGCAATTTATTTATGCTACGGTTGCTGACGACGATGAAAAATTATTGCTCAAGCATTTGTAATGGGGTTGAAGCATTCAACGACTCACGCGTTACCCTATTTGCATTGTATGACTCCCCATTGTGCACGTGCTGTTCTGAAATGCTTTACTAGTCACAGTAAAGAGATTTCTTTTCTGACAAGAAGGCTGCATAGGGCCAGTTTGCAACGAATTTTTACGCCTGGCTCAGTGTAGCGTGCTGGGCTGGCACGCAGGGGAACCGGGTTCGAATCCCATTGTGTCATTGTTCTTCTTTAATTACTTAGTGTTTTTCTTATTTCGTGCGATAGTGGTTACATACCCCGACGGCCGCGGCGGACAACTACGGTTCCCGCGACCCTTCTTCTTGTGATCCTATTACATCTCTCGCTGTAAAGGGTTTCGGGAGTAACTGCACATTTAACCCAAAAAGGACGCTCCCCCCCCCCCCCCACTAGGGGCGAACTGTGTGTGCAAAAACTTGCACACGGCACGACAAAGAGAACGATTTCGTCCCTTGATGGGAGCAAAGCGCCCGTTTTTTTTGGGTAACTGCAAAAATTATTGCACCATGTGCAAAACGGCCCATCGACGCATAACTTCGTTGCCTCGCAGACGATGCCTTAGCGTGGAGTGGTGTAGTAATTAGTGTACGCCCGTGCTGACGTACTGGTAGTAAGTTCAAGTCCCGTGTGTTTGCTGTAAATATTATTAAATTTATTTTTGTATGTGATGCCTGTAGGTATAATACATCGATCGTACATTGAATCATGTGCCTGCACGAACCTCAGTATGCTGGTCAAGTAAACCAAGAATTTTCATTTTTTTTGCGCTAAAGGTAACTGATGTGTGTTGCTCCCTTGAGGGGTATCAGGAAGGATCAGCCATTAAGGAGCAACCGCGTGAGAGGAGTAAGAGCACGTACCTTCGCAGTTACTCCCCAAAAGGGAGGAACGGCTGTGGCAAGCAAGTTAAGTTACTGCCTTAAAAGATATCCCACTTGATATCCCACTCATTCTTTTACTCCTTAAGAGTGGATCACTCGACCAAGTTAAGTCGCAAAGCGGCTACTTTAACTCAGTCGCGCCACTGCACTCTCAAACCTCCGAACCAATCAAACGAGCATGAACAGGACGTCAGATTATTTTGAGGGCCAATAACAACGAGAGCGGCTAAACGCTACAGGCCCGTGTACGGCGCCATGTAAGTGCACGTTAAACAACACCAGATGGCCCAAATTTCCCGAGTGGCCCTGAGTCCTCCGCTCTCACAATAGTCTCTATACATACCGCTTAGAGGACGACGGAAAAGCTTGCTGCGCAGCCCAGGCCTAGCTGGAAGGCCAACTGCGGCCCGTTACTAGAAGCCAAGCCGTGAAAGGGGAACAATTCCCTTGAAGGGGGGACCACTTCCTTTGAAGGGGGGGACAAATTCCCTTGAAGAGGGGGGGGACCACTTCCTTGCGGCAGAAGCACCGAAAAGCTCATTAATAGAGCTTTTTATTAATTCATTTTAGTAGTTTCGGATCGTTAAACACCTGTAAATATTACACAATAACAGTTAGAGCAGATTGTGTGTTCCAACGGGCTTAAGTGGCACGCAGGTTTGAACGTCGGTGGCTTATACATATACAATCTTTAATGTGAGGTATGAAAAACAAACCCTCAGTCCTCTTTTTGGTAACCAGTCCCAGATGGCCGCATTGTATATCGGTGGAAGACGCAGATGTATTAGCGTTTACCTTTACGACTTTAACGAATTGACAGCTGTGTCAGTGTTTGTATACGTTACCCTAAACCAGGTGCTCACCTCCAAGAGTTGTATAGTTTTGAGGCCTATATACCACGTAGCAACATCTACAAGCCGAACAATATGTTCTGCAGTATTCAAAGGGGAAGTACTTATGGTCCGGCAGTAAATGCGATGAATCATACTTTTTTATGGCGCAAGTTTGCCCTTCAGCTTCAATACATGTTAAATAAAATTATTGATAATCACCGATACTCATGTCTCCACTGGCTTTATTCTCTTACACCGCCATTCCCACAGCTATAGCGCATGTTCAAAGACACGACGTCTTGCTCTTCAATCATCTTATACCTTACTCTCTATTACGTATATTCGATATTATTATGAAGAGAAAAGTTCAGGTCTTCCCACTGTTACCGCAGTGCCCTCTACAGAGCATCTGCGCAGGTGGTCCACTGCGCATTTTCATTTTCCTGACATCGAAGAGATCGCAAGCGTTTTCAGGTTGCTGAATCTGCCTTACAGACACACGTTCATATCACTGGCTAGCGTTCGGCAACTAGAACCAGTTAGAACGTTCTGGTAAATTTCTTCAGAGATTCTCACGTAAATCTTTAGCCGAGCGTGTTGTTTTAGCTAAAGCCAACTTTTGACTCTTCATATGCAAAATATTTACAATAACCTAGAAAAGATGCTTACTGCTCTAGCGAAAACCAGCTTGCACAACTGCTTTTCGCAAGTGAAGAGCTGGTGAATCGATGCGCCGTGGCTGAAGCTTACAGTTCTTCTAATCTTGTAGCCAAGTATAGTAGCCCGTTTCTCATCAGCTCAGTTCCTTTCTAATGTTGACTTCCCTTTGTTGAAGGAAAATGAAAGCCAACTTAAGAACCGGAAATGAACGGATGGTTCTTCAGTTCTTCTGTCACTGTTCAGACTAAACTCAATTTCCGTCTGTTACGAAGCCCAGCGTCTGTCACAGACGGCACCGTTCTCGGTCCTCCGTTTGTCTGCTTGCCGTCTGTTCTTTCCGCATTCACTTTAATAGCACGTTTTCGCATTACGTTTGTTTGTTTTCTAAACGCACTGCGGATCTGTTACTCGTTCCTAGTAGCGCGAGTGTGCATCCATGCGCATCTGTTTTGTGTCCACACTAATTGCCATTTGTGTTTCTGAATGCATTGGCAGTCTGCGCATGTTTCGAGCGTCAAGGGTTCCTGCGTACCGTCTGTCTGTTGTCTACTTGCCGTCTGTTGTTCCTTACAGCCTGTTTCCCTGCTCGGGATCTATTATAGTTCTGCCTTTTTTCATAGGCCTTCCAGCCCTGTTACCCTTTCGTATTTCCGGCGTACCTGTTCTGTGCGCACTTCACTCGAAGTCTTTATTACTGTGGTCGATAATCTGGGTCCTGTTCGTCTCAACCGATCACTGTTCTTGTTCTTTTCTCTACTTTTGAGAGTTCCGCAACGTTGACAAATCGTTTGCGTCATGCGTGAACTACTTATATTCTGCGCGCATGGGCGTAAGCTTGCATTAATTCTTCGGAACAGTGTTTGTTTGTCTATTGACAAATCCTTGACGGATATGCCCCAAGCGAAAAACTTTTCGTCTGCTTTGCTTTCTCCGAACAGTGATGAAACATAAATAACCGCGCTAGAGTATTCCGCTTTTGACCGCCCCTTTTTTTAGAGAAAACAAACAGACGAATAAGTGAGCTCTGCTTATAAAGCCATTATGGGGTTCGCAAAATGACGAACTAAAATATAAAAACAAGAAGTGAGTCCATAAAACACATGTTTTCATTCAACGACACATTTGGCTTAGTATATTTTGCACCAGATGTCTTTCTTCTTGTTATTAATAAGCAAAACTATCTGTTTTTGCCTTTACTAAAGAAAAAAAAATTATTCGTCCTGTTGTTCAGTTTCTGTATTTAACCAGCCCTAGTGCTAGCCGCAATCCAGTCGATTCACTGTGACTTGAAGTTAGGTTGAGTTATGTAAAAACTCAGGTAAATGCTTGAAGTTGACAGTGCCATGTCATTTTCTTAGGCATCTTCCTTGCGTCGAAAGAACACTGGCTAATCTATCTATCTATCTATCTATCTATCTATCTATCTATCTATCTATCTATCTATCTATCTATCTATCTATCTATCTATCTATCTATCTATCTATCTATCTATCTATCTATCTATCTATCTATCTATCTATCTATCTATCTATCTATCTATCTATCTATCTATCTATCTATCTATCTATCTATCTATCTATCTATCTATCTATCTATCTATCTATCTATCTATCTATCTATCTATCTATCTATCTATCTATCTATCTATCTATCTATCTATCTATCTATCTATCTATCTATCTATCTATCTATCTATCTATCTATCTATCTATCTATCTATCTATCTATCTATCTATCTATCTATCTATCTATCTATCTATCTATCTATCTATCTATCTATCTATCTATCTATCTATCTATCTATCTATCTATCTATCTATCTATCTATCTATCTATCTATCTATCTATCTATCTATCTATCTAACAACTTCTGCCTTCCACTTGTCCAACTTCACGTCGTCGCATTCCACTTCCCCCAAGCGGCTCTTTTCCAGGATTCGTACTTGTAAGAGTGTCATTTTTTCTTCCTTCCCTCTGGTTCTCTTTAGCTTGCTCAAAATTTCGGGAAATGTATTCGCTCCTCAAAAACCGTTACAGCTCCCATGCATAGAATCTCATATGTATCCAATGTCGCAGTATTTTGTGTTCTACTGATTCCCTCCACTGATTCCCCTCTCGACAAGAAACTTCTGCGCGTATTGAAAAACAGAAAAAACAAAGAAAACAAACAAGAAACACGGTGTTTGCACTCGGTGCACTCGACACCTGAGCCGCCGGTTCTTCCGCGAAGCGAAAATACCTTTTAATGTCAGCGCTCGAGAAGAACTTACGCAACAGCGAGCGCACCGATAGACAGCGACCGATATAGCCAGCAAAGTGAAACGAAGCAGCCCTTCAAAGGACGAAGAAGTAAAAGAGAATCGAAAGCTGCTGCTGCTGCAATCGTTTCTTGGAAAACTTGATTGGCGAGGCGGCAGAATCCAGTAAATGGCCTCCGTCATTCCGACCACTTTTCTCAAGTGAAAAAGCCTGGCTATAGATATCATCACGTGACGACGTCAACCCATGACGTCACAAATGGGCAAACCTTGACGACGCGATCATGACGTCACTACAAAGTCGTACTACGCGACGTCACGTGATGTGGTCACATCATATATATATATATATATATATATATATATATATATATATATATATATATATATATATATGATAACCACATCGTATATATATAGTTGCTGAAAAAGCTTCCTGGCTATTTCGTGAAGGAAGTGAATAAATTGTCACGGTGAAAACCAACAGTTATTATCACGTTTAAACCGGGGCCAACAACGATAACCGCAGACAGAAAACAACCTGACTAAGACTTCAGCAGGTAGTTCTGCTTTCGTGAAAACATTATATTTGTGCGTGGGTGCGTGTGGGTGGAACTGATGATGACGTTCTAGGCAATACACACAGAAAATTAAAGTAATAAAATCAAGGAAAAGCGAGGCGAAATTACGCGAGAATAGGGATTATGTAGTGGGAGGCTGGGAAATAAGAGCAGGACACGCGTTGCCAATTTCTCTGAAGCACTTGATTCATGTTGCTACTTCCGTTAAAAGTTTCAGTATACCGCTGCGCATTAAACCACAACAAGATTTTGCGGCGTGTAGCCTTTGGGGTAAAATAAAGTAGCTAGATGACAGCAAAATGAAAAGAGATAGAGATATGAAATAAAAAAAATGAAAACTGGACTCTTGGGGGAGCTTAGCCGTTCGGAAACAATTTGATCGAGGCGAGTCAGTTACATCTGTCTGTCGACACGTGAGAGGATGATAGCTGCCGAAAAGTAAACACATGCTCCTGTATCGAAGCAGCGCGCACGTGTCGCGTTTCTTGCTGACCGTAAGGAGTGAGCCGAAATCTCGTTTTAGCACTTTGGTGACTGTGAATAGTGTAAACATCACAGTTATTATTGTTGTTATGTAGTGTGGATGGGCCCCCACCTGTTTCTACCCCTCCGAACGAAAGTAAGGAGAAAATAGCCTAACCAATGCCACTAAATAAAGCATAATAACTGTCAGCTCCTTCGGAAAGCAGGTTACATCGATAAAAAGAAGATAGGAAGAAAGAAAAAGACGCAAAAGATAAATAGGCTGGTATTTCCGTGCTTTGCAGGAAATGTCGTCGAAACGTGGCAGATAGTCTTCTTGCAACCAAACGTCCGTTTATATTTTGCTTTGCCACAGACAGCGCCTATATATATATATATATATATATATATATATATATATATATATATATATATATATATATACTCTACGTTGAATCAACCTCATCTGGCTGGCATTGGTAGTATAGAGGAGGCTCTACGTGAGATATGCATGGGCGCCATCTGGCAGTGGCGTCGGGAAGCACGAACTTGTGCAGAAGTCGGGGTCACTGCCAGGTGGCAGCACCATATCGTTAACAGAACGCTTTTTAGAACCTATAGCGTCACATTTTCAGAGCAGCGTAAGAAACACGCGCTTTTTTGTGCATGGCGTCGAATTTTCAGTGCAGCGTAAGAAACGCTAACTTCTTTAAAATTGCTTACCAACGTTTTTTTCTAGTAAAGGGACAGAGCACCTAATACTGACGTGTTGATGTTACGCCCCAGACAACGCGTATTATCTGCTACTTTATCGACAATGTTCACAAGTATGAACGCAGCTACCAGTTCAAGATGAATGGGCGTTAAGTGAGTGCTTAAACATGGCCCGTGTGGCTGAATCGAGTGACAGACAGACAGACGGACAGACATTACTGTGTTCAAGTATCCCAAGAAACACACACGCAAACACAATTGTGCCCTCACGTGGAAGAGTGCCTGTAAACGCGAGGCCGCAGCACTTAAGGTCATAAGTGTTTGTAGGCCTCGATGGGTCTTGCGCTGTCGAGAAACACGTCCTCCCGGGAAGAGGTAATTATCGAGGGCTGTGCAGTTAGCACCAATAAGTCCACATTCCTTGACAAGCAGTGCTCGCTGGACAGCGAATGCGGGGCAGTCTAATATTATTAAGTGTTCAGGTGTGTCACAGGAACCACAAGACGCACGATCACCTTGGGTTACTTCACGGGCGTCTAAATCTAAGCAAACGAGCCTCAATCATTTTCGTCTCCGTCGAAAACGAACCCGTACTGTAATCAGATGCAGTACTGTTATTTAAGTTCGCCATTAAATGTGAATCAGTTTAGCAAGTGCGGATAATAATGGACAACTGATCTTGGTTTGTTTGCTTTTCTCAACAGCTGCCCATGTTCTAGTCCAAACATACTTTTTAAACAAGTAGTGACAGTAAATATTTTTTTCAAGTTTTCACATCGTTGCCCTAAATGAAAGCACTAGTGACGAGAAATCTTAGACCTAGTATTGTGGTGCCTAAGAATTGACGCACAACATCTTTCTACTACCGGTACCCTAAAACAACAATCTCAGTTCCGGTGTCGAGGGGGCGTCCTCTCGGTGACGTGTCAGAACAGTGTGACGTCACGGGAAGACAGTAACAAGGCGACGTATTAGCGGCAAATCTGGCGTCTGATCCTGTGGCACGCGAACAACGAAGAGCGAATTGTGGTCCACTGAGCGTGACAGTCAATTCGGCCGCAGATCTCGCAAACTCATGAACTGACGTGACTCATCGAATCTGGGAGTGGATCTGGCTTTGCAGACGCTCAGCGACGAAAACTTTGAAAACAAATTAAAATATTTTTGTAGTATTGTCTGGCTCCGGCGCGCGGAGAGCGTATCAACAGCTTGGCAAGGAAACAAAAAAGAATGTCCCTTTCGCGACGTCCTAAAATAAAATCAGGACTCCTTTAAGGCGAAAGCTCGAGGGGGTCGCACAAAACGAGAAAAGTTACAGTCTGCGACTCCAACACGTGTGATGCAAAAGACAAAAAGTAATGTAATCACGTGACGACATCAACCCATGACGTCACATGTGGTCAAAACATGGTGTCGCGATCATAACGTCACTACGAAGTCGCACAACGCGACGTCACGTGATGTGGCCATGATATGTGGGGTTTAACGTCCCGAAACCACCATTTGATTATGAGAGAGGCCGTAGTGGAGGGCTCCGCAAATTTCGACCACCTGGGGTTCTTTAACGTGCACCCGAATCTGAGCACACGGGCCTAAAACATTTCCGCCTCCTTCGGAAATGCAGCCGCCGCAGCCGGGATTCGATCCCGCGACCTGCGGGTCAGTAGCTGAGTGCCTTAGCCACTTGACCACTGCGGCGGGGCGATGGGGTCATGGCAAGACATTGTCGATTGTACGCCGAACGTACGTGGGCCGGTCCCTGAGGCACTGCGGTACACCTTAAGGAACAACATGCTTCAAACGTCTGCGATTTCGGAGGCTGTACGATGTGACATTATCTGCAGAAAGCATTCGACACGAGTAATCAGCAACCAATACAGTCGACTGTGAAGACGAACAAGAAGAGAACGGTCACTTCGTGACTTTTTTTGTCACTTTCTTTTTAGAGTAAAGTTGTTATGACCTATGTCTACCGCGTGTCTTGGATCTTCGTCATCATGAACTAGCACACGTTGAATCACAGTTCAAGCATTCGGAAGAGATAGTTGACAGGAGAAGCTGCTGCGTACAGTCCCTAATCAGAGCCCGCAGTTCCGAGTGTTGTTCCCTTGTTAATTTTGAGGGGGATACAGTCGAATGAAGGGGGTGGGGATTCTCCCAATTACTGTGGCACGTATGCACTTGAGGAGTTTTACAGCACAGCCGTTATGGTCCAAGCTTGCCTACAATCGTAGAAAGAAAGCTCTAAAAACAGAAAAAAAACAAATAGAGCAACTGTAGCCATTTACTGTACAGTACAGGACAGTATTGTCCAGTTCAGCTAAGTATTCTAAAGTACGGTACATTGCTGTACGTTACTGTGTAGTACAGAGAAGCTGCTACACGTTTACCTTTCGCCTAATTTTCCCGATTGTCTGCTCCGTCTAATTTTCGAGCATAATATAGTACCGTATAGTGTAATATAGCATAGGAGGGCGCGGGAAAAATACAGGTGAGAGGGTAAAAGCCTAGCCAAGCCAGGAACTAGCCTTTGCGCGATTCGAATCAAGCTGTTTTTACTTTCTTTTTTTTGCTTTACCTTTTGTTCTACACTTAGAGATTCGAATCATTGTCATTACCTTAGTGCTGCTCTTTATACAGTCTGAAAAGTTCGTCGTTTTGCTCATTTCACGCTTGGTCATTGAATATGGCGATCGTGCTCGTAGTGCGTCCCCCAACAACCTTTTCCCCTTTCCTCTTTCTTTCTTTGTTTCTTTCTTGCCTTCTGTCTTTTTTTCTTTCCTTCTTTGTTTCTTTCTTTCTTTATTTTCCTATTTTTTCTTCTCTCCCTCTTACTTTCTCTCTTTGTTTTCTTTCTGTGGTTCTTCTCTCTTTATTTCTTTCTTGCTTGCTTATTCTATTTCTTTCTTTTTTTCTTTTTTTCTAGCTTTTTATTTTTCTGTCGTTCTTTATTGCTTGCTTTATTTCTTGCTCTTTCACTTTCTTTCGCTCTTTGTTTCTTTCTTTTTTGTTTTTCTTTCTTTCTTTCTCTCTCTCTCTTCCTTCCTATCTTGCTTTCTTTCCTTCCTTCCTTCTTTCTTTCTTTCACAACGTTGACAAAATCGTACGACAAGTGCCTGCACCACTATCACTCCAAGGCAGGCAAGTCAAAACAGAACGGAACAGGAACGGTTACCTTAACAAAAAAAAAAAAGGACGTTTACCCGGTTCTAGTTGCGTGCAGCACGACCGACCTTTTTTCTGCCGCGTCGACGTTAAAAGGTGGCGTGGCGTCACACGCGGCGTTTTCATGCCTACGTGAGCTCGAAGAAGAACCAGAGGCACTCAATAACGCCCAAGTGTTCTTGAGTGGCCGCCGAGATATTGCATCGGGCCAAAAAAAGAGGGCCATTTACTCAACCACCGCTTCCCCCGTTCCCATCCCGGCCAACTCGTTCACGGTGAGGACTCCTTGGAAGTGTCCTGCGTTTCTGGCTGACAAACGACTCGTGGCAGAAAAATCGCGCCGCTAGGGTGGCGCCACTGTCGAGCGCTTCCAGAAGCCGCGTGGCCTGTATTTGCGAGCGTGTGTTTATATGTACATATGTATGTTTGTTTTTTCACTCTTAAGCGTTCCTCTGTCACTCGTCTGTGACCATTGGTGTACATGCGTGCGTTAGTGTGTGCGTGCGTTTCTCACTCTGTGCCCGTGTTTCTTTGTCGGAAAGTGCGTCTGTGTGTTTGCGGGGCTGCTATTAGTAATTTCGTGCGTCACTTACGTGCGCGTTTTGCGGGTGTATGCTGTGGCGCTTGCGCGTTCTCAAGATTGCGGTTGCTCCCCGCAAGCGGGTTCGTGGAGAGTACACTTGTGGGCTGTGTCAGTGCGCGTGTGTTAGTAATGTACCTGTCTGAAATTAGCGGTGTCGCCCGTGTGTCTATTCGTGTGTGTATATTTATAGGGAAAGCTCAAGCTTATATATTTACCTTTTTTTGCTTTTGTGCTGTGAACATCTAAGTCTCTTCACACGGGAGATGAATCGGGATGATTGACAGGTGGCATAGTAAGGTCTCGCAACAATTTGGATCACGTGCTGACATTTGATTGGACTGCATCATCATCATCATCATCATCATCATCATCATCATCATCAACCTGACTACGTCCACTGCAGAACAAAGGCCTCTCCCATGTTCCGCCAGTTAACCCGGTCCTGTGCTTGCTGCTGCCAATTTATACTTGCAAACTTCTTAATCTCATCTGCCCACCTAACCTTCTGTCTCCCCCTAACCCGCTTTCCTTCTCTGGGAATCCAGTTAGTTACCCTTAATGACCAGCGGTTATCCTGTCTACGCGCTACATGCCCGGCCCATGTCCATTTCCTGTTCTTTATTTCAACTATGATATCCCTAACCCCAGTTTGTCCCCTAATCCACTCTGCTCTCTTCTTGTCTCTTAAGGTTACACTTACCAGTTTTCTTTCCATTGCTTGCTGCGTCGTCCTCAATTTAAGCTGAACCCTCTTTGTAAGTCTCCAGGTTTCTGCTCCGCAGCTAAGTACTGGCAAGATACAGCTGTTATATACCTTCATATGGTGTAGTCGGCCCCAAAATAATGCTGACCACGCTAGACCATGTGAAATAGTAGACAACCATCTCCTATCGGCAGCCCAGGTCTGTAGAGTGCGCCGGAGGAGCTGTGCTCTCGAAGCCTAACTACTAACCGCTTGACAGCGCAGACAGCAATTTCGGCATGGTCTATAACATGGTCCGTGTTTTTTTTTGTTGTTTATTTTGTGGCCGACTGTACAAAAATGGTGCTGTCACGTAGATCGTCTGCCAACCACGATCGATCCAGACGCGAAAGCGAATGTCAAGTCGGCGTTAGCCAACAGCAATCCACAGTAGATGGGCAACATTTAGCCAACGGCATAGCCAATAACTGGTGAACGCCCGTCGGCATTACCTAGTGCTGGCGTCGGGCATCAAATGCGAGATGAATAATCACACAGACTTCGCAGCTTAAACTGTTTTAATACTCTGTGTGCGTGGTGCCACCGCCGCATACGCGTCAGCCCATTGACGGACAATCCTGTTTTCCTCTCTTTCCTCTCTCTCTCTTTCATCTTTATGCCCGCTTCCCATTCCCCCGGCGTAGGGTAGCAAACCGGGCATGCGCCTGGTTAACCTTTCAGCCTTCTCTCCTGTTGTTCTTGTCCGCCTCCTAGACGATGTGCTTTTTTAATTGTGACTTTTCTTATTAAAGTAGCACTGACAGGAAATTTCGAAGTCGAGATAGTACGTGAGATAGACTTATGTGGAAACATACACAGCATCCCTCAAGAGGAAGGTATATAACAGCTGTATCTTGCCGGTACTTAGCTACGGAGCAGAAACCTGGAGACTTACAAAGAGAGTTAAGCTTAAATTGAGGACGACGCAGCGAGCAATGGAAAGAAAAATGGTAGGTGTAACCTTAAGAGACAAGAAGAGAGCAGAGTGGATTAGGGAACAAACGGGGGTTAAGGATATCATAGCTGAAATCAAGAAGAGGAAATGGGCATGGGCCGGGCATGTAGCACGTAGACAGGATAACCGCTGGTCGTTAAAGGTAACTAATTGGATTCCCAGAGAAGGCAAGCGGGTTAAAGGGAGACAGAAGGTTAGGTGGACAGATGAGATTAAGAAGTTTGCGGGTATAAATTGGCAGCAGCAAGCACAGGACCGGGTTAACTGGTGGAACATGGGAGAGGCCTTTGTCCCGCAGTGGACGTAGTCAGGCTGATGATGATGATACACAGCATCTACGAAATATTAAGTGAAAAAAAAATAGCCTAGAGCTTATTTAAAACCAATTTAAAACTGCGCGCCGCGTGACCCGGCGAAACGCGCAGCTCCTCGCGACGCCCACATATACGGGGTGGGAGTGGAAAACAAGCGCACGTCACGAGTTTGTGTTGGACTGGTTGCTGGCGCTTGCGCAACTTCCGATTTCTACGCTCCGTGCCTGCGGCTCTGCGTCCGCTGGCCATCATGCCTAGTTCACACTGAAACATCCGCTTTCTACAGCGACCGAAATTCCCCTGCCGCCGAAACGCAGCGTCGTTCGCACTGGACGTGCCCCGCGCCGCCGAATATGCCATCTACTACGGGGCGAACGCGGGATGGATGCGCTGTCACCCGGTTGTTGTCAGGGCTCGCAAACGCCACTACGCTATCCGGTGGCGTATACTTCGACGATTCTCGCACGCAGGAAGCAAGAAAAGACAGTACTGCTTACTTTGCTGGTGAGTGGCTGTCTTGTAATGCACGAATAGCAGAAAAACCACCGACACCAGCGGCGTTGGTGGGTTCGTTTTGCTCTGCAGGACCACAACAAGCTCGGTCACGCCAATAACAAGCTCGGTCACCTCTTTCACGAAATACGGAGGCGAAGTAGGCACAGAGTAGGTTAAACTCCCGTTGGTTTCAACATTCAGTTACGTGCACTGCGGCATAACAAGTGAGTAGGGCTTCGCCGCCATTTTTCAAAATTCCTTGACCAGCGCTCCTATTGGTCCGCGGTGACCGATTCAGCGGCAGACGCCGCAAAAATCGGTCCGACAGCGATCGGCGCGGAGAGGGCCCTTTCGGCGGATGTCGGCGCCGCCGAACCGGATTCGGAGCACTTTCGGCGGCCGGAATGCTCAGTGTGAACGCGGCCTCAGTGCGGCGCCCACTCGCGCGCGCTGACGTCACAGTTTTGCGCTTGACGTGGCCAGCTGCGTTTATCTTGCGCCACAATTGCTCTGCCTGGCTCGGTGTCTGAAAACGGCTCTAAGTAAATAACCGTCCCGCACATTCGCGAAAACGAGGTTTGTCACTGTGATATGTGATTTACGAGCTACCCGTCGCCATGAAATTAAAATAAATAAATGAACATAAATAAAAACCGAAGTACACAATCTTTGTGTTCGTGCTCCTTCAAGGCAAAACCATATTAGATGCCGAACGTTTTGTAACAGTGGCAGGTCAGGATCAGGACATCGACTGAGACAAACAATAAGACGTAGAATTCGCCTTTGAGTAAATGCATAGGAGGTCTCGGGAGTTTTTCGTTTGTCTATTTGTTTGTGTGTTTTCTTTAAGAGCCCTTAATTTCAGCACTGGCGGTCTATTTTCTGAGTTTTGTATGCGCGTTTGAAACCGTCTTGTACGATGTCTTTCGAAAATATAACAAAGAAACGGGAGAACTAAACCTAGGGCCTTTGTATTTAGAAAAAACACATGAAAGTGGCCCTCACTACCAATGATAGCAAGCGAGACCAGTTTTTACTTCTCACTATGACATGGCTTAACTTTCGCGAAAAACTGATTGAATAACTAACAAAACAACAAACTACCTAACTAGGTAACAAATTAACGTATTAAACACTCTTTAACGGGCTAAGTAACTAACTAGCTAAATAAATAAATAAATAAATAACTGAGTGTAAAATAAATAAACACAAGCAATGCACTATTGCAGGCCAATTCCCACTGCCTCACTTTACTGGTCTCTTTCAGGGAACGGAAATCAAAATGCCTCAAAACTACCAAGGGAAAAAAGAAGTAATAATAACGAGAAAAGCAAGCGTTGAGACGACGCGAGAAACCATCCGACCCCGACAATTGAAAAGGGCTGGGAAAGCGGCTTAAGTCGAAGCCAGTGTACAAAACAAATAAATAAAAGCACGGGCCCCCGACGGCCGCTTCAGGGCGTCGTGTTTTTTTTTTTTTTTTTGTTCGTTCGGAACCGAGCCGGAGCGAGAGTGGTCGGAGGGCCAGCGCTGATTTGCAGCGGAAAGCCGAGTCGACTTTCGGTGACACAATCTCGTCTCCACAGCGCTTCGCCTTGAGCGCCCGCTCTCTGCTTGGACAACTTGGGTGGGGGGATCCCGTTTCGTTGTGTTGTCGTTCACGCCAGCGACGGTGCTTTTAAAAACACTTCGTTGTCTCTCTCTATATATAGTTTATGTTGTCTCTTTGTTCCTTGCTTCTTTTCTGTCATTTTCAATATCTATCTATCTATCTATCTATCTATCTATCTATCTATCTATCTATCTATCTATCTATCTATCTATCTGTCTGTCTGTCTGTCTGTCTGTCTGTCTGTCTGTCTGTCTGTCTGTCTGTCTGTCTGTCTGTCTGTCTGTCTGTCTGTCTCTCTGTCTGTCTATCTGTCTGTCTGTCTGTCTGTCTGTCTGTCTGTCTGTCTGTCTGTCTGTCTGTCTGTCTGTCTGTCTGTCTGTCTGGCTGTCTGTCTGTCTCTCTGTCTGTCTGTCTGTCTGTCTGTCTGTCTGTCTGCGAACCATAGAGTTTCCTACAGTTATATAGCGGCAAAACTGGCGCTGCGATCTCTCGGACGTATGGGAAAGCTGGAATATGTGGTCTTCGAAATTTACCGTACTTCCTAACGTTTCCAAATAGCCATGACACCTCGAAGACGCGTCTGGGTTCAACGCGTGTCGCGTCACAATGGTTGGTTTCTTACTAAAAAACAAAGCCCGTAGTAAGCATTCATTTCTCATCATTGCGCAGAAATGAGTTCTATTTAACTTCCAAAACCTCTGCGTTGATGTACAATTTCACTCTGCGTAAAAGGTAACGCACAGCCGCTAAACTTGGTAGGCAGACCACAAAGCCAGCGTTCATCCTGTCATCTGTTTCTTTCGCATTCAGGTTATGCCGCATAGAGGTTAGTGAAATTTCACTTTAGAATATAATACACGTGAATGAGATCTGCTTGTAAAACTTTTCAAGCTTCACTTGTGCAGTCGTATCCGCTTTTGAGCCGAAACCTCGCTGAACACCAGTCAACACCAGCGTCGCATACACATACTATACCATCATTCCCAGCGGGCCAACGGCGCCCCTCAAGAATTTCGCATAGACGGTGGCTACAATATTCCCCCTAGCTAGTACTACGAGAAACTCTATGTTCAGAACTTTCTTATGTTTTTGCTTTTAGATGCGGAAGCATCTTATACTCGCGCCTTGTAGTGCGCCGTCCGCACCGCTTCTCGAACATTCGACAGCTGACGCGCGCGCATGCGCCGTCGCGCCGTCGCCCACCATCTGTGCCGCGCGCGCTTCTCCTTCGAGAACATTCGACAGCTGACAGCGCATGCGCCGTCGCGCTGTATATATACTCAAGGTCGGCGCTCGCTCGCTCAGTTGCCGCTCGTCGGTTGGTTTGTACGGCACGTCGACGTCCAAGGTCGCGGTGAAATGAATTCCAACGAATCCACAAACACAATGATCGACGTCCCTTCGACCAGCGCCGCCCTTTCGCATACGTGTGTACGAGTTCACTCATTTAACACCCCCTCCTACAACCAATTTAGCCATCGACCCAAGTAAGTCGCAATTTAACACCCCATTTCACAACCACGTTAACCAATTTAGCCATCGACCCAAGTAAGTCGCACTTTAACACCCCGTTAACCAATTATATGCTCCGCATCCTCCTCAGTGTTCCCCCGAGGGAAGCTGCGGGCAATTTTTTTCTTTCTTTTCTTTCTTGTCTATTTTTTATCGTTTCCTTTAATCTTTTAAAGCAGCCGTGATTGTCAACGCTTCTTCCACAAGGAAGTGCTCCTTCTGGCCATTAGTTTTTTTCTGATGCAACTTGCGAATAATCCCTGGCGATCCCACGTAGACGATGCGCTTGGGAGAAGTGCTCTTGCATGGTAACAGAAATCCCTCCCAAACTAAACCTCTTGCGGTGCCTGACCTGCCGAGACGCATTCTTTGCTGCTCAGAGAGGGATAAGTGTTTGAACTTGCGTAAACGGTGGGGTTCGGTTTATCGGCTTTCGCGTTTTGGCATTCAGGACGAGTTGGCGTGCATCGCGAAACAAGATCCCTATCGCAGCGCTTCAACCGAAGCACAAAACAGCAGCAATCAAACTAGCTTATTTTACGGTAAGTTAAGCATATGTAAGTTAAGTAAGTTAAGCGGTTGGTAAGCGTTTTAGAGAACGTGATGTCAACGCAATTTCCGAGCGACTCCCCATGGTACAGTGACAGTTCGAACTCTCAAATCGCTTCTGAAACCCACAGAGTTAGACGATAGTTATATCGCGAGAACAAAACGACGACACAGAGACAAGAAGGACACGAAAGACACGAGCGCTAACTTCCAACTCAGTTGGAGTTGGAAGTTAGCACTCGTGTCTTTCGCGTCCTTCTCTTCTCTGTGTCGTCGTTTTGTTCTCGCGCTATAACTATCGTCATGCCATACCAACTAGCCCAAGCTGCCGCACCACACAGTTAGGTTAGGAAAGTTATTTATAGCGTTTCAATCAAGTGAGATCAACGGAAAAGGTAATCGATGAATCGATAAAGCTTTTACATTTTACTTGACTCGGTATGAAGCGAACCCTGAGCTTTCGACAACGTATTGTTTGTTGAAATCGGCTCCCATGTCTAGAAAAATTGTTGCGCAAGAACAATTAAATCAAGCAGTCAATCAATCAATTTATTTTTCACCGTACAAACAAATGAATCTATGGATCATTCCGAAAAAAAACACAAATATGATTCCAGATTTAGTAATAATAATAATAATAATAATAATAATAATAATAATAATAATAATAATAATAATAATAATAATAATAATAATTATGCATGTACAGAAAAGTTCACCAGCGGAAAAACACGCACGGACCTTCAACATTTAAACGTTTCAATAATGTGCGGGATTAAAGGTTAACTTTTAAAACATAACAGCGAATAGTGACTTCAGCATTCACCAGAAATGCAAGTCATATACTTAAAACTACGAATGAGAAAAAAAAAAGAACAACGGCTATAGAATAGCACGGCATACTTCTTGTCGTAAAGATAAGTCCATTGACGGGCAAAATAATTTTTTCTTCCTTTTTTCTTCGTTCAAGCCGGAACGTGGCAGATAATGGGGGCCCTTGTCCGCTCATTTGTAATTACAATGGCTTCTGTCTTACTAACTAAATCTTAGCGAGCGTTTCGGATTTCTCTAGCTTCTCTTTGAACATTGTTTTCGCCAAGTTTCTTCGTCGAACGCGCGTCATTGTGGCACATAATTTGAATGCGAACGCTACGTTTATCCTCGCTTTTCGAAATAAAGATAAGCGAAAGAGAAACGGAAAGTTTCGCGCCGTTTGTTATCGCATCGTTCGCTACGCGGCGCTGCACAAATACGATGCTCGACCGGCAATTAACTTCTGCACCGGAGCGAAGACGATAAGAGGCGTCGTCGCACCGGATTTCGAAAACGTTTCAACGGCATTTGATTTTCACTATTTTTTTGAAATTTTTTATTTCCAACTTAAGAAGTTGAGGTTCGTCGGTCTTTGTTGAGGCGTCGGTAATCTTTTGGCAACTCAACCAGGGCTTTTTTTTTTTTTTTTTTGGTTCGTACTCCTGCCGCAAGGGGGTGCTTAAGCTGGGTGCGATGTGGAAACAAAGGCGAAAAAAGAAAAGAAAAAGTTTGTCATAAAAATAAGCGAATCTTTTGACACCCAGATCACTCGCCCTCCTCCTTTTTTTTTTTTGCGGATCGCATTCGCCCTGTTGCAAGAAGGAGTCTGAGCTTAGAGCAACATGGAAACACAGACAGAAGCCAAAGTCGAAGACAACAGTCAAAGCTACACAAATGCGCGAAGAAAAGATATGACCTTTTGAAACGATCTGAAAAAAGCTGGTCGGAAAGTTGTTGTTTAACATAACGCAAAAAAGAGGAAAAGACACACACACAAAAAAAAACTATCGTACGCCATTATGGTCGCAGCGTGAACGTGTGGAGTGATACGGTAGGAGAAAAAGAACAAGACTGCCTGTAAGTTTTGCGACTTTGGAAAATTATCCATAAACAATGATAAGCGGCGCGAGAGAGCGGCGTAAAGACTCTTAATGGGGGCGTTCGGGGGAGGGGTGTGATGGCGCAGGACGATTCTGCTGGGCATTGAAATTTAAGGTCGCGGGGATTAAAAGCGGCGCCAAAAGGACGCCGCAGATAGCTCGATCGAAGATACTGTCTTCGTAGAGAAAATGTGAAAAAAAATTGACTTTTTTTTCGTTTACGATTGCGTGACAGAAAAGAAAATAGAGGGAAAAGAGGATTATGGGCTGCTGGGTCGCTACCAGTTCAACCAAATGTATACGTGGACGTGGTTTTACGTTTCAACGTCTGTTTTCATTTTCTGCAGTCAGCGCTGTCATCTGTTGGGCTTCTGTTCTTTCGTCATAACACTCACCTGCTATTTAGGCATGACTGGTTTGTTCTTCACTGGTGACTTTCGTTTGTACTATCGTCTGCTTTATTGTCCTAACTATCATAAGCTGTTTAGTTATGACTATCGTTTATCGTTTCATTATAACTGTTCTCTACTCGATCGTTAACTCTAACGTGTGCTCTATCAAGAGATCCACCGTCTGCTTCATTGTCAACCATGTCGTTCGCTTTTAAGTCCTGACTGTCGTCTGCACTATTTTCATTAGCGCCATGTGATCTTTGGCCATAGCAAAGCTATGTTAAGCTCCCTGCTTTTCCTCTCTCTCTCATTTAGTCATAGCAGCTGCTTGTCAAATGTCCAGTACGGTAATCTGCTCTATCATCTTCTTTATCCACTGCCCTATTGTCCTTACTGGCATACACTGTTTAGTCATAACTATCGTTTCGTCATACCTGTCCTCATCTCTATGTCTGCTTTATCGAGAGCTCCGTCGTCTGCTTCACCGCCGCTACTGTAGTTTGCGTTTTGAGCAACCCTCTACAAACTCACGGGAACTACAAAAGCCACAAAACGTCGAAATTGGGAAAAGGCGGAGCAGTAGAAACAGAGACAGAGAGCAGAGTTTACTAAGTATGTATGAACTGGCCCAACAAGCGACTCTTCTGAAACTCATGTAGGTAGGCATAACAAAACTGGCTCAAGGTCATTCTCCTTTTTTTTATCGTGCTTGTTTCAGGTGGCGCCATCTAGAGGCGACGGCGGGGCAAAATGATGCAGCCAGCCGGAAGCGAGCGTTCGATGTAATTCCTCGAAACTCAAAAGGTCACCCAGGTGGCAGTCTCCGTTTCAAAAAAAAAAAATGGCCCCGTATCTGCGTGTTAATCTGCAAATGTCGTCGAAAGACGATGATAGTCTTGCGTGTGGATAGAGAGAACAAAACATTTACTTGATGTTCTGCGCAAGAACAACGGTGAATGGTATTCCGGAGGCGCTGCGTTACAGTGCCTCGAGCGTGCAGCGGAGGCGAACGAGCGCATTGAGTCACGTCATACGTGAGACACGAGCGCCATCTGGCAATTATCATGGAAAACGAAGCGCGCGGTGTGCGCGCCCGTCTTGGAGGCGATAAGGTGTAGAACGCAAGGCGACGGGTAGGTGCCGCCACCGTGCCGCTTTAGCAAAGCGTTGGAAACACTTGAATTTTTCAGCATTGCTTTGCACTGTCGCCGCAGCGTGATAAATGCTACAGTCTTTAGAATTACTTATGTATGCCCTTTCTACTATAAAGGCGCAGATAGAGAATATTGAAGTGTTGTTATGGTGCCTCAGATATCCGCAATAATCGCTTTTTAATTGACAGTCACACAAATATGAACGCTAAAACTTGAGCAATATTGGTGGGCGCTGCGGATGGGGTTGGGTGTTTGGGGTATAGGCTAGTGTCGTTTAGAGTACCTGTTACCGTTAAGGGTGCACAAACAGACTAATGTACAGACAGACCGTAATTCCTGCGTCGAAGGTCCTCAAGAAAGACTATCGTCGTTAAAGAGAAGAAATGCGAACTAAAGGGGTTGGGGCTATTTCACGGGCGGTGGGCTTAGGACGCCCAGTAAAGTTCGCGGGCCCCGTTCCAAGCAAAACAGCAGTTCTCCTTCCATATGCCTCGAGTGAATCGGCAAGCTTTATGGAAGAGCGCGTTTTTGACCGGGTCGAGCGTCCCTGCGAGAGACTTTAGTACGCGACCTTCGGAGCTGAGTCACGTGGTACAACAGCTCCAGGCAGGTGCTTTGACCACGCGGGACAGCAATGCTTTTACTGGAGGGGGCACATATAAAGGTGCGCTGCACTGAAATGTTATATCACTCGATCGATCTGTGGGGTTTAACGTCCCAAAACTACTATGTGATTATGAGAGACGCCGTAGTGGAGGGCTCCGGACATTTCGACCACCTGGGATTCTTTAACATGCACTCAAATCTGAGTACACGGGCCTACAACATTTCCTACTCCATCGGAAATGCAGCCGCCGCAGCCGGGATTCAATCCCGCGACCTGAGGGTCAGCAGCCGAGTACGTTGGCCACTAAACCACCATGGTGGGGCAAGGTTACATCACTCAAAACAGATACTGAAAAAAACAAACAATGAAGACAAAGAAAGTAGACAACATTATTTGTAGTTTTTAGTGTATATTGAAATAATTATCATACAAGTGTGAGGAAGGTTATGTGGACGAAAAGCTACTCACCGTCCACAAGTTCCTTTTTTTTTACAGTTGTGACGAACGGTTATTGGTTCGGTCCTCACTGCATTTAGCTCAATCCGCTCTTTTGAATATTTGATGAGTTTAGAGACACTTGTGACTAGAGACCTGGCGAAGATTAAGACTGTACAACCGACGACAGTTGAAACTAAATAACAGAAGGCAACGACAGTGTTGAGTAAACGGAAGACAGCAGTTAGGACTTTATCAGCTTTATTTCTTTATCAGCTTTGGAACCGTAAGCTTGCACTCGATCCTGCTCCTTATCTAAACCTTTTGTCCGGTACACCCACCAGGACCTTTCGCCCTTGTAAATTTACGTCGATTTTCGCACGCACAAACAATTTCAAACATTCCTTTTTCGCACGCACCATAAGTGATTGGAATGCCTTACCACCTGATACCTTCTTATCCAACATTGTTCCTCAGTTGTTCAACCAGCTCGTAGAATAAATTTGTAACGGTGCCTTTATCCTGTGATTGGTTTTCCCATATTATCAACTTGTGTAATAATTTGAGCTACGCTACCGTGTATGATCATTGCTGCCTTGCTTCGCTGTTTTCGGTCATTACCTTCTTATGTGCCATACGACTGAAATATGCACTGATTAGTCCTCTCCTGTTCTTTGGTGTATTCTTCGATTGTTCATGGCTTATTCCTTCTTGCACTTATTCTGTATTTCTTTTTCCGCCTCTTTTTTTATCTTGTTTATAACTGGTTTTTCACCCTTATTATACCAACAAAGCACTCCTGCTTGGGCCGCCCAAGGCCTGCAGTATTGTATAAATAAATAACAAAATAAATAAAGAGCAGGGAGTCATGGCTAAAGGGCAGGCTAAAGTTGTGAGTGAAGAGCAGGTGACCGTTATGACAAGTGGCGACGACAGTTGTGACTAAAAAAGAATAGACGACAGTTATTAGAGGATTCACATGACTTAATAAATAGCGGACAGTAGTTGCGAGTAAACAACACGGGAGAGTTGTGAGTAAAGAAAGAGCGGACGACAGTAGTGACTTAAAATCAGACTACAATGACAGGCGACAGTTATGACAAACGACCATCATGCAGACGGCCGTTATGACCCTTTAAAGAGTATACGACGAGCTTACCTTTACGCTTAGTCGTCTTGGGAAATAAAGAAAACCGCATACGCTTTAACGCACTCAATAAATATTTGAGAGACGGCAAGCGACTTTATTCCGGACAGCCGGGGGGGATTATCTTTCACAACGTTCTTCCTACAAGCTATAGAAACCGCGGTAGTTCATAAAAATTCTGGGATTAGAGAAGCCATTCCGCACGAAGAATCTGCCGCTTTTTATAATCCCCCTCCAAAAAAAAGACATCACATCTCTCCACGAAATGCGAGTGCCACTGAATCCCGTTTTCAGAGGTAGCTTCTCGTTTCTATTTTTTTTTTGTCTTTGAAGCCCAAACTGCATGAATTAGAGCCACCATCTCTAGATGGACGCCCGCAAAGTGCATGCACTCGGTGCGCCCGAGCTCCCACTTTTTGACCGGAGCAATTATCTCGGTCGTACAGTCACATACAGCTGTCATGTTCGAGAATCTCGACGGGTCCGGAGAAGTTATGCGACTCTGGACTTTCGGGTCTGCATTAAGGGAGTGAGTGCCCGCCATGTTGATTCGTTCCTGCGCTCATACTAAATCAGCGCAGCGCGCGTCTTCAAGCTGGAAGCTATAGGATCACTCGAGCAGGAAAGAAGGCCACGACCTCATTCTTTATCGCGGCAGAAGACTCGCGTTGCAGACGACTCTCGCGGCAGACGAACGTGTCCTCGCGGCGTCTGCTATTAGGCGCCGTCTGCTACCACAAATGGAGGGATGTCGTCTGTTATTACTAGTCCCGTCTGCTGTGCTAGGACCAAGGAAACCGCGGTCTAATGGAAGGTATTATGATTTCAAATTTTATTTTCAAACTACCTGTCAAAGAAGAATGCGTTAGAGGTCAGTTTAATGCGACGATAACAATCTGCGAATGTGGAGCACGCTTGTACATTTTGATACGAGCTTTGAGACGTGCCATGGTCTGACTTTTTTTTTGTCGGGAATTTTCGGATTGGTTTAAACGTGGTAGCTAGGAGACCATACTGAAAAAGCAAATCGCTTAAAAAGTTCACGAAAATCTCGTTACATGAAAAAGACCTTACCGCGAACAAAGAAAATTCCCGAAATCAACCAAGAGACGCACCTGACTTTTGAGAATGTCCAATGCAACCTCGCTGAACCTTTCAAGCGGCACCTATGAAGACTACAAAACTCCGTAAATATGTCAGATTATATCAAAGTCAAAGTCTGTAAACACGTCAAGTTAACAAAACAATAACTTCAAGTAACTTGCTGTTTTATCTAGACACAAATAATATAATAAGACTTTGATATATGTGTTGTAGTAGTAAAACCAAAGTAAATTGTAACTAAATCTTTTTACCGTCAAGTCACTCATGCTATGTCTTGCCTAAATAGAAAGAAAAATGTCGGACTAGAAAAGCTGTGCGAATTCCTTTTTAGCTACGTTAATTATGAGTAACGAAACATATGCTTTTGCCGCGGCTTGCCGGAAACGGTTTGCATAACAACTCGCCCAAAAGACTCGTTCAACGCGGTAGTGCCTTCAGCAAAGTGACCGTATTATACAGTGCACTGCAGGAAGAAGTTAAAAGTAGACACATTTATGGCACAGGAGGTCGGAATCATCGAATGGTGAATGTATTCTGCGCCCAATTAGCCCCTAGTCGACACAACCAGTAAAAACAACTATAGCTACACAATTACGTGCAAAACGTCTGAAAGAGTCAAGTTCTATAGTGTGCTCTGTATACATTCGCTGTTCGTTATGCAGCTACAACAGCGCTGAACGCAATTAGAGCGAAAAAAAAAAGAAACTCGCAACCGTCGCAGATGCTCCTAGTTTTGGACCCCAGCTTGCAAAAGCACTCTCGGATTTCGCAATACGCGGCACAACGCGTTGTTCGATGCGCACCGTATAGCACGCGCAAATAAGGCATTCGAGCAAAAGCCGAGCTCGAAACAGCTTTGCATACCCCACTCCTAAATCCTGCACCCGTACGTCAAGCCAGGAAAAATAAACGTATAAAGGCACTATTTCGCAGTTGCCTTCCACCTACCTCAGTAGCTGCGTATGCCGGGGATTCGCGTGGTATGCCTAAAAGTAGCGGTTGAGTATCATAAATAGTTGAAAACATTGCACACGCCCGCATGAGCCAGAATTGGGAAATGCACGTCGAAAGGGCGCGGATGGTGCATTCAGGTATGCGTCGTCTGCTGGGCTCCACTGTGCTATTTATACTGCCAGCCAATCAGAAGAGCATCTCCTGATTTTTTTTCTTTCTTTTTCTGCTTCGGTATAGCTGGCCAATTACAACAGCGCTTGCACCATGCAGGCACCGACTCTGCTTCCCTCTGCATACAGTCCACGTCGTCATGTGGTAGTTCATGACATCCAACGGTACAGAACGCGCGTCGACGACCGAGGCTGCGCTGACTTCATTACATGAGACAGACAGACAGACAGACAGACAGACAGACAGACAGACAGACAGACAGACAGACAGACAGACAGACAGACAGACAGACAGACGGACGGACGGACGGACGGACGGACGGACGGACAGACAGACGGACGGACGGACAGACAGACGGACGGACGGACGTACGTATGTACGTACAGACAGACAGACAGACAGACAGACAGACAAATAGATAGATAGATAGATAGGTAGATAGATAGATAGATAGATAGATAGATAGATAGATAGATAGATAGATAGATAGATAGATAGATAGATAGATAGATAGATAGATAGATAGATAGATAGATAGATAGATAGATAGATAGATAGATAGATAGATAGTACGTGTTGAGCGAACAGCTGCGGCGGCGTATAAACGCGTCTCAAGAGGCATATTTCCTTAGCGCCAGCTCAGCTGCACAGCATAAGCGCGACAAATTTACGACTGGAAGAACGCGGTAGCCAAAAAGACAAGTCGATTATTATCTCGTCTCTAAGCTTCGAGGTAGGTGGACGGCGGCGCCTGAAACTGCCGCTTCGCGTCGCATAGCTCCACCGTGATTAGACAGGGAACATGCTAAGCGCGAAACCTTGTTCGTAATATAGCACGCATAAAAGCCATACGTGTGGGCACTTTCTTCGCCCAATGTTGCCGGGTGGCGAATCAGCGTCGTTTCAGAAGAGAATAAATTGTTTCTTTTTATGTTCAATTTCTCGCCTGCCACGAGCGGCATACAGATAAAAAGATCGACCAGAAGGAGTCAGAGGCAACCAAAGTCTTTACGCTTAGGTCCTAAAGTGTCTTTTCCTAGTCTGTTTCCTTGAAATCTGCTCATACAAAATCTTTTAAAAGACTTAGAGTAGAGGATTCGCACTTTACGCTAGAACGAACGGCATCTTGCTAACGCGGTCGCGCGAATTTTCTCCAGAGAGTCGTGGAGAGCGTGGAACATTGCGGATTTTACCCCATTTCCGCCATTTGTGTAGCTCTCTTGCTCTCTCCGCACACAACCCTCCCCCTCTCTTAATACGGCGGTGCAAATAACGTGCGTGCGCCTGCAGACGCAGCGCTGAAGCGCGCTAACTCGTTTAACGTCACCGCCTCTTCAGCCAACGCCATTGCCATTCGAGCTGCGTGTGTTTGCATGGGGTGAGAAGCGGGGGAGGTTTCAACGGAATTTCGGGTTTCGCTGAAGTCGCTGCGACGTTTTATATTGACGTCCGCGCACGCGAAAGGATTATTTAATTTGCGAGCGACGGATACGTTTCCCGGGGGCCGGACAGCGCGTGTACTCGTCTGCTGTTTTCTATGCGTTTTTGTCCGCTTCCAGAAGTGCTGCCGTCTGCTTATAACGCCGCAGACGACGGCGGGTCGTCTGCTTTCACCGCGTCGTCTGCCATATAACGCGGCGCATTAAGCACACACGGTGGCTGCGACTATGGCACTCTCATGACTACCTCTTCGCGTTTTTGTGCGTTTTTTGCGTATGTTCCTTTTTTTTTTTTTAGTCTTGGTTGTTTGCTCTTTCGGCGACACCAGGGACGACTGGGCTAGGCCTGACCTTTCATTTTACAGCGCGGACCTGCAAAGGCGAGCGGTCCCGGCCGGCCTGGGGTGTTTGCTCAGCGCGAGTCGAGTTTCGGGCAGGGGAATTCGAGATGACCACGAGATAAAAAAGTAAATAAAGAACTCGCAAACGAAAATAAACCGATAACCGAATAAAGATAAGGTAAACAAATGGAGTGCGACGGATGCGCAGCCGCGGCGACGATGACTCGCCCGGTTCTCGGTGTCGTCTGCTTTCGCTATGCGGCGGCGCCATATTGGACAGAAAAAAAGCAGACGGTTCTTCTTGAAGCCTCGTCCTGTCGTCTGCAAGCGCGGTCAGTTGCACGACAGAATAAGACATTTCTTTCCTAATCTGCTGCGCGGCTTTCTCCTCTTTCCTTATTTTCGTTGCGTTTGGAGTTGCGTTACAACATCTTGGTTTAACCCACGCCGCACCACGCCTGAACCCCACGCCTGGCTAAGAACATCAAAGAAAAGTAGACAAGCGAAACGGCTGTCCTCTTGTTGTTTTTTTCCTTTTCATGTTTTTTTAGGCTTAAGTTAGGCCTAGTCCGGGGATTGCCCGCTCTTTTGCTTCTACGGTCACGTCGTCTGCTTGTCTTGAGCTCATGCCAGCCATAGCTAGCGCTGAGAAGGCGAGGGATTATGTAAATACGTATGTAAATCTCGCCGAATCGAGAACCAGGGGATATCCAGCCGCGTCTTCCCGCGAGCATGGGGTCTACCATCCGCTCGGACAGCTTTCGGATCGGTCTTTGGCTAGATCGGAAACGGATCCTTGCCGGGTATCTTCGGTGGATTAGGCCTAGCTGCAAATCTTCCTGCCAGACGTTACGTCAACACTGCGCTTTGTTTTTTTTTTCGCTCTTTTGTCTTCTTCTCGTCCTCCCAACGGCTTTGCCGAACACGACACGTCAGATACGCCGTGCCCGAATCGGGATGAACTTTCGCTACAATCCAAGCCTGCTTTCAGAGAGAGTAAAGGAGCTGCTTCGTATGAGGTTGGCCGGTTAGGTTTAGGAATTTAGTGCAGGGTGCACAGAAATCAACTTATTGCGCATCTTAAAGCGAGCGCGATCCATGTTCAAAAGGAGCGCGCTCTGTCGAAATATCGAATTTCGGTGATCTTAACTTTTTTTTTTTAATTAAAAGACCCAGTGGCTGCACTGGAGTGCCAGGAGTTCGTTAGGTCGATCCTATGATTTCATGTAGAACCGTGACCTTTATTGGTAGTAAAGGCTTTCAAATTAATCGGATTGCCTGCCTACATACGCAAAAATAGTCAGAGCAAACACCATGAATTTTAAAAACACCCTAATTAGATAGGAGATCAAAGCGAACAGTGTCCTTTGCACAGGCAAACGTTGCTTTTTGTTTCATGGCAATTCAGAAGTAATTGCATCTTTAACACTGCTCCCGTCCAACCTTAAAATTTCCACCAAAAAAAATCCTCAAAACTGAAAGTTTTCTTAGTTTTTTGCGATGTACCGCACGGAAGTGGACGACGAATTGCAGAGTTTATCAGCAAGAGAGGTTTTGAGGTGGTTTTCCATATTGTCTTTTTTTCTTCCCTGCAGCTGTTGTCTTCACCGCATAACGACTAAGACTGCGGCAAAGCACGCTTGCCGTGTTTTCAGTCAGTCAGTCAGTCAGTCAGTCAGTCAGTCAGTCAGTCAGTCAGTCAGTCAGTCAGTCAGTCAGTCAGTCAGTCAGTCAGCCAGTCAATCAATCAATCAATCAATCAATCAATCAATCAATCAATCAATCAATCAATCAATCAATCAATCAATCAATCAATCAATCAATCAAATAATCACTTAATCAATCATATCAACTCAATCAAATCAATCAATAGTCTTTACTTTCTTTTACATTTCAACTCACGTTAAAGTGGTGTTGGCGACTGCCCTTATATAAATCGGCTGATGTGCAGCTTAGCAGCATTTGTACCTCTGTTACGTTATGTCTTACCTTTTTTTAACCTTCACCAGGCGTCCGCCTCTGATATCCTAAAAATAATAATATAATAACAGAGAGCAAGCCAAAAAGACTGAAAAAAAGGAAATAAAAACGGCAGTTCTGATTACAATACAAGTGCGTGATGGCTGTGGTGAATATTTCATCAGAAAGAACAACGATAAGGAGAACTAGAGAAAAAAACAGAGAAAAAAAACCAGAGAAAGAAACACTGAAGCTTTATTTCTAGTCCATCGCAAAGTGCCCGGGATCGCATCTGTTAATGGCGGCGATGCGCCAAGCCATCAGACTGATGAGCACTCGCTTCCCTGGCTCGCGCACTATGTCTTGCCCTGAAATCGTTTCTCCTGCAGACGACAGACACTTTGTTTTTTTTTTGCTTTTCGGTCTCCTCTGTTTTAGGGCAGACGAGCGCACGAAATTCGTCTGCTTTCTGCGGACGCTTAAGACGGTTTCCAATCTGCGCCACTTCAAGCATAGTGGTTGGGAAAGTTCCTTCTTGAGAATCTGGTCGTGTCATGTCCACTTATGGTCGACCACTAGATGGTTCGCGCGCCCCCTGTTATCAAGGTGCATTACATTATTTCAAGGTACAGACATCGGCATTAGCCAGTCAGCTCACTACCCGTTTCGTCGTGAGGTACGCAATGTCCGTCTGGACAGACAGCGTTCTCCCTACAAACGACAGGCAATCCTTGTTTTTTGTTTTTTCTATGTCGTCTGTTCTAGAGCAGACGACCGGACTAAAATCGTCTGCTTTCTTACGAGACTTAAGACAGTTGCCCGTTTGCGCCACTTCGAGAACAGCAGTTACGAAAATTACTTTCTTGGAAATACGGCCATGTCACGTCGCCGTGTCACTCCTGATGATTGATCACTGCCTGCTTCATTCGTAGTCTGTAATGAATATAAATGGAAACTTGAAGAGAAGAACAATTTGTTGCATAAAACCTAATTTGGGCCTAGTACATATGAATGAACTGAAATTAACATGCAAACACGTGACACGCACCACCGAGAAAAGAAAACAACGCACACGGGCGCTGACTTGGGCATAAATATGCATTGGCAAATCCAGAAATAGCCCCGCCGCGGTGGTCTAGTGGCTAAGGTACTCGGCTGCTGACCCGCAGGTCGCGGGTTCGATTCCCGGCTGCGGCGGCTGCATTTCCGATGGAGGCGGAAATGTTGTAGGCCCGTGTACCCAGATTTGGGTTCACGTTGATTGATTTGTGGGGTTTAACGTCCCAAAACCACCATTTGATTTTGAGAGGCGCCGTAGTGGAGGGCTCCGGAAATTTCGACTACCTGGGGTTGTTTAACGTGCACCCAAATTTGAGCACACGGGCCTACAACATTTCCGCCTCCACCGGAAATGCAGCCGCCGCAGCCGGGAATCGAACCCGCGACCTGCGGGTCAGCAGCCGAGTACCTTAGCCACTAGACCACCGCGGCGGGGCATGGGTGCACGTTAAAGAACCCCAGGTGGTCGAAATTTCCGGAGCCCTCCACTACAGCGCCTCTCAAAATCATGTGGTGGTATTGGGACGTTAAACCCCACATATCAATCAAACGAAGAAATAAAGCAGCTATTAGTCAGCTCTCGTGTGCGTCGTTTTTTTTTTTACCCTGTGGGGCGTCTTCTGTGCTTGCGCTGTCAATTTTAGTTCAAGAAATTCTGCAAGACGGCGCGTCACCGCAGTAGCCATCGTTATCGATAGATGACATTCTTCTTTTGAAGACAGCGAAATAATGCTTCGTGCACTATAGTACACGGTGACAACAGACGAGAACCGGTGTGAAAATGGGGATGGGGGTTAGGGAGAGATGGGGGTTGGCGTTGGGTTGGCGTTTCAAATTGTGTGCAGAAAGCATACACATACAAGCGCAATAGGCACTGCGCCGTGCTCCCGACCGGGCTGCAGAAATTAGGTGCCTTTCTCCTCGTCTAACCACTACGGTCTTCTATAGAATAGCGGTCTTCTATAGAATAGAAGACCGCTTGTCGATACAATGGCTCTATCTACAGCCCGTGTTCAAGCATTCCGATAGAAAATCGGTTCTTGGCCGAGGCTGCACCGTCCGTTGGCGTAGCGCCAGTCACGTGGTCGTGTGGCGCGGCGAGAACGGGGCTGAGTAGGAGAGGGGAAGCAGCTCCATGACGAGATGGGCGGTGGCGAGGTTAGGTGGAAGTGGTGAACTAGAGTTACTGATTATGCTACCTTTTGGTATAGGGAGCATGCACGGTAACTTTACGGTGAACCAATAAGAGGTGCGCTAAAAGGAACGTCGAGGTTCGGTGGAAAGGGGCCAACCAATGAGGTGAACCCGACGAAGGATGGCATCAGCTGCGCTATTTCGAGAGTGTTCGTGAAGTGTTGGAGCTGTCCGCACTTTTTTCTGTTAATACAACGTATCTTGGTACGGGGATGGATAAACTTCATTGGTACAGACATCCGAATTTAGCCATACAGTGGTTCATTGTTAACAGTACACGGGATAAAAATAACGACGCTAACATACACAGGATACGCTGTTATTGCGGCATAGCGCACGTGTGCTTTTCTATAACCGATTAAAATGGTTAGTATTTGTGTTTGCCATCTTTTGCTTCAACGGTCGTTCTCTGTTATCGTAATACTGCTCCCGTAAAGCACTGCGTCCCACAAGCTGCTGGTGTCACAGATCATGTTACAACGAAACCTCCTTCTTTGCTCTTTCTTTTCTGTCATCTGCTCTAACTTCGTGGCCGAGAATCCAGACGCAAGTCGATCGTCTGCTCACCACAGAATTTTTTATTAGTACGCCAGAGGAGAATTTGGCGCTAGTGTCTATGGGAACTGCAACGCATGGCACTTCAACGAGCATCAGAATGACAAGTAGCAAGTGGGGTTTGCTTGAGCTCCGTTTTTTCGGCTCCGAATGGCTCGGAATGGCTCCGAGTGGATTGCATACGCTTTTTCACTTAAACGGAGTTCACCGAGAGTTGAGGAGTTAAACTTGATCACCTTGACCCCTTTAAGGCGACAATTTCTGATCTGTTCACAATGCACCGTTCTTTTATCCGAAACAAAAGCGAAAACGCACCGATAAACGAAGCCGACAAGTGCGATCCAAGTCGCATGCACGACGAATAGGCTAATCCGTGTACCATTGATTACTCCCATGATGACTGAACGACCGCAGCGCCAGAGTTGCGCGTGGTAAAAGTTGTAGAAAACTCTATGCTGTTCGCGAAAATGGGGCGCTTGTCGCGTCGCCATCTTGCGAAAATGTCGCAAGGAAAAACTCATTCTGCACATGTGAGCTGCAACTGGCATCCACGCGTCACATCGTTATGCAGCTGACCGTAGCTCCTGCTTTCCTGGTTATATTTGCTGTGCTCATTTCGAATGTATGAGCTGGCAGCTCCAGTCACCGAATTCTCTCAGAAGAAAGAAAGACAAAAAAACAAGCATCCGCTCGGCTCTTGAGTCCGCAAAAGTATGCGAAGAGAGAATCGATATGGCAGAGTTATTATTTAGCTAAACTCCGCAGTACCGGCTAGGCGCCAGTCGGCGCACGCATTAATTATTCACGCCCGAATTCGTCAAAGCTTCTGCGTCTGTCGTTTGCGCCACTGATCTGCATCCACGTTGTCAGGACGTTCTTCCCGGACTGCCCATACACATCATCCGCGCCTGCCCACAACGGGTTAAAAGCGAGCCGTGTGCAAAGTGTTTCCATGACAACGGGAATCGCAAAAAAAGAGGTCCACCCCAATGAAGTGGGCTAAATATACCCCCATAGGATAACAAATTTCAAATTGAACGAAAGAAAGGGTTTTTTTTCGGACGATAGTTTTTCCAGGGATCGGTCAACGCAAGAACTTCCGTCAGTCTGTCTGTGTTCAGAAAAAAACATTTTATATCGCGGGACGCTACATACATATGAAAATAGTGTCTATGCAACAAACCAATGACGCAGCAATTCGGTCTGTCTGTGTCTGTCTTTCTGACTGTCTGTCGATCAATCGATTCAGCTACCCGAGCGAAAGTATAATCCTATGTTGAACATCCGTAAATCTGCATCTCCTGGCTGCGTTCTTATTAAGTGAACATCGCCTATTAAAAAACAAATATTGCGCATATTTTGGCGCAACATGAACACGGGAGTATTAGGTAGCGTGTGCCTTTATTCGGAAAATGCGTAGATACGTAATTCTAAAAATCGCAATGTCTATCACGCTGCGCTGACAATGCGGCGATATAAACGAAAAAGAGGATGCTTTCTAGGCTTCGCTATAGAACTAGCTAGAACTAGGGAGCTACTTACATGACCAGTCATGTAGGTTTCCTTTCTAGAACGACACGGCGTTGCCACTTGCCAGTTGCTCTCCATTCTAAAAAAAAAAAAACTTTGTTTCCCTACATTATTGCTAGATGGCGTCCAAATCTCACGCAGCGCCTCCAGGCAGAGAACTATAACGCCTTTCGACGTCCTTTGGAGTGAAGTATGCAGATACGGGGAGCGCATTTTTTTTTCTAACGGCTCATTTGTGAATACTTTCTTTAGAGGAAAAAATGAACCCGACAGACAATGGGATCAATCCACGCCTAGTTGGTATCATTGGTTTTATTTTGTTGTGGTGCAATAACTCGACGTAATTTGAAATGAAGTTTCACGGAAAATCACCATTCCCGTCGGTATCATTCCGACCCCTCAACCTTCGACTTACGCGAACGATACTATACCTATGTATGTATGTATGTATGTATGTATGTATGTATGTATGTATGTATGTATGTATGTATGTATGTATGTATGTATGTATGTATGTATGTATGTATGTATGTATGTATGTATGTATGTATGTATGTATGTATGTATGTATGTATGTATGTATGTATGTATGTATGTATGTATGTATGTATGTATGTATGTATGCATGCATGCATGCATGCATGCATGCATGCATGTATGTATGTATGTATGTATGTATGTATGTATGTATGTATGTATGCATGTATAAACTTGTACGCGGTGCATAGTTTAAAAAGTGTTGCAAAACAGGCACTGAAATATTTGTAGAACATAGACATTTGTCACAACATTTCTGCAAAACTTCAAAGCGATGAATCAAGGAGACGCCGCCAACAGTCGGTTCTGGGCCCACCTATATATCTTGCAAACGTGACCAAATTCTTGTGAGCATCGTTATAAACGAAGCCACTGGTTCGCTTCGGAAACATAGCACAATCTTGCGCAGTGCATTACTCAAACGAATCCCATACAGACATAATGAATGCGTGGGCTACATATTAGCATAGTTCGCGTTTCGCGTTAGCAAAAACGTGTATGTGTTTGTCCACACTCGTTGCACTTTCGGAGTCACCGTACTGAACATTTATTTTTTCGTTTTGTTCAAGTCGCTGTCGACCAACTCTCGTAAACAAGTTTTTCTGATCATAGCGAAGAATTTTTCTTCGGCATTGCTTTGACGCGCTGCGTTCTCCTTTGATCACGTTCGCGCAAACTCGCACTATTTTTTTAAAGTAAGAACGAAAAAAATAAAAACAACCATCATTTTGAGTTATCTTGTAAGGTACCTACTGCTACGCGGTCTCGAGGGAGAAATCCGTAAATGCATAACACATCTGTTCGTTTTTTAAAACTTATTTGGTTAGATATATGCATGACACCTTGAAAAAAAATTGGCGGCTTGCGCCGCATGCGTAGCAGACGACACGTTCGAAGTTGCATAACAAGCGCGTTTTATATCGCGTAGCAGACGACGCCTTTGAAATTCTAGCAAGGTATTACAAGTGCCAGGCGGCAGGCGCGAATTTGCGAGCACGCTATGCCTCTATTTTCGCGACAAGAATCCTCTTACGCTTCTTTCTCTCTCTCTCTCTCTCTTGGATTTGACACAGACAGATAAGTGCAAATGGGACTGCGCGCTTTGTGCAGCAGACGACACAGGCCCCGTGTCGTCTGCTCGGCGAAGCAGTTTCTCCAAAACCGCGGATTTCTGGTTCGTCTGCATCGAGTTTGCAGAAGCAGAAGTAGAAAAAAAATCAAAAGCGGAAAGAAAGAACATACGACGATTCCCTGGTTAAGCCAGTGAGATTTCTCGCATATTATCGAACCAAAAAAAAAAGAAACTGATAAAGGAAATATGTGCGATTCGTTGCCTGAAAGCCTTATACTGCATCGCTGACATTGGCGCGAACAAGCGGAGAACAGGAAAGCGTACAGAAAAGTTCAAGAAAAGTAGGCCCGATCCCACTTCTGGCTAAAAAAAAAGCGAACTAAAAAAAAAGTCGCGGAAAGGAGCAACTATTGGGCGAAGAAGAACACGGACGATCCAATAAGAAACGCGCGCGTAAGATGGAAGCCGAACACGCCGTAGATAAATGACATGCAAAAGCGAAGAAAGGCAGGAAAGGAAAGCCGAAACATGGCGTCTTTTGGACGGAAAGAACACAAAATGCACGCTTCATCAGGCACCAGCCCAGCAGGCAGAAGCGGGCGCTTTGCTCGTATCCAGACAAAAAAAAACCCAAATCGGATCAAGCATCGGATCACTCCATGCACAGACTCTTTGACTGTTGCATGCACGTTCTCGGCTTTGTCTATTTCTCTTCCGTGATCTTTTCTCCAGTTTTTGATAAACCATTTCTTTTCTTTTCCGCCATTCCGGCATAGTAGTATAGTGTGGGGGCAGATGCGAGCTATTTGGCTCAAACACCGCCCTTTCACTTCAACTGCCAAAGCTCTCCCCGCCCGTTTCATTTGATTTTAATCATTTTGCTGTTTTGCTTCGAACTGAAGATTTCAAACGAACACGGCATGTATTGAGATTGGAATAAAAAGAAATTGAATTTTTAAGTGAAAACAGGAGCGATGGATCGCCTTAGTTCTACCCTGGCTGCTCTTCTATGTCTGCGATCGATATCGTCGATCGAATTTTTTTCTTTCTCTCTATCTGCGTTCCGATACGCGTCGTCTGCTAGCGTTCGCCCTCTCCTTTGCGCGTCTTCTGCTTTCGCTATATAAAGTCGTCTGCTTCTACTTTTCGGCGATCGTCTGTTCCACGGCCTCTTAAGTCCGTTTTCGTGGCTCGTCGTCTGCTATGCGCGCCTTCTGCTTTATGCCTTGTCCATTCGTCTGCAATCGTGTTCTGCTTCCTCGGCCTTTCTATCTGATTCCTGGTGAAAGTGCTTTGAAACAGACCGCGGGAACCGAGGATTCCTAACATCTTGAGCGCACAGATAGAAGAGAAAGAAACCCGGAAAGAATCGCTTCGAGCAACGGAGTGGATCAGTGGTCTGAACAAAATAAAAAAAGAAAGAAAGAGTGCTTTTAGAATTGCGTATACCCCAAACGAAATTTGTTTCTCCCGGCATTTTATTCCTTGTTTTTAAGCCATCTTAGCAGCGTATCTAGCTAGAGCTGCGTGATTCTGCTCGAGCACCGTTTCGAGTTTGAAAACACAAGCGTACTCTGCCCACTTTCCCCGGAGGTATCAGGCCGAAGAAAGCTACACTACCTACAGCACTTCGAAGAGCTGTCTAACAGAAGTGAACGAGAGGAAAAGTAAGAATATCGTTGTACGGATGGGTCGAAATCCATTTTGAACAGCTGCGAATGCTGGACGTTTTAGCTCGCTCCAGAAAGCACGGCTTGGCCCGCAAGTGTTCTGAAATTCATATGCGCACACAAAAAAAACAACAAAAACAAAAATTGGAAGCAGAAACACTGCGCGTGGCATTGATTCTTCTGCTCACAATAGCGGATTCGTCTGCTGTCCAAAAGAAGAATAAGAAGAAAAAAGAAAGCAGAAGCGAGGTTCGAGCTTCAACGTAAATAGATATGGCCTCCGGGACCACTGGCAAGTGCGATGCGCTGGTATGTTTTGTATATCTTTTTGCGTCACGTAATCTCTGAACCTGGAAGCGTTGCGAGGGCTGTCTGAAGAGCTGCGCGCCTTTACATCAAATGTGTACCCGGAAAAAGAAGAAAAAAAACGCGTCTTAATAAGATGGCCTAGTCTGTCTGTCCTGCAGCAAGGCTACGTCACATTGATGCTTACAGCCCAGACTAATTAAAACTAGAAACGCACAAAAAGAAAAATGTGTAGCAATGATTTCGCGGCTATAGTGCAAAAAGAAGTACGTTAGCGTTACGCTTTATTACCTTCAAGCACCTTCGATTGTCTTGATAGCCATCATTAGCCGTGAATGTCCAATAATACAGCCTCGTTTAGCCAATAGTTAGGCCACACAGCCGTCGTCTGCAACTGCAGATTCCCCTGGCGCCCGACTCTCATGTTTTTGAAATATTACATAATCTTCTCGCATTTATTTATTTATTACTTTATTCATTTATTTCTTTTCGCTCGTTCCCCGCCATACTCCTTTTTTTGCGCTGCGTCATATGCTATAACGCGCCAGCGTGCATACTCGTCAGTTGAGCATACTAGCTTCTATAAGTATAGAACGCAGTTAGCCCACATTAGTTAGGCGGTCACTACGTAAATAATTACGGTACGCAGAACTTCTACAAGCACTGCGTACTTTCTTTGCTCCCTGAGACTGGTAGCTAACGCTGCATAATGCATTACAACAGAACGCAGTAAGAACGTCACAGACGAGAAACAGACGGCAGCGCACGTCACGACGGTTAGCCGGCACTTCTGGAATATTCTTCCGGCAAATCGTCAGCCATGCAGGCACAAGCAGCGAGTGCGAAAACAAGAAGTGTGCCGCAAGAGAACAGACGAACAACAGGCGCGCGCCACGAACAAGAGGCCGTCTGTTTACGCCAGTTTGCGCAGACGGCAGTCAAGTTGCAGACGATACCGCGGTATAAGAAGCAGACGATGCCGGTTGCAGGCGATGCCACTGTGAGTAAGAAGCGGACGACTCGAGTTGCAGACGATGCTGTGCTGAGTGAAAAGCAGACGACGAAAACACTACAAGGTTTTCGAGTTAAAAGAAAGAGAGCATTTTACAGCACTCGAAAGCCTTTTTCTTAGCTTCGCCTGCTTGCTAGCATTGCACAAAAACCGAGGAACAGTGCAATGTGCGCCGTTGTGTCTAGGTGGATTGTTAGAAACAGCTAGAGCAACAAACGCGCCTCGCTTACGAATTCGAAACGTTTGTTAGTCAACGCTAACCGAGTTTGTGCTCTGGACAGTGCCAAATTCAGCCATGTTACTGAATTTAAACGCGTTGACGTTCTGAATCAGGAGGTTCTGGATGTCTACTATGTGAGGTAAGCAGATGGCAGTATGGCTCACTGACAATCTATACAGGCCGCGTCTCCCTCTCTGTCTCAAGAAAAAAAAACATTGAGACATTGATGCGGTTGTAATACATGCCGTAATGGTGGCCCCCGGTAATTTCGACAACCCTTCGACGACATTGGCTTCTCTTACCTGCACCTAAACCCAAACTACACAGGTCCAAGCGTTTCCGCCCTCATGCGGCTGGGATTCGATACCGCGGGTCAGCAGTCGAGTACCACAGACACCACTTACTGTGTAGTTCACTGAACTCAATCAATTTTCATTCGTTATGCCAAATGTTAACTGACCAGTATCTTAAACCACGCTCCCATATCACAGCGAAAGCTGTTATAAGATCACAACTCGGGACACGCGCAGTTGTCCGCCGCAGCTGGTGTCCGGAACCACATCGCGCGAAAATAGAAAAAGAAACACACACAGTGAGGCTAGAAACTAGGTTTGGCTGGGTGCCAGCCCAGTATTCTACCACTGAGCTACGCCTGTGCTTGTGACTTGTTGGGAAACCTAGACCCAAAGACGCAGTGTGGCTCGAACCCAGGTCCACTGTGCGCCAGCCCATTATTTTACCACTTAGCTACGCTGCGGCTTGTGACTTGTTGGCAAACTTGCCTTAGGCAGGCTGGATCTCTCGAATGCAATCGCGTTATTACGACTTATAAAGTTTTTTTTAAACAGCGAAAGAACAACCATTCGTCGCACAATGCGGATAGCGTAACGAGTGGGCCGTTCAATGCTCCAACCCATTAGAAAACCTTGTTCTTGTTCCCCTATCAACTATGGCGCATACCCACTTCAGCCATAATTTCTCATTGTCGTCAGCCACTGCACGAAGAACAATTGGCACGAAATTCCTTTCAAGTGTTTAGCCGATTACCACGCTTCTCAGAAGAATGACGAAAAATAGCATAGCAAATTCCGGACTATTACCCAAAAGTTTACTTTTAATACCCTAGTGGGTATCAAGCAAGTGCACTTGCTGTAGTTACCCAATGAGTGTTTTCAAAAGGCTCTGAAAGGCCGCTCTACTAGCTTTCGCTGTGACTGTGCTGCACCTCTGCGCAGGCCTGACATTTTTTATAAGCAGCCTACAGAACCATGTACCTTAAACTAGGGCCCTGAATTCATCACCAGTTTTTGTTTTTATTATATATTTTGTGAATGTGCGGCAAACCGGAAGTAAAAGCTTGACCGGAAGTGTGTGGAAGACAAACAAGTGTGTAAAACAGGCGTCGCGCATGTTTCAGCACTTTGATACGGATGAGAATAATCAAAACAGACAAAAAAGTCAAAATAAATTTTAAAAAACGCGCATATTTACGAAGTGAATGCTGATAATGTGGCGAAGCAGTGTGAATCCCATAATGAATCGTTACCTTCTATTTTGTTCTTGTTAACCACCTTTTATTTTTGTTCTTGTTAACCTTCGTTTTTGTCATGCTTTGCTAAATGTGTGGTTAGAATTGGTGATTTTTAGTGTTGCGGCATTTTACTTTGTTCGTTCTGTTTGTTCATTCTGTTCTGTTCTGTGGACACTGCAGACAGACAGACAGACAGACAGACAGACAGACAGACAGACAGACAGACAGACAGACAGACAGACAGACAGACAGACAGACAGACAGACAGACAGACAGACGGATGGACAGACGGATGGACAGACAGATGGACAGACAGACAGACAGACAGACAGACAGACAGACAGACAGACAGACAGACAGACAGACAGACAGACAGACAGACAGACAGACAGACAGACAGACAGACAGACAGACAGACAGACAGACAGACAGACAGACAGATAGATAGATAGATAGATAGATAGATAGATAGATAGATAGATAGATAGACAGACAGACAGACAGACAGACAGACAGACAGACAGACAGACAGACAGACAGACAGACAGACAGACAGACAGACAGACAGACAGACAGACAGACAGACAGACAGACAGACAGACAGATAGATAGATAGATAGATAGATAGATAGATAGATAGATAGATAGATAGATAGATAGATAGATAGATAGATAGATAGATAGATAGATAGATAGATAGATAGATAGATAGATAGATAGATAGATTTGGTAGCCACTCCAGACATGCAATACTTCATGCACGTTTACCGCCATTTTGTAGTTGGCTCGACATTCTCACCGTGGTTGACCAAGAGAGAGTCCAGTCTTCATTTTGGACTTTCGGGTCTAAACCGGCCTGGCGCTCGTCCCAGGTTCATTTGGGTTGCTGCGATGTCGCAGCATGGTAATTTCATCTGCGAAGCGCGCACGTATGGCGGGTAGAATTGGCCAAGATGGCATCGGCACATGCGAAGTATATACTATTTGCATATAGAAGCGATATGCAGAGATGAAGCAATCTCTCGGGCGAAGGCACCATTCATCTTCGTCAAACGTTGACAGCAGGGTGCACGCGTTCTTATCCCATCAACTCGTCTCTATTACCCCGTGAAGCGACGCAAACAGAAGCCTGTGCAGGAGGGTGCTGAAAATTCGTTTTCTCCCCAATAAAGAAGCAAAAAAAGGAATAAAAACGATAAGAAACGGGAAAACATAAACCTGAACGTACGTTGTCCTGTTTATGCGTGCGGCAACGTCGCACGCCTTTTGCGATGGCGTCGTCTGTGTGCTCATGTGCATTGCTATGCCTCGAACGTCTGCTTCTTTTTAAATGATCGTCTGCTATTACGTTGACGGTCACCTGTTTTTGTATAATCGTCTGCTAGCACTTTTATGATTGTTTCTTCATGAGCATTGCCTAGTGGTCATAAGATCGTCTGCTTCTTTTTAAATGATCGTCTGCTATTACGTTCACGGTCACCTGTTTTTGTATAATCGTCTGCTAGCACTTTTATGATTGTTTCTTCATGAGCATTGGCTGGTCGTCATAAGATCGTCTGCTTCTTTTTATATGATCGTCTGCTATTACGTCCACGGTCACCTGTTTTTGTATAATCGTCTGCTACTACTTTTATGATTGTTTCTTCATGAGCATTGGCTGGTCGTCATAAGATAGTCTGCTTCTTTTTATATGATCGTCTGCTAGTCGTATTTATTATTCTCGGTGTTTTTTTTTATATACGATTATGTGCGACTCCTTCTTTGATCATCTGATTCATTTCCTATGATCGTCCGCTAGTCATTTTATGATCGCTTCCTATACTGGTTATAAGAGTATGCTTTAAACTCTATGTGCGCACGTCTGTGGCTACTTTTTGTACACCTTTCTACATCCGTGTTCTAAACTTCTGCCCACACTAGATGTTTTGCTTTTTACTCTTCAGAACGCCACGTGCGGCAAATTCGTTTTCCGCAAAAGGTGCGCTGTTGCGAAGTCCGCTCTATATTACCACAATTTACTTCCTTTCGCGTGCCACGGCTGTCTGTCTTCAGCTGCCAATTTCCTCTTTGCAAACCCTGGTCTAAACTGCGCTTGGAAATAGACTTCCGGTGTTTTGCAACCGTTCCTTTTTTGATATAATTTGGTGGACAAATTACGTAAAGATATGACTGTTCTTTTTATTTCATACACATTTTGTAGAATTTCATGTTTTCCTGCATACTTAGATTAACGGATTTCTCGCTACAGAAAACTTCAGTTACGTAAAAGATTTCATGCCATATTAGTAACGTCGAGAAACATCGGAAGTGCAAGCTTTGCCTTTATTGACTCCTGTCTTTAATCTCGTAAACCTGATCAAATGTGTAATAATCTATTCCGACAGCACGAGCGGAGGCAAATGTCGATGTTTTCTTTCTTTTGACATTTATTGAGTGACATTCAAATAAAGCCTATTATCTCTATTTCTCTCTTTGTGTTTTATATCTTATATTTATCTGCAGATTCGAGTATGCTTTCTAAACATTTTCTTTTTTACTTGAAAGGCAAGACTTATCTCACTACCTACGAGATGTAACAATTCTTTTGTGTTGTTTTGTTCACAACATCGAGTAGAACCTAACACTAACCAGGTTTAGACCACAACCAATAACTTTCTGGCAGACGCCAAGAATGACATCCATAGATGCGTTGTTTGTGGCTGTGATATATAGAAGTGACCCTTATACTACGTTCTACGTGGGCTCTTTTTTTCTCGCAAAAGAACGCGCGTACAAGACGTTACGTACAAATACGTGATCCGAAGGGTGCTTACTATAGTACAGAGGTCATTAGGGTGAGTGTATTTCGGTGGCAACTTGTCTTTGCACGTCTTTCAAAGATGGTTTCGTCTGCCCTTTTACGCGCTTTTTGCTACGACGTGGTCACATGCTAGGCCTTGTACTTATGATCGTCTGCTTCTGCTTTTTTACGATCATCTGTTGTCCCTTGCATAATGTACGCGTACTGTGCCTAGACTATGCGCATGGTCAATAGCGCAATATGCGTAAAACGCGGATCTATATGGACTGCAGTCACGGGGGCACTACTCCGATGGAGGCGCTGCACAGTGCCGAACATTCAGTAACATCATATAAGAAGCAAAGCACGTAAACAACGCAGAAAAAACCGTGCCCAGCTACGAATAAAACAAACAAACGAAGAGGTTCGACAATCGACCGGGCGGGACTGGTTGGGAGAAGCGTCCTGGGGTGAACTTCGAGCGGCGACTCCCGCAAATCCCGCACGTGGGCCATCAAACTTTCAGCGAAGCCTCCTCGCCTGTACACCGACGAAAAAGGCGGTTAGGCTTAGCCGTCTTCAGTAATGGCGCCCCGCGACGCGACAAGCAGACGACGACGCCCCGTGACCAGACTGCGTCGTCGTCTGCTATCACCTGCGGCGTAGGTAACGATCGTTTATAGCAGACGACACGCGTTTGGAAGCAGCGTTTATTATGGGTCGGCGCCACGTTTGCGCTGCATATTAAACCCGCTCCACGCCCCCACGACGGTCGAGCCGCTTATTTATGGCTTCGACGGAGCCGCGCGTATTGCTTCGTGAGCGCTAAGCGAGGAATCACGCGTAAATGGTGTTCTGAGAGTACTAAGCATGCTAAGCCTCTCCCTAAGCCTCCCAAGTCAGAACACGTCAATGACCGCGCTTGCTGATACGCGCGTTTGGACTTGCTGTAGATTACATCACTCATGCAAGGAACTAATTTGAGCGCGAAAACACGACACATGCACGGACACGCACACACGCACCCAGGCATCAAACAGGCACAGCGTGAACTTCGGCTTAGCGCGAGTCGCTCCCTTCCTAACTGGACGAAAGTTCTTGATGGCAGCTAGAGTCTTCTCGTAATACACTCCCTTATGTATGACTACGAAGCAAACCTTCTTTATCTGCTAACAATAATTGTAATCGGTTGTCTTTGAAATACGAAACGACGTTATCTAAACATTTATCTTTAGGTCTAAAATATAGCCTCCGGTGCACGTTTTGGTCAACAATTCCACCAGCTAGCCAAACAAGTTTTTTTTTTTTTTGAACAATCCAAGAAACATTGCTTTCTAACATACTAGCAAGGTAACTCAACTGTTCAAATGATATTGAATTAACACAGTGCTGCTTCTGTAAAAGCGGATAGCCGACATTTACCATAATGGGAAATGGAAATTTGCGGATCTTAACCACCACTAAACAAAGCTATAGTCAACCACCTTTCGAACTGTACCTGTGGGCTATAGTAATGGATCAGACTACGAGACAATTATCAGACGGCGGAATGATGATGTGGTTGGCCATGAGATAATGGCGCTGTTTGCTGTTAATCCGGTGGTAAACCTGTTCTTGGTCAAACATGAGGGCAGAGCAAGTTGTGAAGGTGGTGGAAGTGCTTGAACATGCAGCCGAAGTTGACGTCCAAGTTACGCCTCCTTATATATTTTGCATGCTGCTTATAGGCATGGTCAGGTATCTGAATACTAGATACAGAAGTGAGTCAATTCATCGTTTAATCAATAATTGTAAATTGATTTATTAGTGTAATCTTTACTGTATAATTCTAATATTAGTATAATTTTCATTGATTAATGGATTGTTTCAATCATTATTTAGCCCATCAATCAATCTGTCTGTCTGCCCCGCCACGGTGGTCTAGTGGCTAAGGTACTCGGCTGCTGACCCGCAGGTCGCGGGATCAAATCCCGGCTGTGGCGGCTGCATTTCCGATGGAGGCGGAAATGTTGTAGGCCCGTGTACTCAGATTTGGGTGCACGTTAAAGAACCCCAGGTGGTCGAAATTTCCGGAGCCCTCCACTACGGCGTCTCTCATAATCATATAGTGGTTTTGGGACGTTAAACCCCACAAATCAATCAATCAATCTGTCCGTCCGTCCGTCCGTCCGTCTGTCTGTCTGTCTGTCTGTCTGTCTGTCTGTCTGTCTGTCTGTGTAATCATTCGTTCATTACGTGCAGCAGTAATTAACGCTTTCACTCACAAAATCCAGCCCAATGGCGCATGCGCACATAGCTGACGTCACGCCCCGCGTTCTCTCGCACAATCTCGCTTCAGCGAACGCCAACAACGCCAGCGGTCACGTGTTGCGTTCTCGCACTCAGAACGCGGCTATACCCACATCGATGTTCAGACGCGAAAGCTGTAAGGAACGGCGATTCTTCACAATACTGTTTGCTACGCGCGTAAACCCAACTGCGGGACTTATATATCCTTTTCGAGCTATCATCTTGCCACGGACTAGTTTCGACTGGACATCGCGTTAATCTGCTGTTTTGCATAGCATATATAGCGGCTGCGACGTGAAAATTGCTTGACAAAGTACAGCCGGCACCGACTAAGCCTGATCAGCATGTTTCTTAATCGGGCAGCGCAACAAATACTAACAAGAAAGAAAGAAAGAAAGAAGGAAAGAAAGAAAGAAAGAGAGAGAAAGAAAGAAAGAAAGAAAGAAAGAAAGAAAGAAAGATAAAGAAAGGAAGAAAGAAAGAAAGCAAGAAAGAAAGGACTCATTCTTAAATTTCCCCTCGACGTAATAACTTCTTTTAGCGCAAACTGGCACACTGATAAAGAGAGGAAACGACACCAGCACCATTTTTTTTTGTCCGTGTGTCAATTGGCGCTAGAAAAGAAGTTACTACGATGTATACAACTAGCTCGTCTTTCAGTATATTACTCCGCTACAACGCATACAGCTCGACCAAACGTCGATTTCGTAACAGTATATAGTGTCGTCTCCGCGGAAGCAAAGCGACCGTTGTACAGGGTAGGGACAATGTCCGCCGGAAATGTAGCGTTGTGCACTTTATGCGTGGTTTTCATTGCATCCGCTTTCGGCAGGAGACTCGATTTGCCTGTCTCTCTCTCTTTTTTTCTCTCTCTACTCAAGCTTAACGTCTTTGGTTTGTTTATTGTTCTAAAGAGATTCCCGAAGCACAACGAATGCGACGGGCGTTGGCATTAAGTAGCCCGAGGGTATTCTTCGCCGTGGAGGCGGAACACATCGATCAAGAGGCAAATGGTGATAGCAGGAAAACGCACACGCGCGCCAGCAGCATAACAAAAACAAAAACAGTGACCAGGGCTCTGCAGAAGCGCTTCCATACAATATGCATCTCTTGTCTTCGGGTCGTCTGTTTTACCCGCCTACGTTGCGAGGGCTCGCAAAGAACGGTACAGTGTTGTTCGTTAACGCTTCAAGAGCGCCATGCACTGCACTCACCGAAGAACTTCTGCTGTCCTGGTGTACAGTCCGATACAGTGGGAACGTGAACATTTAGGTCATTAACGTTGACTATGCACTGAAGTCATTGAGGAACCTCTGCTGTCCTGGTGTACAGCCCAATACAGTGGGAACTTGGACATTTAATCCATTAACTTTGACCATGCACTGAAGTCATTGAAGAACTCTGCTGTCCTGGTGTACAGCCCGATACAGTGGTAACTTGAACAGTTAGGTGATTAACGTTGACTATGCACTGAAGTAATCGAAGAACCCTGCTGTCCTGGTGTACAGCCCGATACAGTGGGAACTTGAACATTTAGGTTATTAACGTTGACTATGCACTGAAGTCATTGAAGAGCTTCTGCTGTCCTGGAGTACAGCCCGATACAGTGGTAACTTGAACATTTAGGTCATTAACATTGACCATGCACTGAAGTCATTGGGAACTTCTGCTGTCCTGGTGTACAGTCCAATACAGAGGAAACTTGAACGTTCAAGTCATTAACGTTGACTATGCACTGAAGTCATTGAGGAACCCTGCTGTCCTGGTGTACAGCCCGATACAGTGGGAACTTGAACATTTAGGTCATTAACGTTGACTATGCACTGAAGTCATTGAAGAACTGCTGCCCTGGTGTACAGCCCGATACAGTGACAATTTGAACATTTAGGTCATCAACGTTGACTAAGCACTGAAGTCATTGAGGAACCATGCTGTCCTGGTGTACAGCCCGAACAGTGAGAACGTGAACATTAAGGTCATTAACGTTGACTATGCACTGAAGTCATTGAATAACTTCTGCTGTCCTGGTGTACAGCCCGATACAGTGAGAACATGGACATTTAAGCCATTAACGTTGACCATGCACTGACCTGATCGATTGTCTTTTGTACGGCCCAGTGCCGCAGAAACTCGAACATTTGTAATTAAGGCACACACTGAAGTCCGCGTGTGACGACCAATTTTTTTCAAAATGTATTTTTTCTTATTTGCACCACATTGGCTAGAGTGAGCGAATGCAACAACTTTGTAAGGTCCACAATAGACGCGAGACAACTCAGCGTCACCTGGATGGGCCCACTAGGGGATGGTCAGGTTAAACCTGACCGGCTCGATGAAATTTTCTGAAATTGATGAAATTGAAACCTTGGCTCGATGAAATTTTATGAAACTTGGTATGAATTTAGGTCTGTGGCATCCACAGGTGACAATACACTTCCTTTTTATCGGTTAGACGCTAGGCAGAATCCTGTAGACGCCTTCAAAATTCTATGACGTCACAGTGTTTGGTACAGAAATCGCAAGGTGGCGTCTCCACCCACAGTTCTCGCTTTTCTCGCGTTTTCTCAGGCGTCGCGTCGCGGTAAAAATGGCGTCTTCGGCGTTGAGAAATCGCACTTTACTAACACGCGAAATATCGCTTTGCTCTTTGGTGTCTCTACAGCTTTTCTCAATTATCGGTTCAGTTTGTATAGAAATTGTGATAGGTGTTTGCCGCCCATCCGTTGCCTCATTCATATTTAATAATCGTACTTGGACTTGTGCACGTCCCAAACCCGAGATGTCATTATGAAAGACGTCGTAGTGTGAGGAAATTTCAACCATCCGTCATACTGAGAAAAATTCTAGACGCCTAAAGCAGCACAGGAAGAAATAATCACGCCCCGCCGCGGTGGTCTAGTGGCTAAGGCACTCGGCTGCTGACCCCCAGGTCGCGGGTTCGAATCCCGGCTGCGGCGGCTGCATTTCCGATGGAGGCGGAAATGTTGTAGGCCCGTGTGCTCAGATTTGGGTGCACGTTAAAGAACCCCAGGTGGTCTAAATTTCCGGAGCCCTCCACTACGGCGTCTCTCATAATCATATAGTGGTTTTGGGACGTTAAACCCCACATATCGATCAATTGAAGAAATAATCACAGAGAAAGAGCGTCTTTCTCTGTGATTATTTCTTCCTGTGGTGCTTTAGGCGTCTAGAATTACCCCTCAGTATGACGAACCAACTAGCCCAACAACAAGTACTTCTAAGCAACACTTCTATTCAACCATCCGCATGGTGTTTTTTTTTTCTTTAACGCGCACTCACATCGCACAGTACAGGGACCTCCAAAATTTCGTCTCCGTATTATGCGATCGAACCTGCGACCTTCGGGTCAGCAGTTGAGCTCAAGTATAGGCTACTTTTTTTCACATTTAGTGCACTAGTGATGAGCAGTACGATTAGCCCAAATTTATGCGACACACAGTCGTTCACGGCGATGCTCGTTTTCAGTGCACACACTCATACACGACCAAGTTTTTACAGCCGGCTCAAACATATTCGGCGTCAAACCATTTCGTGAAAAAAGGGGCGATTCGAGAAGGTTGATTAGTTCAAGTCAAGAAAAAGGTATTTCCATGATAACAATCGAAACAATTCGAGTGAGCTCTCAGTGTATGTTGATGGGTGACCGCTAGACGTCGATATAGTGAGTACGCCAAAACAGCCACACCGGATCCCTATCACCTTCGAGTTGCCTCTGGCGAATCAGATAAATCTGGAGTTTTTATCGTTCATAGTAATCAATGGAAGTGCCGCAGAAGCTCCTAACAGTGCAGCAGCATTGCATGCGTTGACGTCACGGCGCTTCTACTCTCTTGGAGGCACGCTGGGCATGCGAGAAAGTAGCACCAACGTGCAGACAACGTTGGAATCGATAATGAGTTTAGGTAACCCTGCTGCCCTGTAGCTGGGCTGAACCCGGACAGAAACCAATTTTTTGCCTTTAGGTGTATTCCGGCTTGGTTATTTCCCGCTAGCCTTTATCAAGTTATCTCCTTCTGCAGTTAGTCAAGCCGTCAGCCTTCTTTAGTTACAGATGATGAGGTGACTTCCGAGGTTCTTTCTGCATTGCACATCGCATAGACGACGTAGACGACGCACCAGGAACTGGTGCTTGTTTGGCCCCGCTGCGGAGGTCTAGTGGCTAAGGTAATCGGCTGCTGACCCGCAGGTCGCGAGATCAAATCCCGGCTGCGACGGCTGCATTTCCGATGGAGGCGGAAATGTGTGCTCAGATTTGGGTGCACGTTAAAGAACCCCAGGTGGTCGAAATTTCCGGAGCCCTCCACTACGGCGTCTCTCGTAATCATATGGTGGTTTCGGGACGTTAAACCCCACATATCATCGTGTTGTTTGTTTGAGTCACGATAAGTTATCGACGCAGAGGGTACCAACAATAACACTTTAGCTTGAAACCCGTTTAACTCTCACTGCGCAACATAAACTGAGCACGCACTGCACGACTTTCAGATAAGAACTTCAACCAAGACGCCTC